>NC_091985.1:46560242-46865940 GCF_044704955.1 Pristiophorus japonicus | reverse complement strand
ACCACGTTCTCCCTATTCCACACCCAGTCATCCCCCCCCGCCCCACCACGTTCTCCCTATTCCACACCCAGTCATCCCCCCCTCCCCCCACCACGTTCTCCCTATTCCACACCCAGTCATCCCCCCACCCCACACCACCACGTTCTCCCTATTCCACACCTAGTCATCCCCCCCCTCCCCCCACCACGTTCTCCCTATTCCACACCCAGTCATCCCCCCCCACCGCCACGTTCTCCCTATTCCACACCCAGTCATCCCCCCCCACCGCCACGTTCTCCCTATTCCACACCCAGTCATCCCCCACCCACCACCACCACGTTCTCCCTATTCCACACCCAGTCATCCCCCCCCTCCCCCCACCATGTTCTCCCTATTCCACACCCAGTCATCCCCCCCCCCCCCACCGCCACGTTCTCCCTATTCCACACCCAGTCATCCCCCCCCACCGCCACGTTCTCCCTATTCCACACCCAGTCATCCCCCCCCCACCACCACCACGTTCTCCCTATTCCACACCCAGTCATCCCCCCCTCCCCCCACCATGTTCTCCCTATTCCACACCCAGTCATCCCCCCCCCACCACCACCACGTTCTCCCTATTCCACACCCAGTCATCCCCCACCCCAGACCTGCTTGACCATGAACGGCAGCAAGTTTATTTCTCGGAAAGCTGGGTGATTGTGTGACGTGACATTGTTGGACTGGCCAAAATCCAGAAGTTAAGCCACTGTCACTATTCACTTCACACCCAATAAACTTGTTAACAATCCAAGACTGACACGAAATGCCCCATCAGTCATCGCAGCTCTCACCCAGAGTGTTTAGTTTGATGGAGTCATTAGCGACAGTCTGGGTACTTCCAGTTTTTGGTTGATCGGTGATGACATCCTGTTCATGTGCCGGGCCACTCGATGATGTCATTCACAGCGCATGCTAAAATCTACAGTTCTGCTAGTGATGTCACTTGCAATGATATCACCCTCACCTGTTCTCGTTGAATTAAATGCGCCTCACTAAACCAACGTTGCAGCTCAAATTATGTACAATAGCCACTGCTGTGGATTTCACTCAGCAAATCAGGCAGCATTTATGGAAAAAGAAACAGAGTTAACGTTTCATGTTCTGATGAAAGCTTCTGCTTGTCTTTCCACAGATGCTGCCTGACTTGCTGAGCATTTCCAGCATTTTATGTTATATCACTCAACTGATGATTGGGAGGAGGTTGACAGGGCAGACCATACGTGGTCGTGTGGGAGTTATCTTGCTTTTCTAGGTGACCCTCCACATTAACAGTTATATCCCATGGTTATGGCTGCACTGGAACAGCTTGGCTCAGGGAGCCAGCCTATAACAATGACTGGATTAAATTACACATTGCAGAGACTTTGAATTATTCTCCAGCATGCAGGATCAAATTATACATTCCAGACATACTGTTGGGTGTCGCTTGTCCTCCAAGAGGACCAATCAGAAATCTGGTCCAACCCACTTGTGGTGCAAATAAACACAGCCATGATTTAAAGAACTAGAAATGTAAATCATGGTATCAGAAATGTGTCAATTAGCTTTCCCGATGAGTCAGCAGGTTTAGTCTGCGAGTAAATGAGCCATAAAGTATAATGCAGAGTTAGCTCAACAACATATATTAATATAGCGCCCTGATAAAGTGCAACATCCCCACTGACACCTGGGAATCCCTGGCCAAAGACCGTCCTAAGTGGAGGAAGAGCATCCGGGAGGGCGCTGAGCATTTCGAGTCTCAACGCCGAGAACATGCAGAAACCAATCGCAGGCCGAGTGTGCGGCAAACCAGACTCCCCACCCACCCATTCCTTCAACGACTGTCTGTCCCACCTGTGACAGAGACTGTAATTCCCGCATTGGACTGTTCAGTCACCTGAGAACTCACTTTTAGAGTGGAAGCAAGTATTCCTCGATTTCGAGGGACTGCCTATGATGATGATTAATGTAGTAAAACATCTCAAGGCGCTTCACAGGAGTATTAGGAGACAAATATTTTGACACCGAGCCACACAAGGAGAAATTAGGGCAGGTCACTAAAAGCTTGGTCAAAGAGGTAGGTTTTAAGGAGCGTCTTAAAGAAGGAAAGAGAGGTAGAGAGGTGGAGAAGTTTAGGCAGGGAATTCCAGATCTTAGGGCCTAGCCAGCTGAAGGTACGGCCACCAATGGTTGAGCAATTATAATCAGGGATGCTCAAGATCAACCGAGTAAATAGCTTTGTATTATGCAAATGTATTCTGTATTTTTAAACTATTTTTCCTATTATACACTAAGCTATACTGTGCATGAAGGATAAATACATGCCCAAAATCTGTATGCTCAGACTAAACAAACAAGACCCTAAATGGATTAACAAATTAAAAGTGAGATAAAGAGAAAACAGTCTCTACAAATCCTGCAGATTTCTCTCTGGAATGTAGACAAGAGAATGTAGGCAAATGTTAAAGGTGTGAACAGAGGAGCACAGCAGCACAGGCATCGCAGCAGAGGTTACGCATAACATTAAAAATATTATTTTGGCACAACCAGCAGCAAGAGGGCAGTCAGAGAAGAAGGGTAAAGCCTAAGTCATAACTCTCTCTCCATAGATGCTGCTTTACCTGATCAAGTGTTTCCATCATTTTGTGTTTTTATTTTAGATTTCCAGCATCCACAGTATTTTGTTTCTCTTTGTTTTACTATTGTCTTTAGTCGCTGGAGAAATACCACCAACGATGTCTCCGCAAGATCCTACAAATCCCCTGGGAAGACAGATGTACCAACATTAGCGTCCTCGACCAGGCCAACATCCTCAGCATTGAAGCACTGACCACACTTGATCAGCTCCACTGGGCAGGCCGTATAGTTCGCATGCCAGACACAAGACTCCCAAAGCAAGCACTCTACTTGGAACTCTTTCACGGGCCAAAGGTGGGCAACGGAAACGTTACAAGGACACCCTCAAAGCCTCTCTGATAGAGTGCAACATCCCCACTGACACCTGGGAGACCCTGGCCAAAGACCAGCCAAAGTGAAGGAAGCGCATCCGGGAGGACGCTGAGCACCTCGAGTCTCGTCGCCAGGAGCATGCAGAAATCAAGCGCAAGCAGCGGAAAGAGCATGCGGCAAACCAGTCCCACCCACCCCTTCCCTCAACAACTATCTGCCCCATCTGTGAGAGAGACTGTAGTTCTCGTATTGGACTGTACAGCCACCTAAGAACTCATGTTAAGAGTGGAAGCAAGTCTTCCTCGATTTCGAGGGACTGCCTATGATGATGAATGTCTTTACTTTCTCTGTGCTGCTTCCCCGATACATAGTTCTTCTCAGCTATCTAACAATCTGTTTTTCTTTAAAGCAAGGTCATTCCACCAATACTTCTTCTCTTGTGTTTTTCATGTCTTCCCTTCCCCTTCGTTCTAATTCTATTAAAATGCTTGTTCATCTTTCTATCTTTCTCTGATCTGGTGAAGAGATGTATGCCTGAAACATTAACTTATTTGTTCTCACCGTCAATGCTAACTGGCCTGTGTGTTTATAGCATCTTTGGTTTTTGTTTAAAAAGAAAAAAAAAATCAGCCAGCTTTCCCGTTACTAATTGCTTTCCTGGGAACACTGCTGGTAAATGCATAGAAGTGGATGTTGGGTGAGGAGAGCATTGGGCTTTACTGTATTTAAGTAGCCTGCAAAGTCTCATTATCACACTCCACACAAAGAATCGCACCGGCAGATGTCTCCTGGCATGTGTCAACAATAGCCTGGCAAGAGTCAGCACTGTCAGGAGAAGAGAGGAGAAAACTGGGAAAAAAGAAACAATGGCCTGAAATTTAAAGATTCTTGGGGGAAAAAGTGGTGTATTTCTAAAATATATGCATATAATCAGGAGGTGGTTGAGTTGACAGACTTTGAATGTCCACAAACTTTGTCTTAAACATCAACTTTGACTGAACTAATTTTTTTTTCATTTGTGCTATTAATAAAGGTTCTTGCCTTTCAGCATTTTCAAGCAGGAAAGTCTGTTGCTCGACCGTCACAGAGCCCTTACTACTTTCCTTCTCTTTTTGAGGCCGGCAGACCATACTCAATGGACATTCCTATATGTGTCTTTGGAATGAAACCAGAACTGCTTCAACTTCGGTAAGGAGGCAGAGAAGGAGCATTGTATCCATTGCAAACTGGCCTTCAAACATCCTTCAGAGCATTAGGCTTCACAATAAAGTATATATTTGCTGCGTGCTTTTTTTTTTTAAAACCACCCTGCCCACCCCTGGTGCCTCTTGATGCTGTTCTTAAACCTATCCTGGTACTGTGCCAATATTTGAGGACTGGGATGCCAGTGGTACATTGCTGCAGGATGTGCCTCTTGGGGTCCGAAGTGAACCTCGTCACAGGGTTTCTGGGACCTGGGAGGACTCTTCAGCAGCCTACGTTAGCATTGCATGTACATGAATAGCCTGGTCCTATAAATAGACAGCGACATGAACTGGCAAGTGAGGGGGCTGGCTAGAAAGGTCACATGAGCAGACATCAGAAGAGAGGACACAGCATCATGCAGGTGGATTCTAGTAACTCTATTTATGCTGGATCTGAGAGCCCCCTGATCAGCAGAAGGGCAGACCTGAAGGTATCAATTAGATTCTGCAGACAAAGAGATATTACCCCATTACTCTCAGAAGCCACTTTCCATCATTCTCTCCAAAATGGTCCCAGAAGGCCAGTGGTCAAAACATCATTTTGGAGGCACTGGCTGGTCTGAAAGCTTTGCTGTCACGGGGAACAGATGCAGGTGTTTGTTGTACCATCAACCACTCCAGGTAGCACTGCATTGTGCCAAATCCTCTTTGGATATTGGCACTGAGGATTTCAGTGGACCCCACCATGATTCCTACCATGTGTCTCATGTCCTCTGAGATGGTCCTTAGTGCCTCCATGTGAGTGTGATGCTCATCCACTATCATTCTTTATAGAGCAGGGCTCCAGCGTCATGAGTTTGCAGGCTTGGGGACCAAGGACTGACTTCAGCAGAACCTCTGCTCCACTCTGTCACATTCCACTTTCATCTCTGACTTCTCTAACATTATAAGGGTTATGAATGAAGGAGTGACACACATATAAAGAGATTGCAAGGAAGGGTCACAAGAGCGGGTAGTTTACCTTGGCTGTTCTGGTGGGGTCATCAAATTTCCTCATGCATTGAAAAGGAGTTCTTCAGTTCAGCGAGCTGGCATACACTGCTACAGCCACCTCTCTGCACAAAATGTGCACCACATTCATGGTGGGGCTAAAGCCCGACTGTAAACATATCTTTCCTCCTGTTCCATATATGTGTTAGGAGGGTTTGCAGGTCCGGCTCTCTGAGGTTTGACACTGGTTTCTTCAACCTGGTTGCCATTCTTGCCACCCAGGTTGCCTGCTTCCTCCAGTGCATACATTGCCCCTTTAACCAATGGCAAGTTTACTGCTGCTACACAGGTCTTCTCCAGGTATTTACCCAGATATTTTCCACCCCATCCCGAGTCATTCGGGGCATTTTCAGGGCCTAATATCTGCCTCCACAGGAGTTCTCACAGCACCACCCCCCACCCCCCCCCCAGTGTATCAGTGTTACAGGCTTATTTAGACACCCTGCACACCTCTATAACATTTATATCAGCTGCCCCCAGCATCGCAGTCTTGAGGCAAACAGAAGCTCCTCCCGGTCTCAAATCCGGGGTGGGGGGGGGGGGGGGCGGGGATTGTTGTAATTTGGGGCTCTATGTGCTGTGAGCTGTATGGGACTGGGTTAAATCATGTTGTGTTCTTGGAACCCTCAGCACTGAATCTCACCAATTGGCACTTTTCAAATGTGGGTGTGCAATCTGATCAAGTCAACAAACAGATAAAAACAGATTTTATTTAGCTTTCAGTACGAGCAGGATTGAACTCAACATTGCAAAAGACTGTGTCCTTAACTAAATAATTGCCCTTTTTGCCAGATATATAATTTCACTGGTTTCCTATTGTAGATCAACACCCTTGAGTTACTGATATTGTCCCTTTCCTGGAGGGCTACATTAAAAAAGGTAATTAAAAAAAACACACTTAAAATAATCATCACACCACTGTGACAGCAAACACCAAAATTCCCACATTACAACAATGACTACATTCCAAAAGTACTTCACTGGCTGTAAAGCACTTTGAGACGTCCGGTTGTCCTAAAAGGTGCTATATAAATGGAAGTCTTTCTTTCAAAACCAAAAGACTATTATTCAGCAATGTGACTGGTGGCAGCCCTACCCACGGTAGACAAATGTTAAAGTCCAAACCGGCCAAATTTCCCTTGTGTACGTTACACACATACATTACTTGTGTGCGTGCAAAGGGCATTTTTGCCAGGGTTTGAAGTTATTCATCATAAGTGACTGGGTTGACACTCCTACTCTTTTCAGCCTTGGCCTGCACTTTTGGCACTTGGCAATTCACCAAGATTTTCAACAAACACAGTTTAAAAAAAATCAAAGCTCAAAATAGCAGCATATATAAAGATAAACAAAAAAGCATGGATATAGTATGGCTGTTTGGGGAGACATTGGGATAAAGATACAACAACAACTTGTATTTTTATAGCGGCTTTAATGTAGTAAATGTCCCAAAGCGTTTCACAGGAGTGTTAGAAGACAGAACAAATAAATTTGACACCCACATAAGAAGAAATTACAGCAAAAGCTTGGTCAAAGAGGTAGGCTTTAAGAAGTGTCTTAAAAAAAGGAAAGAGGTAGAGAGCCAGAGAGGTTTAGGGAGGGAGTTCCAGAGCTTAGGGCCCAGGCAGCTGAAGGCACGGCCACCAATGGTTGAGCAGTTATAATCAAGGATGCTCAAGAGGGCAGATTTTGAGCTCAGAGAACTTCGGGGGTTGTGAGGCTGAAAGAGATAATAGAGATAGGGAGGGGCGAGGCCATGGAGGGATTTGTAAACAAGGATGAGAATTTTGAAATTGAGGCATTGCTTAACTGGGAGCCAATGTAGGTCAGCGAGCACAGGGGTGATTGGTGCGAGTTAGGACACGGGCTGCCGAGTTTTGGATGACCTCAAGTTTACGGCGGGTAGAATGTGGGAGGCCGACCAAGAGTGCGTTGGAGTTGTCAAATCTACATTTAACAAAGGCATGGATGATGGTTTCAGCAGCAGGTGAGCTGAGTCAGGGGCGGAGACGGGAAAATTTACAGAAGTGGAAATAGGCGGTTTTAGTTATGCCGG
Source organism: Pristiophorus japonicus (assembly GCF_044704955.1). Lineage (NCBI taxonomy): Eukaryota > Metazoa > Chordata > Chondrichthyes > Pristiophoridae > Pristiophorus > Pristiophorus japonicus. Next base: position 46,858,701 of record NC_091985.1, on the reverse strand, counting down.
GGATATGTGGCCGGAAGCTCATTTCAGGGTCAAATATGACACGAGGTTGCGAACAGTCTGGTTCAGCCTCAGACAGATGTGAGGGAGAGGGATGGAGTCAGTGGCTAGGGAACGCAGTTTGTGGTGGGGACCAAAGATACAATAAATTGGTGATGGAGAAATTAAGCAGTTTTTCATCGCTCCCCAGGTTTCAGGAGAGCGGTGCTGTACCAGTCTCCTGGCTCTGTCTCTGTCTCCCTCATTTACATTCCCACCTGGCACAGACTCCATCAGACAGTGGCCAGAAATAATGTGTATCTGCTGTCACCGGAAAAATTTAATTCCTTTTATATTTCCTGCTGCAGGTGACAGCTGTTGACAGCTGCTTTTTTACAATTTAAAAACACCTCAAATTTACAACGGCAAATGTCCTTGGGGGAACTACAATGGGTTAAGATTCCTGGCAAATTCACACTTTTCTCTGACACCATTGACTATTGTAAGGTGTGGCTCCATGGGTACAAGCAGCCCCACATGTCAGTACCGCACTAAATTAGTCATCTTTTGTGTGTGAATATAGGCAGTGAGTGGCGGCAGGTTTTACAACAATGAAAGACATTGAACAAAGCTGAACCCTGCCGTCAACAACCAAACACACGCACTTTCCAGCAGGGTACTTGGATAGGCATCAGGAGCAGAAACGGAATATGGTTTTGATTCTCACTTCCCAGGGATAATGAAGCCAGTTAGAGGCCTCGATATTTAGAGAGAGTCGGGGAGAGAGTGGGGGTGGGCGCGCATCTGTGGCCGGGAAACCCGGAAATGTGGGGAATTTAATGGCAGGACCTCATGAGAATTTTCTGAATCAGTTTCCTGCACGGCAGCCAGCCAGATTGAGAGAGGGGAAAGCCTGCGAGATGGTCCGCAGCAACTGGAGAAGATCGGTGGTTGCTGGGAGGGCTTGGAGCGTGGCAGCGAGGGAGGTGGGCGGGAGAGATGGCGGGGAGGTGGGCGGGAGAGATGGCGGGGAGGTGGGCGGGAGAGATGGCGGGAGAGATCGTGGGGGGGAGAAATCATGGGGAGTGTTGGAAGAGATTGTGGGGGGGGGGGGGGGAAGGGGAGAGAGATCGCGGGTGATGGGGGGGGAATGAGAACGACAGGGATTCCGGGCGGGGGGGGGGGGGGCGGTGGGGAAGAGAATCCGGTGAGGTGGGGAAATAGATCACGGGTGGGGCATCAGGGGGAGAGATCGGGGGTTCTACGGACCCGAGAAGGCATCGGAAAAGCCGGTTTTCAGCGGCAATGCGCAAGTGCTGAAAACCAGCTTTTCTGATCTGTCAAGCTGGAGCTTGACAGATCGTAGACATCTCGGGAGCGTGGACAATTGTTGGGCAAGATTGGCCTATTTACCCATATCTTGCCCAGCAAATGTCCTCAAAAATCTTGCGCCTGATAAAAGCAGGCGCATTGCCTACTTTTACAGGCGCAAGTGTTTTAAAACATACAAAAACACAATAAAATTAAATTATAAACACATATTTTGTTGTAAAAGACCCTCCTCACTACGGTAAGTTAATTTTTAATCATAATTTTAAAAACTTTTTTTTTAAATCGGGAAAATATTTTATTTTTATAAGATGTAATAACTTTAATTTCAATTAATTTTAAATATGTATGGTCTGTTTTTTATTATTATTATTGTGTGTGTTTGGGTTGGTTCCCATTAATCGCACTGAGAACTCGTAGTTATGCGAGTCTCAGTGCTATTAATGGGAACCTGTGAAATACATGCCTGACTGCATCTTCGGCGTGGGAACCCTCCGGACGGGAGCGCGCTTCGCAACGCGGGAAGAGAAGGCCTCCCCATCGGAATCCAGGGCGCCTCCGAGACCACCAGGTAGATTCGTAAAAATTCTCCAGCGAGGAGGCAATTGCCTGCGGGAAGACCCTGAGGGGAATTTCTGGGCCATTATAATCACTGACTATCCTCTCCAGAGCAGGTTACTCGGCAGGCCCAAACCCGCCGCAGTTAGGCCAGATGTAGGCAAGTTCCTGGCAGGTTTCACATTTTTACCAAGTTAATACCCCACCCCTCTCCCGCGACCCTGTACCATCTGTCAGGGAGTGGGATCTTAAAATTACCCCCATAGTGTCTAAACAGTTACTCCAACTGAGACCAGTTATTATCATTCATTTTTTTAATCTTCCCAGCTCTCTCGATGCCACTGACTCCTTGTTTGTGTACATCTCCAAAAGCACATAGTACAATTAAGTACATCACCAAAATGGCACAGTGTCAAATTTTGTCCAATAATGCTCCTGTGAAGTGCCTTGCAAAGTTTTACTATGTTAAAGGCGCTATTTAAATTCAAGTTGTTTTTGTAAGTGGGCATTCTTCGTGCATGAGCCATCACATAATGTATCATCTATTCAACTGCAAGGAGCATCACAGCTCAACCGGATGCCCACTGATGTACACTTATTGCAGGGGATAACAATGAGGAGCAGGAGTCCTAGCCAGCATCTTGTCCATAATCTTGCATTGCTAAAGATAATTGTAGCATCCCTACCATCACCCAGGCTGAGATCAACTAACAGTGCAGACCAGGGATCTAATCTGGATCCTTTCTGATCTGTATAGCTCAGCCAGTCATAGCATAAACACACACAGTCATCAAAGGAGCTGAATCATTATGCTTTAAATATCAGTCCCCCAAACTAGGGACAAGAGTAAACAATACTTATAATTTAAAAAATAAAGCAGCCACATTTGCAGTAAACCATCGAGAGAGACATAGATACCACAGTAAAGCACTCATTTCCTGTAACACCCTCAGATGAGAGGCTAGGCACCACAACCTCGCACTCTGGTGTTGGGAGTGGTGGAAGAGACATTAACATCCCTTTGACCGGAGACTACAGCTTTTTGTATGCAAGTAAAATTGTTTGTAATTCTTTAAACTACTGTTTGATTGTAATTATTTTTAAAAAATATATAAAATCCTCATAATTGGAAAAAGCAAAAGTCCAAAATGTAACGTTACTTTAGATGCAATATAGTTGCTCCTTAGACAATTCCATTACATTATTTGAAAATAAATCATAACAAATGCTCCTACAACCATATATAACTCTTATTTACCTTTTCATCTGCCTTTTGAAGCCCCCACTGTTTAGTGATGCAAGAAGTGAGCTATGAAGATCAGCTCAGACTCTTCAACTTTGTAAAGAGGCATCTCAGAAGGGACCTCACAGAGGTCTATATGATACTTAACTGGATAAAGGAAGTAATTCCAGAACAAGACTTTTAGATAGGTTAAAGTTATTAAGGGTAGGTTTGGGACAGACATCAGGAAGTATTTATTTACTCAGTGGGTGATCATCAGCTGGAATGGGCTGAGGCCAAGTTACTGGATGCCTGATCACGTAACACCTGCAAATGCTATTGAATTTACTTTATAAAGGCTGGGTCCCTATAACTTGAGTATATTTACTCGAGGTTTAGCAACAGCAGCTGTGGTGCAAGAGGTTCTGAGAACCAGGAGGCGAACAAGGGAAACTGATGGAGGGAAAGAGGAAAAACCAAAGGTGGGGGAATGGTCCGTAGATGGGAAACCAGAGATGGAAGGAATTTTTATTCCACCAGGAACTAATAGTAACTCACAAATTGTATCAATAACTAATAGTTATGCTGGTAACACTCAGATTCTGCAAAAACCAGATAATCTATATGTAACTGGTAGTAATAGGTATAACGCCCTGATATCCTACTTGTAACGAGTTGCAATTTTGCAACCCGCTGACATTCACCCTGAAGTACAACCAGAATCCCCCTACACTGCTTTAAATGCGGTCGGGTTCCCAGTCAATGCCATTTTTTAATTGGTCCGATCGCTCTCCCTAGCTCCTTGGACTCTTGTTTTTCCACTCACATTCGCTCTGAAGATGACCACTTTAAACTGGGAACCTCAGTCAGAGCCAATCTGTACTTAGATTCACAGATCAAACCCATTCGGCACAGGCCAATCTGTATCAAACCAAGATCGCACAAAGGGCAGTGGGCTGTGTTTGGGGCACTTTTCATCGGGCACATCGTTCGTAACTCAGCTCCCACTGTTTAGTGATGCAAGAAGTAAGCTATGAAGATCAGCTCAGACTCTTCAACTTTGTAAAGAGGCATCTCAGAAGGGACCTCACAGCCAAGGGGTAAGTGATTGGTAAGTAGTTTTTCTTTTTCTTTTCTATATCAGTGTAACCTTTTAGCCTTGTTGTTGTCAAATTAAGTTTTATCTAGGGGTTAAATCATGGCAGAACAGCTCGGACATGTGTTATGCTCCTCCTGTACTATGTGGGAAGTCAGGGACGCTTCCGGTGGCCCTGACGACAACGTGTGCGGGAAATGTGTCCAGCTGCAGCTCCTGACGGACCGCATTGCGGCACTGGAGCTGCAGGTGGATTCAAGCTAGAGAATGCACGACGCTGAGAATGACATAAATAGCATGTTTAGTGAGTTGGTCTTACCGCAGGAAAAGGGTACACAGCCAGATAGGGACTGGATGACCAACAGGAAGAGCAGTGCAAGGAAGGTAGTGCAGGAGTCCCCTGCGGTCATCCCCCTGCAAAACAGATACACCGCTTTGGGTACTGTTGAGGGGGATGACTCACCAGGAGAAGGCAGCAGCAGCCAAGTTCATGGCACTGTGGGTGGCTCTGCTGCACAGTTGGGCAGGAAAAAGAGTGGGAGAGCTATAGTGATAGGAGATTCAATTGTAAGGGGAATAGATAGATGTTTCTGCAGCCGCAACCTCGACTCCAGGATGGGAAGTTGCTTCCTTGGTGCAAGGATCAAGGATGTCTCGGAGCGGGTGCAGGGCATTCTGAAAAGGGAGGGTGAACAGCCAGTTGTCGTGGTGCATATAGGTACCAACGATATAGGTAAAAAAAGGGATGAGGTCCTACAAGACGAATTTAGGGAGCTAGGAGCTAAATTAAAAGGTAGGACATCAAAAGTAGTAATCTCAGGATTGCTACCAGTGCCACGTGCTAGTCAGAGTAGGAATCGCAGGATAGCTCAGATGAATACGTGGCTTGAGGAGTGGTGCAGCAGGGAGGGATTCAAATTCCTGGAACATAGGAACCAGTTCTGGGGGAGGTGGGACCAGTACAAACCGGATGGTCTGCACCTGGGCAGGACCGGAAACAATGTCCATGGGGGAGTGTTTGTTTGTGCTGTTGGGGAGGAGTTAAACTAATACGGCAGGGGGATGGGAACCTATGCAGGGAGACAGAGGGAAGTAGAATGGGGGCAGAAGCAAAAGATAGAAAGAAGAAAAGTAAAAGTGGAGGGCAGAGAAACCAAAGGCAAAAAGGGCCACATTGCACCAAAATTGTAAAGGGGCAAAGTGTGTTAGAAAGACAAGCCTGAAGGCTCTGTGCCTCAATGCGAGGAGTATTCGGAATAAGGTGGATGAATTAACTGCGCAGATAGCAGTTCATGGGTATGATGTAATTAGCATCACGGAGACATGGCTCCAGGGTGATAAAGGCTGGGAACTCAACACCCAGGGGTATTCAACATTTAAGAAGGATAGACAGAAAGGAAGAGGAGGCGGGGTGGCATTGCTGGTTAAAGAGGAAATTAATACAATTGTAAGGAAGGACATTAGCTTGGATGATGTGGAATCTGTATGGGTGGAGCTGCGGAATACCAAAGGGCAGAAAACGCTAGTGGGAGTTGTGTACAGAGTACCAAACAGTAGGATTAAGGTTGGGGACAGCATCAAACAAGAAATAAGGGATGCATGCAATAAAGGTACAGCAGGTATCATGGGTGACTTTAATCTACATATTGATTGGGCTAACCAAACTGGTAGCAATGTGGTGAAGGAGGATTTCCCGGAGTGTGTTAGGAGTGGTTTTCTAGACCAATATGTCGAGGAACCAACCAGGGAGCTGGCATCCTAGACTGCGTGATGTGTAATGAGAAAGGACTAATTAGCAATCTTGTTGTGCGAGAGGCCTTGGGGAAGAGTGACCATAACATGGTAGAATTCTTTATTAGGATGGAGAATGACACAGTTAATTCACAAACTAGGGTCCTGAACTTAAGGAAAGGTAACTTCGATGGTTTGAGGCGTGAATTGGCTAGAGTAAACTGGCAAATGATACTTAAAGGGTTGACGGTGGATAGGCAGTGCCAAACATTTAAAGATCACATGGATGAACTTCAGCAATTATACATCTCTGTCTGGAGTAAAAATAAAACAGGGAAGGTGGCTCAACCGTGGCTAACAAGGGAAATTAAGGATAGTGTTAAATCCAAGGAAGAGGCATATAAATTGGCCAGAAAAAGCAGCAAACCCGAGGACTGGGAGAAATTTAGAATTCAGCAGAGGAGGACAAAGGGTTTAATTAGGAGGGGGGAAATAGAGTACGAGAGAAGCTTGCCGGGAACATAAAAACTGACTGCAAAAGCTTCTATTGATATGTGAAGAGAAAAAGATTAGTAAGGACAAACGAAGGTCCCTTGCAGTTGGATTCAGGTAAATTTATAATGGAGAACAAAGAAATGGCAGACCAATTGAACAAATACTTTGGTTCTGCCTTCACGAAGGAAGACACAAATAACCTTCCGAAAGTACTAGGGAACCGAGGGTCTAGTGAGAAGGAGGAACTGAAGGATATCCTTATTAGGCGGGAAATTGTGTTCGAGAAATTGATGGGATTGAAGGCCGATAAATCCCCGGGGCCTGATGGTCTGCATCCCAGAGTACTTAAGGAAGTGGCCCTAGAAATAGTGGATGCATTGGTGATCATTTTCCAACAGTCTATCAACTCTGGATCAATTCCTATGGACTGGAGGGTAGCTGATGTAACACCATTTTTTAAAAAGGGAGGGAGAGAGAAAGTGGGTCATTATAGACTGGTTAGCCTGACATCAGTGGTGGGGAAAATGTTGGAATCAATTATTAAAGATGAAATAGCAGAGCATTTGGAAAGCAGTGACTGGATCGGTCCAAGTCAGCATGGATTTATGAAGGGGAAATCATGCTTGACAAATCTTCTGGAATTTTTTGAGGACGTAACGAGTAGAGTGGACAAGGGAGAACCAATGGATGTGGTGTATTTGGACTTTCAAAAGGCTTTTGACAAGGTCCCACACAAGAGATTGGTGAGAAAATCAATGCACATGGTATTGGGGGTAATGTACTGACATGGATAGAGAACTGGTTGGCAGACAGGAAGCAGAGAGTCGGGATAAACATGTTCTTTTCAGAATGGCAGGCAGTAACTAGTGGGGTGCGGCAGGGTTCAGTGCTGGGACCCCAGCTCTTTACAATATACATTAACGATTGAGATGAAGGAATTGAGTGTAACATCTCCAAGTTTGCAGATAACGCCAAGCTGGGTGGCGGTGTGAGCTGTGAGGGAGACGCTAAGAAGCTGCAGGGTGACTTAGACAGGTTCGGTGAGTGGGCAAATGCATGGAAGATGCAGTATAATGTGGATAAATGTGAGGTTATCCACTTTGGGGGCAAAAACGCAAAGACAGAATATTATCTGAATGGTGGCAGATTAGGAAAAGGGGAGGTGCAACGAGACCTGGGTGTCATGGTTCATCAGTCATTGAAAGTTGGCATACAGGTACAGCAGGCGGTAAAGGCGGCAAATGGTAAGTTGGCCTTCATAGCTAGGAGGTTTGAGTATAGGAGCAGGGAGATTGTACTGCAGTTGTACAGGGCCTTGGTGAGGCCTCACCTGGAATATTGTGTTCAATTTTGGTCTCCTAATCTGAGGAAAGACGTTCTTGTTATTGAGGGAGTGCAGCGAAGGTTCAGCAGACTGATTCCTGGGATGGCTGAACTGACATATGAGGAGAGACTGGATCAACTGGGCCTTTATACATTGGCATTTAGAAGGATGAGAGGGGATCTCATAGAAACATACAAGATTCTGACAGGACAGGACAGGTTAGATGCGAGAAGAATGTTCCCGATGTTGGGGAAGTCCAGAACCAGGGGACATAGTCTTCGGATAAGGGGTATGCCATTTAGGACTGAGATGAGGAGAAACTTCTTCACTCAAGAGAGTTGTTAACCTGTGGAATTCCCTGCTGCAGAGAGTTGTTGATGCCAGTTCATTGGATATATTCAAGAGTGAGTTAGATATGGCCCTTACGGCTAAAGGGATCAAAGGGTATGGCGAGAAAGCAGGAAAGGGGTACTGAGGGAATGATCAGCCATGATCTTATTGAATGGTGGTGCAGGCTCGAAGGGCCGAATGGCCTACTCCTGCATCTATTTTCTATGTTTCTATGTTTCAACATCAACACTTCTAAACCAGTCCCTGGGCTCGAACTCAATAAAAGAGAATTTTCATAGAATGATTGAAATTACAGCACAGGAGGAAGCCATTTGGCCCCCAGTGCCTGTAACATGCAGGCATTATATTCTGGACCCCCATTACTCCTCCAGATTGTTTTATATTCCTCCTTTTCAAATATTTATCCCATTCCCTTTTAAATGGTGTTCTAGTCTCTTCCTCAAATAGCAACTTGTGGTGAACCATCCTATAATCTAATAGTCCTCAGTTCAACCTTCCTTCTCCCTACTACCTCGAGTGCGAATCCTCGGTCTCCGTTCCAGTGTTCCCCATTCACTCATCAGTGGAAACAATCTTTCACTGTTTATCCACAGAAACATCCCCAGGTTTCACGAACCCCTTTACTGGCTGCTCTTTTTTGAGTTCCACTCCCACTCACATTACTGCTGCTGCCCACTCCCAGTCTGCAGATAATGCTGGTCCCCACACCCACTCCATTCCATTCCCAAATCTCCCTCTTTCTTCCCACCCAAGCCCAAATCCCCACTGATCTCTCCCCATACAATGTTCCCTTTAAGTTGCTCAGTCGTGCAGCGCTCTGGAGGTCCCGAGCAGCCAATGGGCAGACTTTTAAATAGAAAAAACGCACATGCACCCGTTGAAGAGTTTGCGCGGCCAAAAAGAAATTACAGGGAACATTGCCCCCATCCCATCCTCTCCCCAAATCCCCATCCTCAGTCTCCCCCTCTGCTCCCGAGCTCCCATTCTGAAGTCTCCCTCTGTCCCGGACCCCCACTCTCCATTCCGCAATCTCCCTCTCTGCTCAACCATTCTCCAGTCTCCCTCTCTCCCCAATCGCCCCCCGAGCCTCAATCCACTTCTTTCCCCCGAACTCCCATTCTCTTCTCTCTCCCAACCCCAATTCCGCAGTCTCCCCCTTTCCCAAACACCCCGTTCCCTAGTCTCCCTTTCTCTACGTGCCAAAGTCCCAATCCCCCTCAGATCCCCAATTCTCTTCTTGCCCCCCCCCCCCCCCCCCGGTGACTCCCAGTCAACCCAGGAGGGTTGGTAGCTCTACAATGAGTCTGTACAAGGGTCTGTACAGCCACACCTGGAGTCAGTGTAAAATTCTGGTTGCTGTACTACAACAGGATTTCCACACATTGAGGTGGTGCAGAAAAGGACAATCAAACAGTTATCCAAGACATCTGAGCTATGAGGAGTAGTTAAAAAGTCTGAGATTGTTTCCTCTGGAGAAGAGAGGTCTCAGGGAAGAGTATTTAAGATTCTTAAGAGAATTGTTAAATTGAACCCTGATAATATGATTGAGATTGCCACAAACACCTGAACCAGGAAACATGAGCTCAGCTTACAAGTGGGAAAGGAAGTTTAGATTTTCCTGCATTACGCGGAGTGAACATGTGGAATGGATTGCCCAGGGAGGCAAATAGTGTCAAAAATTTTATGTGAAAAGTGGATCAATATTTGAAGGAATAAGTGACTGAAAGATATTAATTTTTGGGACAGATCAGATGGCCTGCAGAACTTTCTCTCGTCCTCTCGTTTCCAACTAAGTTGTAGGGCCTTCTTCATCTGAACCTATCTTGTGAAGAAAAAACATTATAAAAATAAATTCTAAAGAATCATAAATGACTGGCAACAAGTAGTTTAATCTTGGCAAATTCTGTTCACATTTGTAAATTGTTTTGGTGCTGTTCTCATGACCTTGATTAAGTTACAGCCCAAGAATTCCCTGTCTCACATCAATTGTCCAATATGTATTATAGAACCATTCTATAGATGGTCTCAGTTCCCAATTCAGTCAGGTACACAGAGATTTCGGATGTTATTTTTAAGATTTCTTGAAATTGAAACAATGTTGACAGGTAGGTTATTGGAAAAGAGAAGATATTATTTCATTGTGAATCATTTATGGTCCCTTTACATTACAGGACATGTCAACCTAGAAAACTAGCAGAAGTTAACACAGCCCAAGAAAGCTGACAAATCAAAATCAACCAATAACTCAAGCATATTTAGTAGCCAACATCTAGAGACACCCTACATCTGGGCTGTCCAAGCTATTGCCTTTTTGGGCTACACACTAATCATCATCATCATCATAGGCAGTCCCTCGGAATCGAGGAAGACTTGCTTCCACTCTTAGCATGAGTTCTTAGGTGGCTGAACAGTCCATTACGAGAACTACAATCCCTGTCACAGGTGGGACAGATAGTCGTTGAGGGAAAGGGTGGGTGGGACAGGTTTGCCACACGCTCTTTCCGCTGCCTGCGCTTGATTTCTGCATGCACTCGCCGTTAAGACCAGAGGTGCTCAGCGCCCTCCCGGATGCACTTCCTCCACTTAGGGCGGTCTTTGGCCAGGGATTCCCAGGTGTCAGTGGGGATGTTGCACTTTTTCAGGGAGTCTTTGAGGGTGTCCTTGTAAGGTTTCCTCTGCCCACCTTTGGCTCGTTTGCCGTGAAGGAGCTCCGAGTAGAGCGCTTGCTTTGGGAGTGTCGTGTCTGGCATGAGAATGATATGGCCTGCCTAGCGGAGCTGATCAAGTGTGGTCAGTGCTTCAATGCAAGGGATGTTGGCCTGGTCGAGGACACTGATGTTGGTGCACCTGTCCTCCCAGGGGATTTGTAGGATCTTGTGGAGGCATCGTTGGTGGTATTTCTCCAGCGACTTGAGGTGTCTACTGTACATGGTCCATGTCTCTGAGCCATACAGGAGGGCCTTGAGAGCTATACATAACATTTCAATCCATGTTACTATTAAGTTGCATATATCTGACGTTGCTGATACTAACAGATATTAGCATTCTGATTTAGGATTTATTCACAAATTAGGCAACAGAAATAAGAATAGACCATTCCAAACTTCCAGACTCACAAAAACCCAACAGGAAAACCAGCCAATAAGAAATATAAGTGCAAATGGGACTGAGTTGCTTGGGTTTTAAGAATTAAACATGCAGCCTTTGGGTCACAACTGACACCTCTGCCCTCGTCTACTCTTCTGGACCACCTTGTGGCTGGTCCTAGAACACGTGTATCTGCTTGTTTTATTTTTCAGGAATTTTCAGGTGGGGAAAGGATAGGAGCAGGAGAAATACAATTAAACATTAAAAAAACAAAATAATATTGATATTAATTTATCCATTTGCTTTGCTGTCTCCTTTATTGTTAGTTACATCCTGAAACTCCATTGAATACAATTGCATAATTATGATAGAAATTTGTATAATTTTTGAACAGAAGAGTTTAGCATGTGATTGTAAAAAGGACCTGATCAGAGTAATTTGAAAGACTAAAAAGTTCAAATCATTAAATATCTACTTGTTGAACAGTATTATAGCTCTGCTTTGGACCATGAAGTGCTTTTAGTGCCTTGATTATGCAATATCCTTTTTTAAATGAATAGCAGGTTTCAAGTGCTTTTTTTGCCACCGGACCTCATTCAATCATAAGCGCTGGAGCTACCCGATCGCAACAATTGCACATGTACACAAGATCGACACACGCGCACAAAAGATTCACCCTGCAGCATTCTGGGGTGACCGTGGGGCAGCATGAGAAATCTAAATCCCATGTTGATTTTTGTCACCATATTGCCAACAAGTGGACATCAGATTGAAAACACTGTCTATCAACGTGAAACATGGGCAACTGGCATGTATGGTACTACTGCCCTGACCTCAGAACCAATGCAGTAAAAAGCAGTAAAAAGAGCAGAGAATTGCCTCATACAAAAGCAAAAACTACTTTGGATGCTGGAATCTGAAATAAAAACAGAAAATGCTGGAAATCTCAGTGGGTCAGGCAGCATCTGTGGAGAGAGAAACAGAGTTAACGTTTCAGGTTGATGACCCTTCGTCAGAACTGGCGAAGGTTTGAAATGAACAGATTCTTAAGGAGCACTCAAAAGGGGGAGGGGAGGAAAGAACAAAAGGGAAGGTCTGTGATAGGGTGGAAGAAAGGAGAGATTAGAGAGACAAAGGGATGATGGGCCGATGGTAATAGCAGAAGTTAGAAAAAGATGAGTCTATATAGTGCGTGAATGGCAGAATAATTGCCAGCTGCCAAGGGAAACAGAAAAAAAAAATACATAAGATCGGGCGGGGGTTTAAAAAAAGGAGGAAAGGGAGCAAAATGTGGACAGAGGTTATGGTCTGAAATTGTTGAACTTGATGTTGAGTCCAGAAGGCTGCAAAGTGTCTAAACGAAACATGAGGTGCTGTTCCTCAAGCTTGCGGTGAGCTTCATTGGAACAGTGTACGAGTCCAAGGACAGAGAGATCAGAGTAGAGTGGAGCGGAGAATTAAAGTGACAGGGTCACGCTTACGGACTGAATGGAGGTGTTCCGCAAACCGGTCACCCAATCTGCGTTTGGTCTCCCCAGTGTAGAGGAGACCACATCATGAGCAGCTAATACAGTATACAAAATTGAAAGAAATACAAGTAAATCACTATTTCACCTGGAAAGAGTATTTTGGAGCCTGGACAGTGGGAAGAGAATTGCCTCAATTGATCTTCCTGTGCCCCACTGCAACAGCAGTGCCAGTGTTGGCACATGGAGATACTGACTGGCAGTACTGGCTGCCATTTTTTCTGGCTATTGGGCTGAGCATCTACCATGCTTTAAACACAGATAATGCAGTTTTTCCAATGTTGGTTTTTATAACCTTTTCCAGACATCAAGGGCCAGAAAAGTTACAAATAGTGAAATTTCAAGAAATATGCATGCATAAGTTTGCATACCTACTATGTTTTTGGGTTACTGCTCTGAAATCTGCCCTGCAATAAAAACAGGGCACATTCCAGCTCGCTAGAAGCCAAAACACAAAGCGGAACAGCTTTGAATAAAACTGGTTCCGCAATCAAAATTCCATGAAGTGGTTCTGTAATTTCAAGTGGGCATTAGCAGGCAAGGACATTGTTTAACTGAACCACACAGATCAAAACGGTCCAAGTTTTTGAATCCTGATCTGTGCTGAATTAACTGATCTCAGCCAGGGTGACAGTACGAGCAGTGCTCCTGGGCTAGTGACCCCTGCATGTGTGTGGCGGTCAGCTGTGATGCCCCAAAGATCAAACAGCCTGCCAACACTCAAAAGTTCATGTTAACATGTAAAGAATGCCCACTTTGTTCATAGATGGCACGTGAAATCCTTAACACCAGCAATGGGCCTGGTTTCTTCAGTGCACTAATTGTGGCACACTGGTTAATGCGCTCATAAATTCCTGTCTGGACTATTGGAACATAATTATAATATAAATGGGTTAATGACCGCATTAAAATAGCACAAACAGGAATTTACACAAACACGTTAACCTAAAAATATCTCATGGAGGACAGCAAATTCACAGGAGTACCTTCTGAAAAGGAAGAGGGAGAAAAAGGAAGAAAATTGTGGGGGGGGGGGGGAAAGGGGTATGAGTTGCAGTAAAGGATTGAGATCAGGTTTATCAATAGAAGATTTAAAAATAAACTATAGTCTCTCGCTTTAGAGTGTACATCCCCCTAATTTGCATAAAAGACACCTTTTTAGGTTGTAGTTAGTGAGAATCAGATCATTTGCTTGGACTGGAATGCGAAATGTCATTCACTGAATTGTTTCCTGTCCCACCCCTGCTGTTTTCTCTTGTTTGCACTCCAGCTGAGGTCTACTAAATCATTTGACTAGATATTTGGCTTCTTGCTCTTTATTCCTTTGTTTCCTTCCCTGGCAGACGGTCTATTAAACTCTCTAACCCATTCACATTTAAACGGCCTGGTGCTTTGGTATGAAGGAAAAGCATTTGAATGCTCCTTCAATAACTCAATACAAACACAGCCGGCAGGTCACTGGGAAACATTCTAGCTTTCTCTTTCCTTATGTTTTTCTCTCATGTATAGAGCACTGACCTAATAATCCACTCTGCTATCTGAAGCTCTGTTGCCACTGCTGATTAAAGATGTTGTTTTTGTTGTGTTTAGCAGTAGATTTGCATCAATGATTTATGGTAGATGCTGCTTCCACTATAGTTGGAAATGAAAAAAAAACAATTAGCTGATCTCAGCCAGGACAGCAGTGTGGATGCTACAATTGGTCTCAGTTCTAAAGGCAATTGAGGAGAAAAATCCTTATCTAGTGACCTACTGCCTCAACCCTCCCCCGGAAAGTGCATGTTGACATCAGGCGAGGACAGGATCATGACTGGCTGTGATGCTCGCTACAATCACGTGAAAAATGGCCTCTTTGACATGGTACTAGATGAATAACCTGGCATTACAACAGTGACTACAATTCAAAAAGTACTTCATTGGCTGTAAAGTGCTTTGGGGGTGCGGTGGTTGTGAAAGGCGCTATATAAATGCAAGTCTTTCTTTTTTCTTAATTTTCCCTGTGCAGGTTAATAACTGCATTAAAATAGCGGAAACAAGAATGTGCATGAATGTCTGGTACTCACTGTGTAGGCTTACATGGTGAAGAATAGTCACTTGGGCAAAGTACCAGCTAGCTGCCAGTTCCCATGAACTGTACTCAGAGAATCAGTGTCTGCAGGAAAAGAGGGGAGAAAAGCATCAACCAGTGAATGAACTTGGGATGGCACATGGTGCATTTGCCCACTGGGTGACTGGGGTGCAAGAAATGTTATTCAGCAATTTTAAAACCTCAAACCATGCTGTAAACACCCTCTTTTAAACGTTATTTTTCTCCTATCTCCCTGGGTCTCTGCTGCATATGCCCGCAATGCCTGAGAAGGTGGATGGCCATGGTCTTGTCAATGATGCCTTGATAGTGGATACTGACAGTAACCAGACAATGAGTCTCCTTTCAGTTTTCTCTACCTGGCTTCAGTGTACTGTCTTTCCTCCACTGCACTGCTGAGATTTGCAATTCACAATACCAATTACGTTTTCCTCAGCTACACAGTTGTCCTCAGTAGGGCATGCTTCCAAACACTTGTTTCCAAATTACACAGAGGTTTATAAAAAAAAAATTAAAGTCTGTCCATCTCGCCGACATTCAGCACAAAATCACACATCCCTAACTCACCCTCTGTCTCAGTACGTGAACAACTGCCATACTACCATTCAAATAAAGGACATAATGCTGATGACAGAAAATAACTGAGTTGGTAAATGTAACAATTCTCCGTACACAGTAACTGCACTCCCCCTGCCCAACCCCTCCCCCCCCCCCCCGCCCACCACCACACTCCACCCTGCCACCAACCAACTACAAACTGTAAAATCCAGGCCATAGATTTATAGCTGTTATCAACTGGGCAGTGTTTCCAGCACATTGCGCAGACTTAAGCTCTGCAGTGGGTAAATGCACCATCTCCTGTGGTACTGAGCTATAAAGAACAGGAAGGTCCCCAGCTTAATTCTAGACCTGTGCTGAATTAACTGATCTCAACTGTAACTGGTAGCACGAGGGGAAAAGACGACAATTGGTCTCATTACCCATATGCAATGGAGGAGAAGATCAGCCAAGATTCCTGGTCCTGTGACTCCTGCCAGAATGTACAAATGCATGTCAGGTAAGGAGAGCATCATGTTTATCCAAATAAGGTACCAGGGGGCTTCTGACACCCATGGAACTATACCGCAATAAGTCATCCGGTGATTTATGCTGTCTCTCCGGGGTTTCCACCAATCTTCCAAAGTTACAGTGAGAGATCGAGAGAACCCTGTGTAAATTGTATCTCAGAGATAGAATACAGATGAGGCTTAGGAGGAGGTCATGGATGTAACCTATGGATATACTGAAGACTACCATATAGGCAAAGATGGAGATCCCATTACAGATTGTTTTGGGACTAGTAGGAATGGAACCATGAGAGAAGTGCCAAAGAGGTAGATGAGGGCTGTGTCGAACGGTGGTGTATTCAAGTGTGTTGAAAGCCGCAGAGGTCAAGAAGGGATATTGCATTGCAGTCACAGTCACAAATCTTGTCTTTGGTAAATTTGCCTGGGGCGGGCTTCATCCTGCAGGAGGGATGGAAGTAAGACTGAAGGGATTTTAATTGGGACAGGGAGGAGGGTGGATGTGGAGTTGGGTGTCATTTTGGAACCACGAGTAAGAGAAGGTTGGAGATCTATTTATCTTCGTATAATTTTTTCTTCTCCCCTGAAGGCACTGATTTCTTTGAGGCATAGGTCCACAGCTACCGTGTGCCATCCACAAAGTGAACATTCTTCATGTATGCGGCTCGACAGTAAATGTTGACAAACTGTTTGACGGCAGTGGGCTTTACATTGTGAGCCTGATCCAGTCCTTAGCCATCAATTTTCCAACAGTAGTTAATAATGGATAATGATCAGGATTGGGAACCCTAGCTCATCTTCCCCATCCCAATCAAAAGACATAATTATAGACCTTATTGTTGTAGTGGCTGAGAACTAACTGAGCACATATGGGGAATCAAGCCAGTGACCTTCCTGGTCTGTGTGGCTCAGCTACAACTATTTTAAGTAGAACAATAATTAAGTGCCCCCTGATTAAAGGGGAGGGCACTAAAACCGACAAACTTAAACAAATTAAACTTTAGACAGTAAACTTGAATCAAATTAAAATTTGGTTGCCGGGGGTGATGATGCACTCCAGTCCCTCCGGTGCCCACCTCTCGCGGAAGGCTGCGAGCGTACCGGTGGACACCGCGTGCTCCATCTCCAGGGACACCCTGGCTCGGATGTAACCACGGAAGAGAGGCAGGCAGTCGGACTGAACGACCCCCTCGGCCGCCCACTGCTTGGACCGGTTGATAGCCACCTTGGCCATGCCCAGGAGCAGTCCTATGAGGAGGCTTTCTCTCCTGCCCGCTCCCTTCCGCACGGTGCCCAAAGATCAGGGACTGAAGTGCAACCAGAATTTGAGGAGCAGCCCCTTCAAATAATGGAATAGGGGCTGCAACCTCCCACATTCAACATAGACATGGAACATGGACTCCTCCAGACGGCAGAAATTGCAGGCGGCCTGGGAGTCAGTGAACTGACTTAAATACCGATTGCATGGGACTGCTCCGTGCAACACCTTCCAGGCCAAGTCCCCAATAAATAAAGGGAGGACTCCCATGTAGAGAGTGCTCCACTGGGGACCTCCACCTCCTCTGGATGGCAAGATGGTGCTCCATGGCTTGTCCGGACAGCAGACGAGGATGGCAAAGTGGAGAGTGTGCAAGAGCAGCCTGTACAGGAATCCCCTCTGCACAGAACTGAAAGGCACGGAGGGAATGTCTCGGAGGAGGCTCAAGTTGTGAGGCACCGGCTCCTGAGGGAGGTTTCAGGGCTTGGCCCCGATGAGGAATTCCGTCCGGACGGGGGTCAGTTTGGACGGGATCGCCCCACATGCTTGAGCATCCTCGACACACCTAACGGAGTCAGGGCCCAGGGCGCTGTTTTTAGCGACTCGATGGCATCGGCTGCGTGCCGATCGTCGGCCCAGGATAGGCGCCGTGCAAGCTCCTTTGGTGCCATCCAGCAGGCCCCTGATCCTAGTCACCTTGCCAAATACAGCCCTCTCATTCGCCTGCCACCTAAAACCGCGGTCGTGAAGGTACGGATTCCTGAGCAGCAGCTCCCGAAGGAAGCCGCCATTCCAGACGGGGGGAGGTGGCTCAGCTACATGCTGGATAAAATCACTGCGCAATCAGGGAGCCCAAAGTATACTTTTATTTACTACCTATTTATCTTTCTTTCTTTTACCACCAATTACCTCCTTCCAGTTACTCAGTTGATCTACTTATATACTCCGTTTGTCTGTCTGTCTATCCCATCACTTTGCCACATGGAGAGTTTCCAATTGCTGTGTGGTAAATCTTGCTGCCAGCTTTATCACAACTTACGTACAGTTACAGTTTGGTTCTTGTTAAACGATCTCTTTTATCATTTTAATTTTTAGCTGCTCATAAATAGGGAAAAAAGAAACATGCAAGCCTGGTGCCACTTTATTGATGACAAGGTTTTCCATTCTTCCCCTTCCCCTCCCCCCCCACACACACGTAGAATGATGTGCATTCACACTATTGGAATTCTGTTTCAAGTAAAACACTGCTCCAGCTGTTGAGAGGGGAAGATTTTTCCATGACAGATTGATCAGTCTGCAAACTGTTTTTAATAAGTTTCTAGGTAATTTGATACAGTCAAAATTTTTGTCTGATGGACATTTTGCATGTATGATGTATTTATCTCAAAGATTTGGGGCGACTCTGCTGTGGCAGTAAGACATCTCTGTTTTATAAGACAGGGAAATTATACGATGTGAAACACAGTTATTATTCCACTGTTAAAGTGTAAATTTGTGTCCCATTAAAGCTACAAAGTCTAATTGCTGTTAAGTAGACACAGGATCCCTGAAAATGCAAGGGCCTTGAGTGATTCCAACAGTTGCACCAGGATCGTGCACAATGGTGCCATCCAGCGCTATCACCCATTTTACACTATTGCACCAAGTCCAAATCTACCCCAATATCTACCTTCAAATGTACTCCAAATGAAATCAGACTAAAATCTAATTTCAGCCTCCATGCAAATAACAAGAGTAGATATTTACTATGATTTGTGTGTCAGTCTAGCTCAGCTGTGGATTTGAGGCTGCGAGAGAGCTGATTCTATTAGCTTTTGTAGTGCTTAGATAATTACAGTGTCTTGCAAGGCCACTGTTACTGATATCACTGTGAACTTGTCATATCATCTTTAAAGGATGCTAAAAATGAAAATTGCAGGTTGTACTTCATTTCGCTAATTGGCTTTAAATCTGTCTAACTGATGTACTTGTTAGCAAATAGGGGAGTGCTGACTGGACTGTGTGACACATTTCCCTCAGGGCAAGGGGCATCAGTTTCAAGTCAGCCCATAATTCAGTACAAATAAAGGGTAAAATGTGATATGTCAAAAAGGCTTCAGTGCATAGCACAGCAGATAGTTGGGCCAATAACTTTTCTCTAGTCAATATGCTTGAGCACTGAACTGAACTGAAAACCAGTCACGGCTCAGAATCTATTTATGTTGAATAACCACTTACCACCCAGTTGCCATGGTGTTGAATTAGTCCTGCTTCTATTACGGGATGGGTTGGACAACATTGAAATAAAAATGTGCACGCACAAGTATATGTTTCCACTCGCTTATATAAATACAAGTTGTTGTTATTGCTGCTTAAAAGTCGCATCCATAGCTTTATTATTCTAGTCTGTGCAATATTATGAATTGCTGGCATATGGAGGCTAAGAGCTTCTTAGGGAGGGGGTTAACATACTGCCATTTCACCTCTGGTATCTAGGTTTAAATCCAGTCCAGACATTCCTCCTCTGCCAGCTGTAAAGGTAAGTTCCAAGGAAAATTATTTTGGGAACCGCACACCGTAACAGGCCGTAACAATGGCAAGTGGAACGAAACAACAACAAAAAAAACTTATTTTGGGAGGATTACTGTATAAGAAGTAGAGCAAAGACAGATTTGTCCCGCATCAGGCCCATTCCATACTTAACCTGGCATGTTTGATGCGGACACTGGGTAGTAAAAGTAGAATTATTTTTAATGAAAGTAAAATTATTTTTAAATCAATAAAATTGCCCAATGGGTTATTGACATACAGACCAGGGTTTAAACTTAGTCTGTGTGGAGTTCACGGATTTCAGTAAGGGGACAGTGGCAGGGCTCTAAATTGAGCATCCTAAACTAAGTGTGGAATAATTAGCCAGGTGCCTGACTGCTGATCGCTATTTGATAACCTGTCCTGTAACTGTGGATCTTGGATTTTCCTGATTGAACCCTCCAAGGTTGAATCGCCTGCCGATAATCTAGCAGGAACCACTGGATAATAATCAGGCATAGCAACTGTGGCTAAGGATGCTGTTGAAAGAGATCTAGGGGTCCCTGTACACTCGACATTCAAAGTGTCCAACCAAGGCAGAGTGGAAATCAACAAAGCAAATATATAATCAAAAGAGTAGAGAACAAGCCCAAGGAAGTCATGCTTAAAATGTATTCTGGTCAAACCTCACACCTTGACTACTGCCACTAGTTCTCAGCACGGGTACACAAAGAAGACATTTAATTGCTGGAGGCTGTTCGATGAAAAGCCACATGGCTGATCCGTATTGTAAAAGGTCTGAGGTATGAGGAAAGAATAGAGAAAGCCAAGCTTTTCAGCCTTGAAAGGAGATTTTATTGAGGTATACAAGACAGTAAAAGGCATAAAAAAGTAGATCCAGAAAATCACTTCAAAACTACAATTCAAGAGCAGGGCAAAGGGACAGAACCTCAAATTAGTAAAAGGCAAAATTCAAACTAGTGCTAAGAAGTTCTTCAAACAAAGAACAATACAAAAACCTTGGAATCATTTATGAAAACATTAGTTGCTGCAATGGGGGCATGTGGGAAATTGATGAAATAAGATGGGCCAAATGATCTTCATTGTCTGTATTAACTTGTGAAAAATGCATTAGCACAGATAGCTAACAAGGCAGACTATAACATTACTTTAAAAGATTAATTCTGCTGCTTGAAATGTTATTTTAAAATGACATTAACCCCACCAGTGGCTGGGAAGTGGGGGCAGGGTAATGGTTCTATAATACTGAAGCATCGAGACCAGAAGGTCTCAAATTCAATTCCTGATCTATGTTGACTTAGCTGTTCTCAAACAGCACATCAACTGGGCTCTACAATTGGCTCCAGAACCCCTCGAGCTTGCAGGGGTTCCAAACAGCTTTTCAGTGGAACCTGTTGGAAAGATGAGATTGGGCTTGGTTGAAAGGTTTCACTAGTTGTTTGGGCTCACATGAGAAGAATGGCCAAGGGATCCTGGTTCATGTGGAACAATACCTTGAGACAAGTCTACATCGTTAAGCTCAAAAGGAACCCTTCTATTATACATTCACATGAAGTGACATAACATGCACTTTCTGTGACCCTGACTCTAGAACAAAAATCACGACATTGATAGCACCAGAGCCAGTTTTCCAAATTCATCCAACGTACTCCACAAAACGGCTCCTTTTCTGCTCATTGGTAACCATGCGAGCAAAATTGAGAGCTTCATTAGCTATCACTTAACTACGGAATAGACAGAACCTCTTAACATCCCAACAAAACAGTGAGCTTAAATTAACTATGCAAGTAAAAAACCTTGCGAGAAACAGGTTTAATTAATAGAGTACTTTATTAGCACATTTACTCCTAAATGAACTAGGCTACATGCACTATTACCATTATCTCACTTCAGGCTGAATGCACACACTATAAAATTAGCCTCTTCTATTTCTGTTTGAAAAAGCTCATTGTATCAGGTTGTCAGTGAAAGGAGACTGGAGCAGATTTATAGGCAATTAAAGCTACAGGACTCCTCCACTCCTTGCAACATACAGCATCCTTCTCAGTAAGCAGCTCCAGGTCATGATCATAATCTGCAATAATTGACCCGCAGAGTGTGTATGGCTTTACTTGTCCATTCTTTGAAACTTTTATTCAAATTTTATGTTAATGAACAAATAAATGAATAGAATTTTATTAAAACATTCATGGCATTTCTGGGTTCTGTACAGGATGAGGCAGTGAGCAGAGAACATTTGCAGTGTTCTTCCACTTGCTGAGCTAGTCAGGGGAAAAATCAGCTCCCGACTGCTTAGTGAGTGGGGTGGGTGTGTGTGCACGTGCGGGTGCGTATGTGAACTTCAGCAGAGGACAGTTTCAAGCTCACCTGTAATGCTACTAGTCCCCCTCCCGTCAAGTCATAGAATCTTATAGCACAGAAGCGGGGCATATATCCCATCGTGCCTGTGCCGACTCTTTGAAAGAGCCATCCAATTTGTCCCACTCCCCTGCTTTCCCCATAGTCGTGCAATTTTCTCCCTTGTAATGACCTCCTGGGACTCGCGTGTGAAAAATTGATACTTTGATGACATAGCAGAGGACTGTCAGAACATATGGAACAGTACATCAGCATGATTCAGTACCTTGCAAGAGAGGAGAAAATATACAAAAAAAAATTAAAATATTTGCATTTATATAGTGCCTTTCAACTCAAAACACTTTAGTCACAATGAATTACTTTTGAAGTGCAATGACTATTATTTAGGTAAACATGGTAGCCATTGTGCACCAGTAATATTACACAAACAGCATTGAGGTAAATGGCAAATCAATCCATTTTTTATGGTTTTGATTGAGGGAGGATTGTTGGCCAAGAAACTTGAATAATGCCACAGGTCTCCGTAAACTTGGACAGGTGGGATATCTCATCCAAAGGACCTCAGCTAATGCATCACTCTTCCAGTGCTATACTGAAGTATCAGCCTAGATTATGCAAACGGTGCAGGCTTCAAACACACATGTCAATCATGGGGAAAATTGCTTTAATTTCCACCAAAACCTGCCAATTAGCAGATGAAAATTATAGTAGGTTTATGCAAAAAATAGGTTTGTAAATTGAACTCATAACCTTAACGGTCTTTTGCACTCACTTATAGACATCATCCAAGACTCAGCTAGCCAGCTTTATTTTGGAAAAGGACCAGTGGATCAAAATAAGCCATGGCGCCATCCGATCAATACATTTTATTGTTACAGTATTTTATTCAGCAAAAACCACATGAGAAAATTGATCAGTTTGAGAGACTTTACTTCAGCAAAGTAAATGAGACTGAGGTTGAATCCATTCTCCATTGCTCATCATTCAACCAGGAGCCAGCAGTGCAGAGGCCAGGCTCATCTGCGAACTCCACAGGCGGTTCATGATCTGAATCTGCACCAGAAACACACTAAAGCAGCATCTAAATCGATCAGGTTTCAAACCCAGTTTTAAGTAACATATTACTTAATGCACAGAGGGTGAAATTCAACTTTGGTGGGGATGCAAAAAAGGCGGTAGCAAAATGGTTACCAGTTATACATCCCACCCGATTTTCTTTCCATTGACACAGGCACAATGTGCTGGATTGCCTTCTTCTGTGCTGTATGATTCTATGACATCAATGGTAAGGAAAATTGGTGTGGGGGAAGGTGTACAACGGGCGGCCAATCCGCCTTGCGCCCCTTCCAAAGTTATATTTCAACCTCGCAATGTCTACCCTCCGTAAACTCTGCTGCCCGTGTCCGAACTTGTACCAAGTCCTGTTGGCCCATTATTCCTGTGCTCACTGACCGACATTGGCTCCCGGTTAAGCAACACCTTGATTTTAAAATTCTTATCTTGGTTTTCAATTCTCTCCATGGCCTCGTCCTCCCCGTCTCAATAATCTCCTCCAACCCTACAACCCTCAGAGATATCTGCACTCCTCCAATTCTGGCCTCTTAAGCGTCCCCGATTTTATTCATCCACCATTGGTGACCGTGCCTCCAGCTGCCAAGGCTTGAAGCTCTGGAATTCCCTTTCTAAACCTCTCTGTCTCTGTCTCCGTTTCCTCCTTTAAAACCTCCCTCCATTTGCCCTAATATCTCCTTACGTGGCTCTGTATCACATTTTGTTTGATAACGCTCCTGTGAAACACCTTGGGACTCTAAAAATACAAGTTGCTGTTGTAACAATTGTTTTTTTTTAAACTCTTTTCTTCCTCGTTCTCTCTTTTGCTGTGGTACTGTTTCACAGCCAGTGGAACCCTCTGATAGCTCGTCCAAGTAGCCCCTATTCTTCATGTGCTACTTTAGTCACTGTGGTCAAGTGATTCAATTAATGCCAATACCAAATAACTTTTGCATTTTACAACATTATTCACTGGCTATCAAATCAGGTATGGGAACACGAGTTGATTTTTCCAATCTATTCACGGAGGCTAATTGTACCTACAACTCTTTTAAATGATACAATTAAAACAAGTGTCCCCTTGTTAAAGAGGTACAACTAGAAACTGCAAGCTAACTAAAAATGTTGAAGAAAATCAAATCAAACTTTGGTTTCCAGGGGTGATGATGCACTCCAGTCCCTCCGGTGCCCACCTGTCACAGAAGGCCTTGAGGCACCGCATGTTTCATCTCCAGTAACGCCCTTGCGCAAACGTAGCCGCGGAAGAAAGGCAGGCAGTCGGGCTGAATTATCCCCTTGACCGCTCGCTGCCTGGACCTCTTAATGGCCACCTTGGCCAGGCCCAGGAGCACTCCCACAAGGAGGCCCTCCAACCTGCCCGCTCCCCTCCGCACTGGGTGCCCAAAGATCAAGTACGTAGGATTGAAGTGCAGCCAGAAATCGAGGAGCAGCCCTTTCAAATAATGGAAGAGGGGTTGCAACCTCACACACTCTATAAAAATATGGAATACAGACTCCTCCAGGCCACAGAAAATGCAGGCCACCGTGGGAGTCCATGGACCCACTTAAAACTTATTGCATGTGCAACACCCTCCAGGCCAAGTCCCCAATAAATAAAGGGAGGACTCCCACATAGAGTCTAATTATGCCTGCAGGCAAGACCAACTAACTCGTCTGCATTTTCCATTCTTCAAATATAGACTTGAATGGAGCCTTTTACACGGCAATGCAGTGCCTTCAACTGTCCCTCATTTGTTGAGATGCCTGAAAATACCAAAAAATGTATCTGTTTAAAAACACATATGTTTTGATACTTTTTAATATTAAGCGAATTAATCAACATACCACTTTAAAATCCACAGCAAAGCCCGTTACGTACGATGCATACTGGTGGCACGTAAATTGAAAAATGCCAGCATATCCCAAAATGCAGAAGGAAGTATCGTTAAAGGCCGTAAGCGCATTACAGTCTCTGAATCAACCCCTCGTCATCGCCATCATCATTTCCATAAAAAACCTTGAAGGCTTTACCGCCAAAATGACGTGGAGGAACCCCGAGGCCAGCGATACCATTGGTTGGCGCTTTCTGCCAACTGCAGTTCTGCGGATTGCACTTCCACCACCCCCGCGTTTAAAAAAAACTTTATGGAAAAAAAATAACCAAGATCGATCCTTAAGAGTTTATTATTGTATCGGTCAAAAACAAAAAGACGGCCTTGCGGCCCCGTGCCCTCTCTCTGAGGATCAGGAACTGCCTTATTGGGATACAGACACACACACACACAAAGCGACGGGTCCGGGGCCATCTGCTGCTGTCAGGGGAGGGGTTCCAGGCGGCGGCACGTTACCATGGCAACAGCAGGGGATTTCGTGGCGTTCTTTGGAGTTTCTCTCGCTTCTTGGTTCGGA
The DNA here is from genome assembly GCF_044704955.1 of Pristiophorus japonicus. Lineage (NCBI taxonomy): Eukaryota > Metazoa > Chordata > Chondrichthyes > Pristiophoridae > Pristiophorus > Pristiophorus japonicus. Next base: position 46,833,252 of record NC_091985.1, on the reverse strand, counting down.
TGAGAAGCAGCTGCTAGCGCAAGACTCGGAAAGCAAGAAAAAAGGGGAAATATATATTTATATATATATATAAAATAGAAGCAGCAGCTCCATAGACTGCAGTGCTACGTGCCGGAAGACCGTGAGTATATATATATATGTAAATGGTTAGAGAGTGTATGAATATAATGAGAGCGGTGTCAGCCACTGGGGTTCCCTCGTGCTTGGAATGGTTTCTTTTCTCTCCGTTCGAAGAGAACGTTCCCCGGGAATCATGGAACCTAAGTGTTGCGGTCGGGGCTCGAGCGTTCTCCCCACGGTTCACGTCGCCAGGCTGAGCCTGCACTTTGTATCGCATCGAAAACCTTTTTACTAAAAATAATTATACGTACATTATTATTAAAACCTACACGGCGAGTGGATTTTTGGCTACGCTTCCCCCGCCCTCGACCGACTGCGCTTTCATATATGTTCTTTTGATTTAGGACGTGTAAAAGTTATTTATATATAATGCATTGATGAGCTATTTTTTTCTTTTTAAGAATAAAATTCTGCAAACTTTAATGCGTGTGTTTTTATGAGCGCAATCGTAATCGTGTAGCAACATTTGGCTGGAATCGGAATCGCGCAGCATTTTTCGCTTTGGGGGTTGTGGCGCGTTTAACTTTCTCATCTCAATCGCTTCATTCTGGTTTATTTGTAATTTTGGGGTGGCGGACTTGAGATTATACCGTTTAAATTGGCGGGTTAAATGCACTGCTTCGGTTGGAAACAAAAGCGAAAGTAAGAGTTGACCGATTATTTTTTTTATAAGCAGTTTGTGTTTAATGGGGGCCCCGGATTGTAGGCCTGGCGGAGAATGGGAAGCCAATAGATGAGTTCTCGATCGTGTCAGTTTCCTGAATGAGATGTTGCAGCTTGTCGAGAGAGTGCTGGAAACTGACAGGTCCACGTGGTCGGAGCGAGGAGACAGGAAGCGCCACCGCCCGGCCTCAGTGAGAGCCCTCAGCCTGATTTCCTTTTCTCCCCTAAAAATGCTATATGGTGGATCACACTGTTTCTTCGCCATCTCCACATATCTAACCTCCCCACCAAAACAATCTCAGACAGCGTGATTCAACAAACACAATGTGATCTATTTTCTGCAAAGATTGTACTGAAGAACAGAATTCATTCCTTCAGTACTTACTTTGCTAATCTATCGAAATGTCCTTGTTAGAATACCATTTAAACGCGGTGCATCCTGGATAATGCGATTATCACACTGCAAAAATTCAGTAAGATTATTGGTGAAGTTGTACGTACACGATCATCATTATTAGACAGAGAAACTTTAAATGCTAGAATCGGTGTTTGCAGCCTTTATTAGGGATTTTTCACCCTTCAATATGTTCCTCTCCTGAAGGCAAGAATTCATCCCTGAGGTGTGACACAGTGGCAAATGTGACCGTGTGCCGACTCCCAAATCCTGCTGCAGGAGATAAAGTGGGTGTTTTTATCACTGGTCTGACAGTGGGGGAGGGGGAGATTTGAATGGAATAAATTTCTCTAAATGTTGTCCTGTATATACTGTGGTGTTTACTGAACTTCACAATTTGCATAAGAATGGAGGAAAAACATAGTTTAATACATTTATATGCCCTTGATTTCTCGCATACTACATGATTGTATTCCACTGAATTTTACACAGTGATAATTTGACTAGAATATACTCTCACCCCACCCTCCCTCAGGCCTTTTATGTTAACTTTATCCACTACAGTATTTCCATCTCGTGTGATCCATTATTCTATTCTAAAGGGCAAGCTGCTCTCGGGCATTTTTGCCAGTATTGTTATAATGTCGCTATTGGCAGACATTCAGTAATCGGGCAGGGATGACTCCCGCATATATTTTTTAAATAATCTTACCATAAAAGCAATACAACTCAGAAGGGTTTGGATTTGATCCCAAGTTAAACGGATGACACTTGGGACAACAATTGGGATACTACAATTGGCCTCTACCTGGGGAAGAGAAGCATCAGCCAGGGTTCACACACCTGATCCCTATCCAGAGACTCCTGCTGGAAAGTATGGATGATGGATCAGGCTTGATCATGATGATCCACAAAGTAGGGAGGCCACTGATACTCACTCACTGTTTAGACTCTCGCACGTCTTGGGCAAGGTACTCAAGGACTACCAGCTCCCGTAGGTTGTCGAGCCAATCGCTTCAGAACAAAAAGGAAGAAAATTCAGAAAGAATCCTTATTATGTCTATATAAAATGATGGTTAGCATTATTACAGATGACTAAAACTGTTATCTTTTCAGCAGAATACATTTTTTTTAAAGCTTTGGTATTCTACCTGAGTCCTGTCTTATTTACATTGCAGGCCTTGAATTGAAATGACTACCTTGTGCTGATGTTGATCAAGTGAAGTCCTATTGAACTGATCAGAATACAATCCTCTTGGGTGAGTTTGATAGGTTGTGTGTGATATTGCTGTGCTTTGCCCCAACAGCTATTTTCTCTCTCTCTCCTACTGTAATTCTGTACAGTGGTAGTGCTTATATCTGTTGTCCACCACTGCTGACACTTCTTTGGGATTAATGCTGTGAGCTAGTCCTGCATTCTTTTCCTTTTATTCTCCACCCCTAATAACATGGAATACTTCACAATAATGTGTATCTTTTATCCAGTGTCTCAACGAAGACAAATATCAAGTGATGGGTAGCAGAAAGATCCTCTGGTCAGGAATGGCACATTGGTAGTGCTCTCGCCTCTAAGTCAGAAGGTTGTGTGCTCATGTCCCATTCTCGAGATTTGAGCACATAATCTAGGCTGACACTTCAGTGCAGTACTGAGGGAGTGCTGCACTGTCTGTCGGGTGAGACTTTAAACTGAGACCTCGAGTGGACGCAAAAGATCCCATGGCACTTTTTGAAGAAGAGCAGGGTAGTTCTGGTGTCCTGACCAATATTTATCCCTCAACCAACATCACAAAAAAAAGTTATCTCATTTATTTTGTGGGACCTTGCTGAGTGTCAATTGGCTGGCATGTTTCCCTGCGGTACAACAGTGACTACACTCCAAAAGTACTTCATTAGCTGTAAAGTGCTTTGGAACATCCTAAGGTCATGAAAGGCACTATATAAATGCAAGTAATTTCTTTCTTTGCTGCTCAAGATCAGATACAGATAGAGGAGGCCAATTGGCCCATCTTCATTCATCCACCCTGAATAAAGTAGAACTTAAATTCCCCCATCTTGTCATCAAACTGTCTCTTGAATGGGTCTGGAGTTTTTGCTCCACTTTCCTACCTGGAAATCCATTTCAACTGTTGATCATTCTTTGCATAAAGTTCTACCTGACATCAGACCTAAATTATCTTTCACCAGCTTAATCTGTGTCCCCTTCCTACTTCCTGGTAAAATGTACGATTTTTAAAACATTTATTCTCGGGATATGGGCAATGCTCTTGGATTGCATTTATTGTTTGTTCCTAGTTGCCCTGAGTAGATGGTGATGGGTCTTCTTGAAATACTGCCACATAATTATGCTTCCATGGGAGCTTTGGATAGGAATTTCAGGATATTGACCCAGCTTTGAAGTATGTTCAGTTCAGGGTGTTCTGTGATTTGGAAGGAAACTGGATGATGGTACTCCAACAACATTGTTGCATTTGTCCTTTTTGGTGGTAGAGGTTGCAGGGGAGAGAATTGCTTCTGAAGAAACTTAAGTTGCTGCTGTGCATGATGTAGATCGTACATCATACAGCCACAGTCTGCCCATGGTGGAGGGGTGGACATCGAACCCAATAGGGGCACTGATTAAGCAATCTACTCTGTCCAAGATGGTGTTGAGCATCTTGAGTGTTGTTGTGGCTGCACTCATCTGAGTGAGCGGTGAGTATTCCAGCACACTCCGGACTTGAGCTTTGTAAATGGTGGAGAGGCTTTGAGAGGTCAGCAGATGAACTACTCTTCACAGAGCACCTAGCCTCTGCCCTGTACTCATATCCATGGTGTTGATATAGTTGATCAAGCTCACCTTCTGGTCAGTGGTGAACCTAAAGGTGATGATAGTGGGGGACTCCGTGATGGTAGTATCTGCCGTTAAGGCATTCAGCTCTTGAATCCATGTCTGGATCAAGGCTGTGATGAGGTCTGGAGGAGAGTGATTCTGATAGAACCTGAACTGATGAACCTCATCTATATCCTGAAGTGTCTTTAATACTTCTGTAAAGTATCTTTAATACTTCTATAAAAAAAAGTAAAGTAAGTTGTGAGGAACAGACAAAGAGGCTGCAAAGTGATCTAGATAGGTCTCTGTGTCTCAGTGATTGGTCATTGTTGTAATGTAGGAAACGTGGAATTTAGGACTGAGGAGAAATTTTTTCACTCAAAGGGTTGTCAATCTTTGGAATATTCAACCCCGGAGAGCTATGGGTGCTCAGTCGTTGGGTACGTTCAAGACCGAGATTGATAGATTTTTGGATACTAAGATTAACCAAGGAATATGGTAGAACTGAGGTAGAAGTTCAGCCATGATCTGATTGAATGGCGGAGCAGGCTCGAACAGCTGAATGGCCGACAACTGCTCCTATTTCTTATGCTCTTATAAGTCAGTCTCAAACATTTCCTTTAAGGGCTAAAGAGCCCCAGTTTCTCCAATCTTTCCTCATAACACAATCTGTTGACAGTAGGAATCAGCCTTATGGTCCTGCTCTGCACCATCTCCAGGATTTGAATATTTTCCTTGCGCCTTGGTGACCGAAACTGAACGCACTGCTGAAATTGGAGTCTGACCTAGTTGCCATCCAATGACTTCTGCTGCTGTAGGCACATGTGAATATCAGATGAGGATGAGATGATGCTCACCTGTTCTACTGGCCACAGTCAAATAGCTGGTTACTGCCCAGGCTTGAACATGATGCAAAAACTGAGGTATCAGATGGAACCATACCTTCCATTGAGTTCTGGTGTGCAGTTGTAATGGCAAACGAGCCAAAGGTGGGCAGCGGAAACGTTACAAGGACACCCTCTAAGCCTCCCTGATAAAGTACGATATCCCCACTGACACCTGGGAGACCCTGGCCCAAGTTCGTCCTAAGTGGAGGATGTGCGTCCGAGAGGGTGCTGAGCACCTCGAGTATCAACGGTGAGAGCATGCAGAAATCAAGCGCAGGCAGCGGAAAGAGCATGCGGCAAACCAGTCCCACTCACCCTTTCCCTCAACTACTATCTGTCCCACCTGTGACAGAGTATGTGGCTCTCGTATTGGACCGTTCAGCCACAAAAGAACTCACTTCAGGAGTGGAAGCAAGTCTTCCTCGATTTCGAGGGACTGCCTATGATGATGAGCAGTGGTAAAGGAAGACATTTTGAGAGGGAGTGAGAGGGGTTTGCCACAATTTTTTTTTTAACAGCAGCTGAGTTCTCAAGGAATTAACTTGTAAATGAGAAGCTGGTGAAAAAAGAATGTTTGTTTATTGGACAATTTAGCATGGAGCCAATGCGTCTGCTACTGTCAACAACAATACCCTCACATTCAATATTATAAGCAAGACATTCAGATCACACAAAGCTTCAAAACTTTGTTTTCGGTAAACTAGTCTTTCAGTGCTTTTTCTCTGCTTTGAAATCCAGTTCCTTTTTGGGTGAGCTTCAGCTGTGTGGGGGAGGGTAAGAGAAAGCTGAAGGTAGAGAAGAATTACGTAAAATCTACAGCAACAAGCCATTCGGACCAATTGATCTATGTTGGTGTCCATTGCCTCACTGTACCAGGACTGAAGAATGATCTGACCAACCCTTGCTGTTCTCCCTGCCCCCAGGTTTTTCCTGTATTTCTCCTCTCCTGAAACTGCTGACGTGTTGGTATATGGTTCCAGGGATTCTGACCAGCCTCATGTCCCTCACACAGTCATCATTCTTCATCTGTGTGCTTTGTGTTGGTTAGCTATTTGATCAATAGGGTTGTGCCTAATCCTGCCCTCACCTGACAACTATGCTGAGGCACCTTGCAGTTGGAATCACGGATAACAATCAATTGGCTGTGTTTTTCTCCCTCCCTGGCCCTGGAATGCAGTGGCCAGTTGTCATGCTTCCTGCTGCCTGGGCTGTGATTGGCTGGTTGAGTGTATTTTGAGATTGAGTCCTGGCCGCTGTGTCTTCAGCAGTCTAGACCCTAAACTCTGGAATTCCCTCCCTAAATTCGATAAGGTGCCACACAAAAGGTTACTGCAGAAGATAAAAGTACGCGGAGTCAGAGGAAATGTATTAGCATGGATCGAGAATTGGCTGGCTAACAGAAAGCAGAGAGTCGGGATAAATAGGTCCTTTTTCGGGATGGAAATCGTGGTTAGTGGTGTGCCACAGGGATCGGTGCTGGGACCACAACTGTTTACAATATACATAGATGACCTGGAAGAGGGGACAGAGTATAGTGTAACAAAATTTGCAGATGACACAAAGATTAGTGGGAAAGCGGGTTGTGTAGAGGACACAGAGAGGCTGCAAAGAGATTTAGATAGGTTAAGCGAATGGGCTAAGGTTTGGCAGATGGAATACAATGTCGGAAAATGTGAGGTCATCCACCTTGGGGAAAAAAAACAGTAAAAGGGAATATTATTTGGTATGGGGGGGAAATTACAACATGCTGTGTTGCAGAGGGACCTGGGGGTCCTTGTGCATGAAACTCTTGGAATATTATTTGAATGGGGAGAAATTACAACATGCTGTGTTGCAGAGGGACCTGGGGGTCCTTGTGCATGAATCCCAAAAAGTTAGTTTGCAGGTGCAGCAGGTAATCAGGAAGGCGAATGGAATGTTGGCCTTCATTGCGAGAGGGATGGAGTACAAAAGCAGGGAGGTCCTGCTGCAACTGTATAGGGTATTGGTGAGGCCGCACCTGGAGTACTGCGTGCAGTTTTGGTCACCTTACTTAAGGAAGGATATACTGGCTTTGGATGGGGTACAGAGATGATTCACGAGGCTGATTCCGGAGATGAGGGGGTTACCTTATGATGATAGATTGAGTAGACTGGGTCTTTACTCGTTGGAGTTCAGAAGGATGAGGGGTGATCTTATAGAAACATTTAAAATCATGAAAGGGATAGATAAGATAGAGGCAGAGAGGTTGTTTCCACTGGTCGGGGAGACTAGAACTAGGGGGCACAGCCTCAAAATACGGGGGAGCCAATTTAAAACCGAGTTGAGAAGGAATTTCTTCTCCCAGAGGGTTGTGAATCTGTGGAATTCTCTGCCCAAGGAAGCAGTTGAGGCTAGCTCATTGAATGTATTCAAATCACAGATAGATAGATTTTTAACCAATAAGGGAATTAAGGGTTATGGGGAGCGGGCGGGTAAGTGGAGCTGAGTCCACGGCCAGATCAGCCATGACCTTATTGAATGGCGGAGCGGGCTAGATGGCCTACTCCTGTTCCTAATTCTTATGTTCTTGTATGTTCTTATGTAAACTTCTCCGCCTCTCACTCTCCTACCTTTACGACACGCCTTATAACCTACTTCTATGACCAAGCTTTTGGTCAACTGTCTAACGTCTCCTTGATTAGCTTGGTGTTAATTTTTGTCTGATTACACTGTTTTATTCCATTAAAGGCGCGATATAAATGCAGGTGTTGTTGAATCTGAGACCGCCATGTCAGTACCGCACTAAACAATGCATTTAGCAACGAAGCCACAAGGACGCTTCATCTTTGTAAGCTCAAAGGAGGTTATTTAATCTAGGAGAAATTGCATGCTCCTCTTCTGGGGTCCAAAGTGAATGATGACCAAAATTGTTGTCACCCTTGAGACTGATTTGTTGCGTTAATCCCTCCTGTTTACTGAGGCATTCACAATACAGGACTTCAACAGGCTTCTTAAATCAGCTATTCCGCATAATTTATGATGACACTGGCTGGGTCATAAGAAAAATTACGACACAGAAGATGGCCATTCAACCCATTGTGCCCGTGCCGGTCAAAAAAGAGCTACCCAGTCTCATCCCACCTTCCAGCACTAGGTTCGTAACCCTGTAGATTACGGCTCTTTAAGTGCACATACAAGGTATAAGTACTTTTTAAATGTGATGAGGGTTTCTGCCTCTACCATCCTTTCAAGCAGTGAGTTTCAGACTCCCACCACCCTCTGGGTGATGAAATGTTTCCTCCCTCCCCTCTAATCCTTCTACCAACTACTTTAAATCTATGCTTCCTGGTTATTGACCCCTCTGCTAAGGGAAATAGATCCTTCCTATCCACTCTATCTAGGCCCCTCATGATTTTATACACCTCAATTAAATCTCCCCTCAGCCTCCTCTGTTTCAAGAAAAACAACCCCAGACAAGGTCCCACACAAGAGATTAATGTGCAAAGTTAAAGCACATGGGATTGGGGGTAGTGTGCTGACATGGATTGAGAACTGGTTGTCAGACAGGAAGCAAAGAGTAGGAGTAAATGGGGACTTTTCAGAATGGCAGGCAGTGACTAGTGGGTACCGCAAGGTTCTGTGCTGGGGCCCCAGCTGTTTACACTGTACATTAATGATTTAGACGAGGGGATTAAATGTAGTATCTCCAAATTTGCGGATGATACTAAGTTGGGTGGCAGTGTGAGCTGCGAGGAGGATGCTATGAGGCTGCAGAGCGACTTGGATAGGTTAGGTGAGTGGGCAAATGCATGGCAGATGAAGAATAATGTGGATAAATGTGAGGTTATCCACTTTGGTGGTAAAAACAGAGAGACAGACTATTATCTGAATGGTGACAGATTAGGAAAAGGGGAGGTGCAAAGAGACCTGGGTGTCATGGTACATCAGTCATTGAAGGTTGGCATGCAGGTACAGCAGGCGGTTAAGAAAGCAAATGGCATGTTGGCCTTCATAGCGAGGGGATTTGAGTACAGGGGCAGGGAGGTGTTGCTACAATTGTACAGGGCCTTGGTGAGGCCACACCTGGAGTATTGTGTACAGTTTTGGTCTCCTAACCTGAGGAAGGACATTCTTGCTATTGAGGGAGTGCAGCGAAGGTTCACCAGACTGATTCCCGGGATGGCGGGACTGACCTATCAAGAAGGACTGGATCAACTGGGCGGGCAAATGCATGGCAGATGAAGAATAATGTGGATAAATGTGAGGTTATCCACTTTGGTGGTAAAAACAGAGAGACAGACTATTATCTGAATGGTGACAGATTAGGAAAAGGGGAGGTGCAAAGAGACCTGGGTGTCATGGTACATCAGTCATTGAAGGTTGGCATGCAGGTACAGCAGGCGGTTAAGAAAGCAAATGGCATGTTGGCCTTCATAGCGAGGGGATTTGAGTACAGGGGCAGGGAGGTGTTGCTACAATTGTACAGGGCCTTGGTGAGGCCACACCTGGAGTATTGTGTACAGTTTTGGTCTCCTAACCTGAGGAAGGACATTCTTGCTATTGAGGGAGTGCAGCGAAGGTTCACCAGACTGATTCCCGGGATGGCGGGACTGACCTATCAAGAAGGACTGGATCAACTGGGCTTGTATTCACTGGAGTTCAGAAGAATGAGAGGGGACCTCATAGAAACTTTTAAAATTCTGACGGGGTTAGACAGGTTAGATGCAGAAAGAATGTTCCCAATGTTGGGGAAGTCCAGAACCAGGGGACACAGTCTAAGGATAAGGGGGAAGCCATTTAGGACCGAGATGAGGAGGAATTTCTTCACCCAGAGAGTGGTGAACCTGTGGAATTCTCTACCACAGAAAGTTGTTGAGGCCAATTCACTAAATATATTCAAAAAGGAGTTAGATGAAGTCCTTACTACTAGGGGAATCAAGGGGTATGGTGAGAAAGCAGGAATGGGGTACTGAAGTTGCATGTTCAGCCATGAACTCATTGAATGGCGGTGCAGGCTAGAAGGGCTGAATGGCGTACTCCTGCACCTATTTTCTATGTTTCTATCCAATCTTTTCCAGTCCTGGTAACATCCTCGTAAATCTCCTCTGTACCCATTCTAGTGCAATCACATCCTTCCTGTAATGTGGTGACCAGAACTGCACGCAGTACTCGAGCTGTGGCCAAACTAGTATTGTATACAGTTCCAGTATAACTACCCTGCTCTTGTATTCTATGCCTCGGCTAATAAAGGAAAGCATTCCGTATGCCTTTTTAACTACCTTATCGACCTGTCCTGCTACCTTTAAGGATCTGTGGACATATACTCCAAGGTCCCTCCGTTCCTCCACATCTCTCCGTATCCTCCCATTTATTGTGTATTCCCTTGCGTGTTGCCTCTCCCCAGAATGGGAGGGGTCAGAGGGGGTCACAGCCATTGTACTCACCAGGTGCTGGAGGAGGAGGGGAGACCAGGTCATCGGTGAAGAAGGAGAACTCCAGATGGAGGCAGGGGGAGGAGATGGAGGCCCGATAGCCAGGTCCAGTCGCCGCGGGAAGTCCAGCTGGGAGGTCCAGGTCGCGTTGAATCGGCCAGCCGCTGCAGGAGGTCCAGCCGGGAGGCCCAAGTCGCATCGAGTCAGCAGGAGGTCCAGCCAGGAAACGGCGATGTGCGGTGTGGTGTAAGGCCTGAGGTAGGCCCGAACTTTGAGAATCGCGGGGTTGGGATTAGGGTGGGGATTTAAGTCATTAAGACCCCTATTAGGGTCTATTAGGGCTGGGGCTTGGGGAAGTTTAGACAGTGGAGACATGGACCATGTACGGTAGACATCTCAAGTCGCTTGTGAAATAACGCCAGCGATGTCTCCGCAAGATCCTGCAAATCCCCTGGGAGGACAGACGCACAAACATTAGCGTCCTCGTCCAGGCCAACATCCCCAGCATTGAAGCACTGACCTCACTTGATCAGCTCCGCTGCGCAGGCCACATAGTCCGCATGCCAGACACGAGACTCCCAAAGCAAGCGCTCTACTCTGCACTCGTCCACGACAAGCGAGCCAAAGGCGGGCAGAGGAAACATTACAAGGACACCCTCAAAGCCTCCCTGATAAAGTGCGACATCCCCACTGACACCTGGGAGTCCCTGGCCATAGACCGCCCTAAATGGAGGAAGTGCATCCGGGAGGATGCTGAGCACCTCGAGTATCGTCGCCAAGAACATACAGAAATCGAGCGCAGGCAGCGGAAGTAGCATGCGGCAAACCAGACTCCCTGCCCACCCTTTCCCTCAACGACTATCTGTCCGACCTGTGACAGAGACTGTGGTTCTCGTATTGGACTGTACAGCCACCTAAGAACTCATGCTAAGAGTGGAAGCAAGTCTTCCTCGATTCCGAGGGACTGCCTATGATGATGATGATGCCCCTCCCCAAATGCATTACCTAACACTTTTCTGGATTAAATTCCATTAGCCACTTTTCTGCCCAACTGACCAATTGATTGACACCTTTGTGCAGTCTAGAACTTTCCTCCTCACTGTCAACTGTATGGCCAATTTTAGTATCATCTGCAAATTTCTTTATCATGCTCCCTACATTTAAGTCTAAACCATTAATATATACTACAAAAAGTAAGGGACCAAGTACTGAGCCCTGTGAAACCCCACTGGAAACAGCCTTCCGGTCACAATCTGTGCTTTCAATCTGTACTTTAATGATGGCTTTAATAAAACTTTATTGGAATTAAGAGGGCTATTAGCTGATGTTTGAGTGAGAGCGATGTATATGGTTTCTTTATTGAGAAGGAAGGGGGGGCGGGTTTATGTTGGCTCATTATTAGGGGGTAGAAACTAATATATTTGTCTATTAGTGAGTGCGGGGTGTTAGTGTGTTTATCAAGGAAAGGTTTGATATATCGTAGGCTATTGGGATTTTTTTGGGGTACTTTTGCATTTCATGGATCTATGGTTCAGTTCACAGGAGACTAATGTCCGCACATCAGTTCTCCGCTTCTGCATCTGCTATTAAGGGCACAGTTTAAAAACCGTGCATGTTATCTTTGTTAGATCTGATTTTCTATAATTATCATATTTTTCACAATTGTAGAAAGGAGCAGCTTTCTTGGTGGCCTCTCCCAACGCACTCTGTAAAAACTGACCTTTTTAAAAACATGTGTCAATATGCAAAGAAGCATTATCTTCCCTCCCCCCAGCCATTTTGACTCTTGTGTTATGTAGCCATTATGGAATGATACTTAAATAATGCATGCACTGCCAGGCTCCAACATATTAAAAAGTGCTTTTACACTATGTGAATGCACAGTGGAGGGAGATCGTCCTCCACTGTGCACTACATAATGTAAAATAAATCCAATTTCTTATACTGGTGACATCATAGATCCATGTGGGTCTACAATTCTGCCTTTTAGAGGAGGGAACTGGTTTTAGTGAAGTAAGCTGGGTAGATGGTGTAAAATGCACATGATTAGTCACAGAGGATGTTATTTGTGACTTTGATTAGGGCTGTTACAATCCTGTGGCAGAGACAGACATTAGCAAGATTCAGATGTGGAGTTTTGGGTAAGATTTGGAACCAATTTGGAAGACAACAACATGCTCAAGGTTTTTGGAGAGAACAGGTGATAGTTTGCAAGGACAGAGAGGTCAAGGGTGGGGTTTTAGGGGAGGGTGACAGTACTTGAGGAGAGGGAACCAGTTACAGTGTCCGCTGGCATGGGGGCCAGGAAGGGAAGTTGGATCGTGAGCAATTTAATGGTAATGTGGGGGGGGGGGGGGTCTCAGACAAGATGATAGGATAGAAACTGAGAACAACCAAGGGTTAGGACTGGGGCAGGGGGTGCCTGGGAGGAGGTTTGTCTTGATGGGCAAGGGGCAGGGGAGAAGCAGCGGAAAGAATGGTCTTAATCTTGGTGACAAAGAAGTTTGTGAGCACCTTGCACTTGTTGGAAGTGAAATTACAAGGCAAAGAGGCCTAAGGAAAAGGTTGGTAGTGGAGAAAAGAAGCCAAGGGCTATCTCTGGTTCTGCAGCAGTGGGTGGTTTTAGCACAGGAGGGTAACGTGATGGATGGCTAAACCAGATATGTGCCAAATATGCTCAGGTCTGCGCCATTTGGACTTGAAGGAGTGAAGATGAGGATGCTACTGGAGGAATGACTAGGATGGGAGACCGTAAACATTTTACAGGTGACAAATGGCATTAAGGGTGGTGTGAGGGAGTGATAAGCAGATTGATAGCTGCAGAAGTATCATGGTGACTGGAAGGCCAAAGGCAGTTGGGAGTTTGAAAATGCAGTTGCAATTGACTTGGGGGAGTTTTTCCAGGGCCGGATGCAGAAAGAAGTTGCTTTGGAAGTGGGTAGGAGGGTGTAGGTGGTGAGTGATACAACAAAATGGTCAAAGATGGCCTTGTCTGTGATCAAGATCATGGGAACAGGAAGATCAGGTGAGCAATGCTCCCTGTCAGCTGCGCTTTGTTCTGTGCGGCGTGTTTCTTTTACTGTGCGGCCCCATTAAATTTCTGTACATGTGCAGCACTTACACTGGAAAAACCAGTGAGCGGCCTGTGCAGGACCTTTTCCATTACTGTGAACATTGCAGGTGAGATGCAAAGATCGAAGATGTGGTTGTAAATATGAATTGGTGCGTTTATGTGGAGGGATAGGGTTTGGGAGGATCGGAGGGGAGTGAAATCAGAGGAGAGAGGGCATGGTGTGTTGAGGTGAAAATTGAAATCACTGAAATTGAGGAAATGCTCAGCGCAGAGTTAAATGTAGTCCTTACTACTAGGGGGATCAAGGGGTATGGCGAGAAAGCAGGAATGGGGTACTGAAGTTGCATGTTCAGCCATGAACTCATTGAATGGCGGTACAGGCTAGAAGGGCCGAATGGCCTACTCCTGCACCTATTTTCTATGTTTCTATGAGAGAGATAAGGCAGGCGGATATCTGGGCAAAACTGATGATCAATTGGGGGAAAAGAGAATGATGATTTAAAGGAGTGCCAGAACAAGGCAAACTGCTCAAAGGAGGGAAAGATGCTATAGTGGCATATAGACGTTTTGTTTCCTGTAATATTTTTGGCCCAGCGCGAGCCATTGAAAATACCGCGCATGCATGGTTTTTACATTGAAATGTTGGCAAGTCGGCTGCGCGGGTTCCCTGGAGCACCGCGCACCTTACAGTAAACACTGGCTGTCGGGGGAGAAACCAAAATGTGATTTGATGATGATCACACTGCCTACCTGGTAGTTTGGACACAGCAGGTGGTGGAAAGTATAGCTGCATGGGAAGACTGTAAGAAGCAAGGTGACACCACTTGTGAGTCAAGTTTCAGTCAAAGCCATAAAGCCAATGCTAACATCCACAATAAAGTTATGGACGGCAACGGTCTTGTGCAAGGGTGAGTAGACTTGCTGGCAGGAAATGCGAAGGGGGTTGTGATTGTTGATCCACTGGCGGAGTCCGAGGAGTAAGCTCTGAGTGACGTGAATTGGATGAGTAGGAGGTTTGCGAGATTAGCCACTAGCAGGTATGTTGGCCAGGCGGCTGGCAATAGCAGTGGATGGGACAGTTGGAGTTGATGCTGCTGCCTATAAGGAGGCAACGACCAGTCTCCATGGGCCTTTTGGAGAATGACGATAATCTGTGGGATTATCCAAGGGGAATTCCAGCCTGGGATAGCGGAAAGAGAGTATAGAATCATGGAATCTTACGCCATTCAGCCTGTCACGCCTGTGCTGGCTCTTTGAAAGAGCTGTCCAATTTAGTCCCACATCCTGGCTTTTTCCCCATAACCCTACAAATTAGTCCTCTTCAAGTACATGTCCAATTGCCTTTTAAAGTTTCCTATGGAATCCGATTCCACCGCCCTTTCAGGTAGTGCAATGAGTTCCAGATCTTAATAACCCTCTGTGAATAAGTTTCTCCTAATTTCCCCTCTAATTCTTTTGCTAATTATTCTCAATCTATGACCTCTGGTTACCAACCCACTTGCCAGAGGAAATAGTTTCTCCCACTTGCTCAAATAAAACCTTTCATAATTTTGACTACCTCTATTAGGTCTTCCCTTAACCTTCTCTGCTCTAAGAACAATCCCAGCTTCTCCAATCTCGCCACATAACTGAACTCCCTCATCCCTGGTATCATCCTGGTAAACTTCCTGTACCCTCTCTAGGGTCTTCCTAAAATATGGTGCCCAGAATTGTACACAGTACTTCAGCTGAGGCCTAACCAGAGATTTGTAAAGGTTTAGCATAACTCCCTTGTTTTTGTATTCAATATCCTTATTTACAAAGCCAAGTATCCCATATACTTTCTTAACCACCTTCAAAGATTTGTAAATATACACTCCAGATCCCTCTGTTCTTGCACCCACCTCAAAATAGTACCATTTAGATTATACTGCCTCTCCATGTTGTTTCTCCCAAAGTGCATCATTTCATACTTATAAGCATTAAATTGCATCCGCCATGTGTCTGCCCATTTCATCAGTCTGTCTATTTCTTCCTGAGGTATGCTACTGTCATGCTCACTATTTACTATGTTACCAAGTATTGTATCATCTCAAACTTCGAAATTGTACTCCATTTATATATAACAACAAAAGCTATGGTCCAAATAACGACCCTGGGGGACTTCACTGCATACTTCTCTCCTGTCAGAAAAACATCCGTTCACCACTTCTCTCTGACTCCTATCCCTTCAGTCAATTTCATACCCAAGTTACCACCATTCCTTTAATACCATGTGCTTCTATTTTCTGAATAGTTGGTTATGAGGTACTTTTTCAAATGCTATTTGAAAGTCCATATATGCAACATCTGCAGCACTACCTTCCTTTCTGTTACTTCATCAAAGAACTCAATCAGGTTAGTCAGATACGATTTGCCTTTAACAAATGGGTAGGGAAGCAGGGAAGCAGTTGGGATAGGGATTGGGAGGGCAAATTACTCAAGAGGGGACTCAGTTCTGGTGCACCTCCCCTCTGAGAACTCACGGTGGAATAACAAAATATCCACATCATAGATGTTAGGAGGTGGTTCTTTTCCCAGAGAATAGTGGGAATGTGAAACAGACTGCAAGAGATCACCTGGTATAAAGGATAGGTACTGTATAACATTAATCAGGGCCAGAGTGGTCTGGACTAGGTTCGATCACCTAAGGAGGTCAGAGAAATTTTCCTGATTTTTTTTCCCCCCTGCTTATTGGCCTGGATTTTTATCTTTTTTTGCTTCTGCGAAGCGATTACCTGGCTTTCAGGTGGGGTTGTGAGCAATGTTTCCTGAAATGTTTTTAGGCACTGCGTACCCCCTGCCCATTCAAAATATCGCACATGCGCGATTTTTGCAGTGACAAGCCGGCAAGCCAGTTGCACGGACGGGTTCCCTAGAGTGCTGTGCTGTGCGGTCACGCAGCTTAAAGGGAACATTGGTTGTGAGTGTATAGTAATGCACAAAGCAACACAGTTGTGTGGGACAAGCTGAATGGACCAGTGGATCTTTTCCTGTCCGCCCCTCCTTATCTCTGTAACCTCCTTCAGCCCTACAACCCTCCGATATCTTCGCTTCTCCAATTCTGGCCTCTGCCGCATTGCCAATTTTAACCGCTCCACCATTGGCGGCTGTGGCTTCAGCTTCTTAGACACTGAGTTCTGGAAATCCCTCCCTAAACCTCTCTACCTCTCTCTACTTTAAGTGGTTCCCTAAAACCTGTCTCTTTGACTAAGCTTTTGGTTACCTGTCCTAATATCTCTATGTCGTTCGGTGCCAAATTTTGTTTGATAATGCTCCTGTGAAGCGCCTTGGGACGTTTTACTACATTACAGGCAATACATAAATGCAAGTTGTTGTTGTCATTGTACACATGTTCAAATGGCACCTCAATGAGGTACCAGAGGACACTGGAAGCCATGGAAATACACCCCAAACAGGTTCCTTCAGGAAAGGAAAAACATTGGGGAGGGGGAGATCAACATTGACAGAATTGAAAAGAATGACTCCTACATCAATGGAACAGATAAGCTTCAGGCCCCACATATACAAAGCGAAGTAATGAATTTGTGGAAAAACAGTAGGACGTTGAGCCTTCAAATTGTTTTTGTAGGTACGCTCTTTGTACTGGAATGGGTGGGGCAGAGCCTAATGGTTGGCTGTTGAGTTGCTGAAGCAGGTGAGCATTGTGTTGCTAATTGGATATTTAACTAAATATCTACTCAACTATATGGCTGATGTCTTTAATGGAAAAGCTCAAGGGAAAAGGATAGCAGTC
Organism: Pristiophorus japonicus; assembly: GCF_044704955.1. Lineage (NCBI taxonomy): Eukaryota > Metazoa > Chordata > Chondrichthyes > Pristiophoridae > Pristiophorus > Pristiophorus japonicus. Next base: position 46,816,138 of record NC_091985.1, on the reverse strand, counting down.
AGAGCTGTAAATGAGGCACTTTTATCTCTGGTGTTATCTTGATTAAGTGTATTGTTCAGTTGTGTATCGTACAAAAGACTGAATATTTTGAACTGACCTAGTTAACAGCTCCATAGAATACAAAAAAAGAATTTAGAAAACATGACTTGTTTTTATTTGCTGTGTGGCTTCAGAATTTATTTTAGAGACTAGTGCCAAGGGTGCAGTTAACATAAATTATGGGGGCTTTTGTCTATGTGGAGATGATTTTTTTGCCTGCTTTTTTCAGTGAGATCATTGTTTGTCTTTTCCCTTCCCCCAGTTTAAACTGTCCTCGGTCTCTGGCGCTCTCATTAGTGGGCAGTCGAGTTAAACTTATTTTGTTCACAATGGTGATCAGATTAGATTAAACTCCAGCACATTAATTTAAATTGAATTAAATCTCCATATCTGGAAAAATTCAATGGTGCTTTTATATGTGCAGGATGAACAATGAGGGTAGGGTTAGTGGTTTTGGGTCTAATAACTTAGGAGTACCATGGATGAGATTAAATCCGAACTCCTAAGGAGACTGGAACTCTCACCCTCACTAATTACTGAGAAAAAGTCGACGAGTAAAAACGGTGAAGTATATTTTACTCTCATATATACTTTTTTTTTGCTAAAATTGACAAAAGCTGGAATTTGAGCCCCAAGGTGCCTGTATATCTCAGTCCACTGTTGTGTCATAAATATTACACAAGCTAACTGTTGATTCTTTGAGTAGCTCAGGTTACTTTTTCTCTGGACACTTAGAAAATCATAACATGATTAGGCACAGTCAACATGCTTTTATGAAAGGGAAATTGTGTTTTGACAAATTTATTTGAGGTTTTTAGAGGAAGCAACTAGCAGGGTAGATAAAGGGAAACCAGTGGATGTAATATATTTGGATTTCCAAAAGGCATTCAATAAGGTGCCACATTAAAAGGTTATTACACAAGATAAGGGCTCAATGGATTGGAAGTAATGTATTCATATGGATAGAGGATTGGTTAACGGATAGAAAACAGAGTAGAAATAAACGGGTCATTTTCAGGTTAGCAGACTGTAGCTAGTGGGGTGCCGCAAGGATCAGTGCTGGGGCCTCAGCTATTTACAGTATATATTTATGACCCAAGTACAGGGACCGAGTGTAATGTATTGAAGTTTGCTGACGATACAAAGCTAGGTGGGACAGTAAGCTGTGAGGGGAACACAGAATCTGCAAAGGGATATACATAGACTAAGTGAATGGGCAATAAGATGGCAGATGGCGTATAATGTAGGGAAATGTGAGGTTATTCACTTTGGTCGGAAGAATAGAAAAGCCGAATATTTTTTAAATGGTGAGAAACTTTTAAATGTTGGTGTTCAAAGAGATTTGGGTGTCCTCTTGCAAGAAACCCAGAAAGCTAGCATGCAGGTACAGCAAGCAATGGTGAAGGCAAATGGCATGTTGGCCTTTATTGCAAGGGGGTTGGAGTATAAAAGTAAGGAAGTCCTGCTCCAATTGTACGGGCCTCTCCTTAAATGCATCTATACTATCCGCTTCAACCACTCTCTGTAGTAACGGGTTCGACATTCTCACCGCTCTGGGTAAAAAAATGTTTCTTCTGAATTCCCTATTGGATTTCTTGGTGACTATTTTATTTGATGGCCTCTAGCTATACTCCTCTTTGCAAGTGGAAACATTCTCTCTGTATCCACTCTATCAAAACCATTCATAATTTTAAAGACCTCTATTAAGTCACCCCTAAGCCTTATTTTTTCAAGAGAAAAGAGACCCAGCCTCTTTATCTTTTCCTGATATGTATACCCTCGCATTTCTAGTTTCATCCTTGTAAATCTTCTCTGCACCCTCTCCAGTGCCTCTATATCCTTTTTATAATATGGTGACCAGAACTGTACGCGGTATTCTAACTGTGGTCTAACCAAGGTTTGATACAGGTTTAGCATAACTTCCCTACCTTTCAATTCTATACCTCTAGAAATAAACCCTAGTGTGTCGCAACTTTTAGTGATTTGTGTATTTGTGCTCCGAGATCCCTTTGTTCCTCTACCCCACCTAGACTCGCACCCTCCAAGTAATGTGACCTCCTTAGTCTTCCTACCAAAATGTAATACCTCACATTTATTTGTTGAACTTCATTTGTCAATTATATGCCCATTATGAAAGTTTATTAATGCCCTCCTGTAATTTGTTTCAGTCCTCCTCAGTATTGACTATCAACAACAACAACAACTTGTATTTATATAGCGCCTTTAACGTAGTAAAATGTCCCAAGGCACTTCACAGGAGAGTCATCAGACGAAGTTTGACACCAAGCCACATAAGGAGAAATCAGGACAGCAGTTTGGTCAAAGAGGTAGGTTTTCAGGAGTTTCTCGAAGGAGGAAAGCAAGGCAGAGAGATTTAGGCAGGGAATTCCAGAGCTTAGGGCCTAGGCAACAGAAGGTACAGCCACCAATGGTTGAGCGATTATAATCAGGGATGCTCGGCAGGGGATGGGCGGGGGTGGGGGGGGCTGATGTGGGGTTGGAGGAGATTACAGAGATGGGGAGGGGAGAGGCCATGGAGGGATTTGAAAACCAGGATGAGAATTTTGAAATCGAGTTGTTGCTTAACAGGGGTCATGTAGGTCAGCGAGCACAGGGGTGATGGGTGAGCAGGACTTGGTGCCAATTAGGACACGGGCAGACGAGTTTTGGATCACCTCTCGTTTACGTAGGGTAGAATGTGGGAGGCCAACCAGGAGTGCGTTGGAATAGTCAAGTCTAGAGGTAACAAAGGCATGGATGAGGGCTTCAGCAGCAGATGAGCCGAGGCAAGGGCAGAGATGGACAATGTTACGAAGTTGGAAATAGGCAGTTTTAGTTATGCTGAGGTTATGTGGTCAAAAGCTCATTTCAGGGTCAAATATGACACTGCAAGTTTGCGAACAGTCTGGTTCAACCTCTGACAGAAGTTGGGGAGAGGGAAGGAGTCAGTGGCTGGGGAATGGAGTTTGTGGCAGAGGACGAAAACAATGGCTTCGGTCTTTCCAATGTTCAATTGGAAAACATTTCTTCTCGTCCAGAACTGGGAGTCAGACAAGCAGTCTGACAAGTTAGAGGTCATGGAGGGGGTCAAGAGAAGTGATCGTGAGTTGGAGCTGGGTGTCACCAGCGTACATGTGGAAACTGATGCTGTGTTTTCAAATGATGTCGCCAAAGGGCAACATGTAAATGAGATAGATCCTTGGGGGACACCAGAGGTAATGATGTGAGGGCAGGAAGAGAAGCCATTGCAGGTGATTCTCTGGCTACAATTAGATAGCTAATTTGGTGTCATCCGCAAATTTAGAAGATAGTTACTGATGAGGAAGGATGTTCAGCCCCTCAAAGTTCATCCACTCAGAAAAATCCTAAAGTCCCCTCCATTGCAGCATCTCATCATTTCTTAAAAGATTGCAGGGTTTCACCGCCAATGTCCTTCCTTGTATAAAGAAGGATTTCTTGACATCAGACCTAAATTTACCTTTTACTAGTTTAAGCCATTGTCCTACTCTCACGATTTAACTTCAAAGTAATATTCCAGATTTACCTTTTCCATTCCCATAACTATCGCATATATCTCTATATGATCACCTCTCAGACACTTCCTTTCCAGGCTGAAAAGTGCAAATTTCTCCAGTTTTTCCTCAACTCAGACATTTGACACTAAGCAGCAACAGCAGCATCATCATCATCATAGGCAGTCCCTCGGAATTGAGGAAGACTTGCTTCCACTCCCAAAGTGAGTTCTCTGATGGCTGAACAGTCCAATACAAGAGCCACAGACCCTGTTACAGGTGGGACAGACATTTGTCGGGGGAAGGGGTGGGTGATGCTGGTTTGCCACGCGCTTCTTCCGCTGTCTACGCTTGACCTCTTTGCGTTGAGACTCGAAGAACTCAATGCCCTCTCGGATGCACTTTCTCCACCTCGGGCAGTCTTCGGCCAGGGTCTCCCAGATGCCAGGGAGGCTTTAAAGGGTGTCCTTGTAACGCTTCCGCAGCCCACCTTTGGCTCGTTTACCGTGAAGGAGCTCCGCATAAAGCATTTGCTTAGGGAGTCTCATATCTGGCGTGTGAACTAAGCATCAGGCTTGTGACTTTTGTCTATGCTTTCTTCGGTCCCTTGTGTCCCAGTGACCAGAACTGAATGCAATGCTCAAGGTGTGGGTGTGGTCTGATTAGAGCACTCTATAGTTTGTTGACAACTTCCTTTGACTTGTACTCCAGTGTTCTGGCTATATAATTTAACATTTTATTTACTTTGTTGATTGCTACTGTGAATTGGTTGGATAGGTTGAGCACTAAGACTCCATGCATCCGTTTGGCTTTATCCTTAGTTATTTCAATACCATTCTTGGAGTACTGTACATGTCACTTATGTTTCCTTCCTGTGTGGAGTATCTGTGGAGTAATTTTATCTGCTGTTGTTCCACTGATGTACATATTCCACCCAACTCATTCTATAATTTCTGAGCTGCCTCCTCTGATTCCACTGACACTCCTTGTTTGGTATCATCTGCAAATTTGACCACTTTATGTTCAGTTTCTGAATCCAAGTCATTGATGTAAATTAGAAACAGTGGTGGTTCCAGCACGAAGCTCTGGAGCGCCCCAATCACGCAAATTATAATTTAAATGGAGACAAATTGCAAAGTGCTGCGGTACAGAGGGACCTTGGGGTCCTTGTGCATAAAAAAATAGTGTGCAGGTACAGCAGGTAATCAGGAAGGCAAATGGAATGTTGGCCTTTATTACAAGGGGGATAGAGTATAAAAGCCGAGAAATCTGCTACAACTGTACAGGGTATTGGTGAGGCCACATCTAGAGTACTGCATACAGTTTTGGTCTCTGTATTTAAGGAAGGATATACTTGCATTGGAGGCTGTTCAGAGAAGGTTCACTAGGTTGATTCTGGAAATGAAGGGTTGACTTATGAAGATAGATTGAGTAGATTGGGCCTATACTCATTGGAATTCAGAAGAATGAGAGGTGATCCTATCGAAATATATAAGTTACTGAGGGGGCTCAACTATGGATGCAGAGAGGATGTTTCCACTCATAGGGGAAACTAAAACTAGGGGGCATAGTTTCAGAATAAGGGGCCGCCCATTTAAAACTGAGGTGAGGAGGAATTTCTTCTCTGAGGGTTGTAAATCTGTGGAATTCTCTGCCCTAGAGAGATGTGGAGGCTGGGTCATTGAATATATTTAAGGCGGAGCTACACAGATTTTTGAGTGATAAGAGAATAAAGGGTTATGGGGAGCGGACAGGGAAGTGGAGCTGAGTCCATCATCAGATCAGCCACGATCTTATTAAATGGCGGAGCAGGCTCAAGGGGCTAGTATGGCTTACTGCTGCTCCCATTTCTTGTGTTCTTCGCCTCCCCCAACTTCGGCCATTATTTCTTTTGAGAGAAAGAAAGAAGATGTGTTTATATAATATTTTTCACAACACCAGGACATCCAAAAGTGTGCCACAGCTAATGAATTCCTTTTGAAATGTAGTCACTGTTCTGATGTGGTAGACAAAGCTTGGTATCTGTTCATTCGTGTAACTTCTTGTGTAGCTTCCGAGGCTTTCTTGCTCACCTTACTACTTCTACCAAAATTAAGCCATCCACGATCTCCATTTCCTTGGCTTTTCTCAGCATTTGTCTCTGTTTTGTGGTAACCTTGCCCATGATCTTTCTGGTCCCTAGCTTCGATCCCTGATGGTTCAGACTCGAGGTCTGGTGTTATCCTGGCCATAGATGAAACTAGCTTCAACAGATAACAGGGAGCAATTCTATTGACTCTGGATCAGTTCCTATGGACTGGAGGATAGCTAATGTAACACCACTTTTTAAAAAAGGAGGGAGAGAGAAAACAGGGAATTATAGACTGGTTAGCCTGACATCGGTGGTGGGGAAAATGTTGGAATCAATTATTAAAGATGAAATAGCAGCGCATTTGGAAAGCAGTGACAAGATCGGTCCAAGTCAGCATGGATTTATGAAAGGGAAATCATGCTTGACAAATCTTCTAGAATTTTTTGAGGATGTAACTAGTAGAGTGGACAAGGGAGAATCAGTGGATGTGGTATATTTGAACTTTCAAAAGGCTTTTGACAAGGTCCCACACAAGAGATTGGTGTGCAAAATTAAAGCACATGGCATTGGGGGTAATGTACTGACGTGGCTAGAGAACTGGTTGGCAGACAGGAAGCAGAGAGTTGGAATAAACAGGTCCTTTTCAGAATGGCAGGCAGTGACCAGTGGGGTGCCGCAGGGTTCAGTGCTGGGACCCCAGTTATTTACAATATACATTAATGATTTAAATGAAGGAATTGAATGTAATATCTCCAAGTTTGCAGATAATGCCAAGCTGGGTGGAGGTGTGAGCTGTGAGGAGGATGCTAAGAGGCTGCAGGGTGACTTGGACAGGTTAGGTGAGTGGGCAAATACATGGCAGATGGAGTATAATGTGGACAAATGTGAGGTTATCCACTTTGGTGGCAAAAACAGAAAGACAGAATATTATCTGAATGGTGACAGATTAGGAAAAGGGGAGGTGCAACAAGACCCGGGTGTCATGGTACATCAGTCATTGAAGGTTGGCATGCAGGTACAGTTGGCGGTGAAGAAGGCAAATGGCATGTTGGCCTTCATAGCTAGGGGATTTGAGTATAGGAGCAGGGAGGTCTTACTGCAGTTGTACAGGGCCTTGGTGAGGCCACACCTGGAATATTGTGTTCAGTTTTGGTCTCCTAATCTGAGGAAGGACATTCTTGCTATTGAGGGAGTATAGCGAAGGTTCACCAGACTGATTCCAGAGATGGCAGGACTGACATATGAGGAGAGACTGGATCAACTGGGCTTGTATTCACTGGAGTTTAGAATGAGAGGGGGTCTCATAGAAACATATAAAATTCTGACAGGTTTGGACAGGTTAGAGGCAGGAAGAATGTTCCAGTTGCTGGGGAGTTCCAGAACTAGGGGTCACAGTCTAAGAATAAGGGGTAAGCCATTTAGGACCGAGATGAGGAGAAACTTCTTCACTCAGAGAGTGGTTACCTGTGGAATTCTCTACCGCAGAAAGTTGTTGAGGCCAGTTCATTGGATATATTCAAAAGGGAGTTAGATATGGTCCTTACGGCCAAAGGGATCAAGGGGTATGGAGTGAAAGCAGGAAAGGGTTACTGATCAGCCATGATTTTATTGAATGGCGGTGCAGGCTCAAAGGGCCGAATGGCCTGCTCCTGCACCTAATTTCTTTGTTTCTATGGAACTTTCGTGGCTAGTAAGTCTACAATAACACCAAAGTGCATTTATTCACTAAGCAATGAAGGAGCCTATTCCATCTGGCTTTGAGTATCACAATTCTTTTGTGGTATGATGCAATGTGTCTCACTGACATGCAGCAGAGTGAGCTGTTGAGTTATTTGACAGTAACGGGTAGTATACCCACATTATGTGGACACTAGTTGCTGTTTGGTTTGTGGGAAGTGAGTTGGGGCAAAAACTGGTTTAGTTATTGACGACATACAGGAGCTGAATTTGACAGATATATTCTTGATGGTTAGCATGATGCAACAAGTAGCTCATAACAGGCAACAGCAATTCTGCATGTGGTTGTGGTAGTATGAGGCCCAATCTCTAACTGAAAGTAGAGCAAAAAAAAATTATGATTTGTTGAATGTAGAGGAATCTAACCTACTGCACCACTTGAGGTAGAAGCACCATGTTCTAACCCCTGCATCATCCAAAGTCAGAAGTGAAAGAACTTTAATTGATTTCCCTTACCAATTATCTGCCCCCGCCGATTTCTTTCTTGAAGCTGTTGATACCTTCATGGTATATGGTTTCACAGACATTTTCTGCTGTTCATTAATGGGGCTTGACAGTGAGTTCTGGCGCACTATTACGCTGTGGGGAGTATCGGAAAGCCAAGCATGATTTTATCCTCACTGTCTCACTCTCTCTCATATATATTTTTTATATATATATATACGTGGACGCACATGCGCACACACACACACACGCAACAGGATACATAAGAACATAAGAAATAGGAGCAGGATTTGAACATTTGGCCCCTCGAACCTGCTCTGTCATTCAATAAGATCATGGCTGATCTGATCATGGACTCAGCTCCACTTCTCTGCCCGCTCCCCATAACCCTTTACTCCCCAGCATTAAAGCACTGACCGCACTTGATCAACTCCGCTGGGCAGGCCACATTGTCCGCATGCCAGACATGAAACTCCCAAAGCAAGTGCTCTACTCTGAACTCCTTCACGGCAAACGAGCCAAAGGTGGGCAGAGGAAACGTTACAAGGACACCCTCAAAGCCTCCCTGATAAAGTGCAACATGCCCACCGACACCTGGGAGTCCCTGGCCAAAGACTGCCCTAAGTGGAGGAAGTGCATCTGGGAGGGTGCTGAGCGCCTCGAGTCTCATCGCTGAGTGTAGGCAGTGGATAGACCGTGCGGCAAACCTGTCCCACCTTCCCTTACCCTTAACGACTGTCTGTCCCACCTGTGGCAGGGACTGTGGCTCGCGTATTGGATTGTTCAGCCACCTAAGGACTCATTCTAGGAGTGGAAGCAAGTCTTCCTCAATTCCGAGGGACTGCCTATGATGATGATGATTACTCCATTATCGCTCAAAAATTTATCTATCTCCGCCTTAAATATATTCAGTGACCCAGCCTCCACAGCTCTCTGGGGCACAGAATTCCATAGATTTACAACCCTTTGAGAGAAGAAGTTCCTCCTCATCTCAGTTTTAAATGGGTGGCCCCTTATTCTGATTCTATGTCCCCTAGTTTTAGTTTCCCCTATGAGTGGAAATATCCCCTCTGCATCCACCTTGTCAAGCCCCCTCATTATCTTATATGTTTCATTAAGTTCATCTCTCATTCTTCTGAACTCCAATGTGTATATGCCCAACCTACTCAACCTATCTTCGTAAGTCAACCCCCTCATCTCCAAAATCAACCTAATGAACCTTCTCTGAACAACCTCCATTATATCTTTCCTTAAATATGGAGACCAAAACTGCATGCAGTACTCAAGGTGGGGCCTTACCAATACCTTGTATAGTTGTAGCAGGACTTCTCTGCTTTTATACTCTATCCCTCTTACAATAAAGGCATTCCTGATTACTTGCTATACCTGCATATTATCTTATTGTGTTTCATACACAAGGACCCCCAGGTCCCTTTGTACTGCAGCACTTTGCAATTTTTTTCCATTTAAATTCTAATTTGCTTTTCTATTATTTCTGCCAAAGTGGATAACTTCACATTTTCCATATTATACTCCCATCTGCCAAATTTCTGCCCACTCACTTAGCCTATCTATATCCCTTTGCAGATTGTTTGTGTCCTCCTCACAATTTTCTTTCCCACCTACCTTTGTATCATCAGCAAACTTGCCTATATTACACTCGGTCCCTTCATCCAAGTCATTAATCGAGATTGTAAATAGTTGAGGACCCAGCATCGATCCCTGTGGCACCCCACTAGTCACTGTTTGCCAACCGGAAAATTGCCCATTTATTCCGACTCTCTGTTTCCTGTTGGTTAGCCAATCCTTTATCCATGCTAATATATTACCCCCAATCCTGTGATCTTTTATCTTGTGCAGTAACCTCTTATCGAATGCCTTCTGGAAATCCAAATACACCACATCCACTGGTTTCCCCCTTATCCACCCTGCTCGTTACATCCTCAAAGAACTTCAGTAAATTTGTCAAACATTAGGTGTACCATGGGTAATTTTTTCTTCTCCATCTCTGGGGTGCTTGGGTCAATTCTAACACTCCGACTGATACCCCAACTGAGATTAGGTGACTCCCGAACAGACTGAATCAAACCTGCAGCTTTCCTGTGTATGTTTGACTTCAGGTACTCATTGGATAATTTTGCTGAACATGCAGAGGTGCAGAAGAACATTGTTCTAACCTATTGTGCCATGTACTTCAGAAAACTAATGTTTGTATCCTTGTAAATTTCAGCAGAAAGTCTCTGTATGATGGCTTTTTCAAACAGGAATTTTTCCTAGATTTATGGTATTTTGCACCAAGCCTCTAACAAGAAACCTACTGTCACAATCTGTTCCCAGGATCGTGCCAATCTTATTCTGTATTTGTTTGTTAAAGATTTGCCCAGTGATTTATTTGTATTCCTCCCCAATCTGAACAGTTGAATATTGAGAAAATTGCCCCATGAGAAATTGTGGCTGTCAACCCACATCCGACCATTCCATAGTGCAATCATCTTTTGCTATCACTAAAGATTGCCTGAAGTACTGTTTTCACTGATGAGTAGAACTTTATATAGCTGGTTATGAAGAATGTTATGTGTTATGATGGAAGTGATTAAAAATGGAAATAGCAAGTTTTTCCTCTGACTATCTTCACTTTTCTTTGCCTGACAGATGTGAGGCTTAAATGGGTCCAATTATCGGCATGTCTCCAACAAAGAAAGCTGAGACCCCAGGCATAGGGGAGTCTTGCAGCTTGAATTCAAGTTGCCCAGCAGACATTCTTCCAGAGATGGCTGGTGCCACAAGGCCAAAAGCCATTTCTGCAGACAAAGGAATGATGGATGACGAGGAGCTTACAAACTTGAACTGGCTTCATGAAAATAAAAACCTCCTGAAGAACTTCAGCCTGGGCAGTGAGATGCTTCGCAGTGTTAGTCCTACACGTGACATCACCGAAGAAGACGCTTCGCCTTCGCCTCTTTCGGATTCTCTGAACACTGACAAGCATGGATTGAACTCCAAGCCTCCTTATTCTTTTAGCTGCCTTATTTTTATGGCAATTGAACACTCAGCCAGAAAATGCCTGCCAGTCAAAGATATCTACAATTGGATATTGGAACGTTTTCCATATTTTACCAACGCGCCTACTGGCTGGAAGAACTCTGTAAGGCACAATCTGTCCTTGAACAAGTGTTTCCGGAAGGTGGAGAAGGACCATGGCAAGGTAAGTGTACATTGTTCAATGTCTCAGCATAGGCCATACAAGTAATAAGACAGAAAGAGTCTCTGCTTCCTTAATGGCTCAGCTGGTAGGTGTACTGGAGAGTCTAGTGCTGAGCCACATATACCAGTAAGGCCCCAGATTTGATTCCTGTTCTGTGTAAATTCGCTGATCTGATCTGGTACTGATGGGGGCATTTCATCACACATGAGCATTGATGGGGGAAATTGTGTCAGGATTCCTGTTCCAAATATGTTAGTTGCTGACAGAATTAAGTTTGTCTGTGGTTTTCTTCCCCTGCTCCTTGACATTCTTTGTCTGAGCTCATACATTAAGAACAGGGCAAGTACTGGAGGCGTTCCGAACCTATGGAACTGAAATCCACCATAAGTGTCAGCAGGAGAGTGGCTGATGTATGAAAACATCATTATACTGAAAGATTACTGTGTTTGATGGAATTACAAGTCTTATGGAGTGATAGTATCGAGTTGATTAATGGTAAATAACAGTCAGTGTGGGCCCAAGTTTCCACATGATTCGCACCTGATTTTTAGGAGCAACTGGTGGAGAACGGACTATTTTAGAAATCGCAATTCTCCACATTTTTTTTTCTGCAGTTCTAGTCAAGTAGAACAGTTCTAGTTTAGAACAGAATTTTTTCTTCAAAAGGGGGCGTGTCCGGCCACTGACGCCTGATTTGAAAGTTTCCACAGTGAAAATGTACTCCAAACTAAAGTAGAATGGAGCCAGTGAAGATTTTTGTAGAACTGAAAAAACCTGTTCTACACATTAAAAAATCAGGCGCAGGTTACAAATTAGGCGTCCAGAACGAGGTGGGGGGGAGGGGGAGGAAGGGAACTCATTAAATTCGACAATAAATCCTTATTTATACTTCTACAAATATTATACAACTAAATCCAACCTGAATAAACATTTATAAGCCAAGAAAAGATTAAATAAACCATCTTCCTACCTGTGTGAAAGTGCTTCAGACAGGGAGAATTCTGCAGCCGTTCGTGCCGCTGAGAGGGAGAGGGAGAGGGAGAGGGAGAGGGGGGGGGGGGGTAGAGAGAGAGAGGGGGGGGTAGAGAGAGAGGGGGGGGTAGGAGAGAGAGGGGGGGGGAGGAGAGAGAGAGGGGAGCGGGGGGGAGGAGAGAGAGGGGAGGGGGGGGAGGAGAGAGAGGGGAGGGGAGGGAAGAGAGAGAGAGGGAGGGGAGGGGGAGGAGAGAGAGGGGGGGAAAGGTGGCGGGAGGAAGAGAGGGGGTGGGAGGTGGGTCGGGTCGGGGAACAGGAGCGCGGGTCTCGGGGCGGGGGGGGGGTGCGGGTGTTGAGGCGTGGGAGGGGGGGAGCGGGTGTCGGGTCGGGGGGGGGAGCGGGTCTCGGGGCGGGGGGGGGGAGTGGGTGTCGGGGCGGGGGAGGTAGAGCGGGTGTCGGGTCGGGTCTGGTCGGCGGGGGGGGGGGGAGCGGGTGTCGGGTCGGGTCTGGTCGGCGCGGCGGGGGGGGAGCGAGTGTCGGGTCGGTGGGGGGGGGGGAGCAGGAGCTGGCCGTGGGAGGAGCCTTATTCACGCAGCCCCAGTGAGGCCATTCAGCCAGGGCTAGGGGCTGCGTGCTTCGGGCCCCTCCCACACAGTTCGGCGCCTGGAGCTACTGCACTTGCGTGCCGACTGTAGCGCGCATGTGCAGAGGTCCCATCACTGTTTTCAGCGCCGGGACCTGGCTCCGCCCCCCCCCACAGCTCGTGCTGGCTGCGCCGAGGGCCAGAGGACCTACAGGTAGGTGGAGAATACCGAGGATTTTTTTAGGCGCCGTTTTAGGCTCGAAAAACGGGCGCCCAGCTCGGAGGGGCGCCCGTTTTTTTTCTTGTGGAAACTTGGGCCCTGTATTTCTAATTTTTAATAATTTTTTTCGCGCATGCACAAAGCTTTACATTGAAAAAGCTGGTTCTGGGTTGTGTGCCGCGCACCTTATCGAGAGGATTGGGTGTGTCCCTTTGGGGCGAGATTGTGCACTCTCCTTTTGGCAATTCAAAAATCTACAAGTTTCGATTTCTCAGTAGCTTGGGGCAGATACCCTTAACCGTGATGATAAACTTTTGCATTTGTCAGATACGCAACTGACCATTTAAAAAAAAAAAAAATGGCTCAAGGAGCTCATCATCATAGGCAGTCCCTCGAAACAAGGATGACTTGCTTCCACGTCAAAAAAGATAGTTCACAGGTGTTCCAATGAAGGACCTAAAATTCCTGGCCCTGAACTACATCCTGAAGGGTGGAAGATGCTGGTGCTTGGATTTGTTTAATGTGTGGTGGCCGTTGCACACCAGCCACCACACGGGCTTGACAGAGCTAGGTCTTGGTGCAGTGGCAAGGATTACCCAAGACGACTGGAGACCTGCTCTGCTGCACGGACCTACTGCGCACACATATTGCAGTGTGGGCTGGCCCGTGCTGCCCCTGGCTCCGAACTCGCGCCTCCCCTGGCCCCCGATCACGTCCCTCTACAGTCTCTCGCCGCTCCTTCGCCCCGACCTTGCCACTCCTGCTGTGTCTGCCTTCTCCAATCACCGACCTGAACCTTGATGACGTACCTCTTCGCTGCCGTCACAGCTTGCGCTGCTCTCTGGAGTGGTATGCCTCCACGCTGCTCCTTTTATGGCCCCGACGTGCCGCTGGTGTCAAGGAGCGAATGTTTAATTGTCACACTGCTCCTTTAAATATGCTGTGATTGGCTCTAGAATGAAATACTTGGAAACTATACAAACTGTTCAAATGCACTTGGACTGAAATCCAGTTGAGCTCATGACTATCAATAGACACTTCAGTCTGTTAATCCATTTAAGTCATGTATGCACTGATGAGGGAGAAGTTCACTCAGAGCAAACTAAACCCGAGGAAGACAGCTTATATTCTGTAGTGTTATTGACTCAATTTCGAATATCAAGTGGACAACACAAAAAGAATGGTCACCACAAAAGGTTGGTGGAAGAAATTAAGAATCGGGAGGCAAAAATATTTAAATACTAAAATTGCAGGATTTAAAAGGGTACTTGTGCATGAAACACAAAAGGATAGTATGCAGGTACAGCAAGTGATCAGGAAGGCCAATGGTATCTTGGCTTTTATTGCAAAGGGGATGGAGTATAAAAGCAGGGAAGTCTTGCTACAGCTATATAAGATATTGGTGAGGCCACACCTGGAATACTGCGTGCCGTTTTAGTTTCCATATTTACGAAAGGATATACTTGGTCTGGAGGCAGTTCAGAGAAGGTTCATTAGGTTGATTCCGGGGATGAGGGGGTTGACTTATGAGGAAAGGTCGAGTAGGTTGGACCTCTACTCATTGGAATTCAGAAGAATGAGAGATGATCTTATCGAACCGTATAAGATTATGAGGGGGCGAGACGAGGTGGATGCAGAGAGGATGTTTCTACTGATAGGGGAGACTAGAACTAGAGGGCATGATCTTAAAATAAGGGGCCGCCTATTTAAAACAGAGATGAGGAGAAATTTCTTCTCTCGGGGTTGTAAATCTGTGGAATTTGCTGCCTCGGAGAGCTGTGGAAGCTGGGACATTGAATAAATTTAAGACAGAAATAGACAATTTCTTAAATAATAAGGGGCTATGGGGAGCGGGCGAGGAAGTGGAGCCGAGTCCATGATCAGATCAGCCATGATCTTATTGAATGGCGGAGCAGGCTCGAGGGGCCGTATGGCCTCCTCCTGTTCCTATTTCTTACGTTCTTAAAGGAAACTGGAGGTCCATCAGCATCTTAAAATAGAAAAGGCAGGTTTCTTGGGAAGACTTTTTGTCAGAACTCCTGTCTGTAATTTGCATTTTCTCTTTTCAGATGCTGAGAGGCAGCTAAGGTAGATATACTCTGCCAAAGTGCAATCCACAATGCCTGAAAAAGAAAGACTTGCACTTATATGGCGGCTTTCACAACCACCAACGTCCTAAAGCGATTTACAGCCAATGAAGTACTTTTTGAAGTGTAGTCATTGTTGTAATGTAGGAAATGCGGCAGCCAATCTGCGCACAGCAAGCTCCCACAAACAGCTGTGTGATAATGACCAGATAATTTTTTTTTTCAGTGATGTTGATTGAGGGATAAATATTGGCCAGAACACAGGGGAAAACTCCCCTGCTCTTTTTCAAAATGGGATCTTTTACATCCACCTGAAAGGGCTGTCGGGGTCTCGGCTTAACATTTCATTTCAAAGATGGCACTTCCAACAGTGCAGCACTCCATCAGCACTGCATTGGAGTATCAGCCTAGACCTTCTAACTCAAGTCTCTGGAGTGGGACTTTAACTCTCAACCTTCTGACTCAGTGGCGAGTGTGCTACCAAATGAGCCATAGCTGACATTGAACAAGTACAAAGGAACAAGTGTCGCTAGAAGTGATGGTGTCGCTGCTCTCTATCTCTGTAACTTTATGCAGTCTTATAACCCCCCAAACATTTCATAATCCTCTATTCTGCCCTCTTGCGCGTCCTCCCCCCACTCCCTTAACCACACCATTGGCAGTCATGCCCTTGACAGCCTTGGCCCCGCATTCAGGAATTCTCTCCCTAGACCCTTTGCTTCTCCATCTCCTCCTTTAACTCCCTCCTTGACTAATACTTTCATCCCCTCCTTAGGGCTTGGCATCTAATTTTTTGATTACACCTCTGTGAAGTGCCTTGGGTTGTTTTTCTATATTAAATGTCACTATATAGATGCAAGTTGTAGCAGCTTGGTTGCTTTCACTTATCTGTGGTCAGCTCATTAGAACAATTATTTACAGTTTATGTACATCTTTTGGTCTTGTGCAGTGAGGTAGCCCAATGAGCGGGACCAGAAAATTGCACCTTGGGTGACATTTAAAGGGGTGTGGACACATCTCCTCAAATGTTCACACACTTCAAATAAGAGTCCATGATCAGGAGCAGCAATCCTGGCTGATTTTATTTTTCTCCTTTTGAGGTTAATTAAAGCATCTCTATTGAGAGTCCTTATGGGCTTGGCTAACTTAGGAGAGGCTAGAGATCAAACTTGGGCCTTCCTGGTCCACATGCGTTTTAATTTTGTGTGCATGTAGTACACGCAATTGTGACAAAGGATCATCGACCCAAAACGTTAACTCTGCTTTCTCTCACAGATGCTGAGTGACCCGCTGAGATTTCCAGCATTTTCTGTTTTTATTCCAGATTCCAAAGCATCCGCAGGATTTTGCTTTGTCCATCTCTTTCCAGATTGCTCAGCGTAACAAATGCAGTGAGCTCACCTGACCCAGCTGGTCCCAATATTTGCTAGTCAGGCAGACTGAAAAGACACTCTGGACATTACTGTCCCATGTGGCACCTTTGCTTGACAGATGTGAGGCTTTAGGTGCACAGGCACCACTGCAAACCCAGGTTGAAAATAGCAGGATTGTCTGAATCAACAACAAATTTATTTTTTATTTTCTCCATTAAAAATAATTTCCTAGTTTTAATTTTTAGAGTTTGTTGGTAGAATCATAATATTACTTTCTTTTTTTTTGGGAAAAAAGAAAAGCTTTTTAAGATTGGTTACATTTGCAAAGCAGTCAGGAAGTTAAGCGAGTATGGGTTTCATTTTGTGGCCTGGTTTTGAGTTGTCACGGCAACGTTTCCTTTAGCTCTATCAGTTTGTGACCTGCTGGTAATATAATACATGACTGTGATCTGGCTTAACTGGATAAGAGTATTAACGCTTGTAGGCAGACCACGTGCTTCCTGTTTGTCAAAATTTGTTCTTGATTCAGGCCATATAGAGAACAATCTCATGCAAATGCAGTGACAAGAAGTGCATTTAGGAACATACGGATATTGCTGTTAGTGTTGTATGAATGTTACTCGTCCCCTTCCCCAGGAAAATCACAACTTCATCCAGCAATGTAAATTACACACACATTTTTCACCCAATTTTAGGACATCCTCGACCTTCATTTTTGTACAGCTGATAGAATAATGAGCTGCAAGAATACAGGCCTTAACAGTGTAACTGTGGGTCAGTCTGTGAGAGCGTATGGGGCCGAAATTGCCCACCACTGGGAACGGGGCGCACCTATCCTGTTTCTCTTGTTTTTGCCAGTGCGGTGGCCTCTTGCGCGAAATTCCGCTCTGAAGCTTTTTTCCCCAGAGAACCGGAAGTCGGTCATAATGAGAGCATATGTGCGGCGGTAAGCAGAAGTTCACAGTCTAGAGGGACGGGAGTTTGGGGTGGGTGTAGTGTCCGTCGCTGTTGGTCATCAGCGTAGCGCTGATGACATCATCACAGTGCCGCGTCACCACGGTTCTCCCCTTCATTTAAAGGGGAGAGCCTGCGCGATCCTTTCAGTTCGGTCCACTGGGCCACCAGGGAGGGTTTCGGCCGGGCCAGCGGCCTGGCACCCAAGAGGGGGGTGCCAGACTGCCTGTTGGCGGCCCAGCCGAATCCAGGGGCATAATTGTCGGCCTGACTTGGTAGTCGGCTGACAAAAAAAACATGCGACAGTAGGTCCTCCCCTTTTAATGGGAGCCATGCCGCCATTTTAGAAGGACTTCAAGTTCAGTGCACCGGCAGAAAAAGCTGCCCTTGGCACCGCACAGCGGGAGCAAGATTTTTTCGGCGGAATTTTGCCATCGGAGGGGAACATCAGCAGTGCGCATTCTGATGACGCACTTAAGACAGATTGGCAGCAGCGGAGCAGTAGTGGACGGAGCGGGTCACTGCCGGGATACTGCAGGCGCGGAATTTTCAAAATGGTGGCCATTACACCAAAAATCAGCGGCCATTGCACTCCGCAGCGTGGCCGCCTATTTCCGGTGGTAACAATTTCGGCCCCTATGTATTTTGAAGTGTAAATGTGCCAGAAGGTGGCTAGATCTATGAGAGTAAGGATCTAGCAGTGTAATTGTGTGTCAGTCAGTAACCAGGCCGATGGGAGTAGGGGTCTTTACACCTAAGTTAAATCACAATTTGCATTATGTGTAAACAAAACATTTGATTAGCACAAAGTTTGTTGTGTAACTTGTTTATAATGATTGTGACTAGCAATACATGGGGTTAGACCAAGATAGGGTCTTTTTTTTTAGGCAGTTGTATCCCACTTGACAGAAGAGTGATTGTGATGGACAATTTAAAATTGCGAGAGCCATTACCAGTAGCAACAGCTTAATTCGGTAGTGTATTACACTATGAATCTGCTGTTTTATTTCTGATTGACCCTGACTTTGAAGAGTTTAAATGGTGTGATAAGCTTTGAAGGCTGTGCTATTTGTGACAGGCTTGTTTTCTGCTACTGTGCTGAGGGCTGTGGAGCATGTTTATACAAGCTGCAGTGAAGTGTGATATTTCCACAAAGTTTCTAAAGCATGTAGGTGTGCTCTTACTGTTCAATACCAATGTCTACTTCCGGACTCTGGGGAGGAAATATCTGTTTACAGAAAACCATCTTAAAGGGACAGGATCACTGAGCAAGGAAATGAGAAACCAAAACCATTCCAGTCCTGTCACTACTTTCGACACTGGCTTAGCAGTTTTCTGTGCATGGGTTTTGTTTGAGGGTCAGTCTCTGTCATAAGGCATTTTCTTCTCTTCCTCGTGACAGTCAAGATCAGAGAAATATTAGTGAGGTTTATGATCAGAAGGACTGAGACTGACCACAAACACATTTAAACAAATAAAGCTGTATTTACTTTTAGAAAAGAGAGAAGTCTAAATCGGTTGCAGTTTTAGATGAGTGAGAATTGAGGGTATGTTTCCTCTTGCATCACTCTCTGCACCATCTCTGGCTGGGATGGGGGAAGGTTAACTGGTTCTCAGCCTATCACCAATACCACTTTAAAGCTGGACGCTAAGGGGAGTGTCATTGGCTATCAAGAGTGACATGTGGTAACTCCTCTCCTTCTGGAAACCTGAGTTTGACTTGGCACTTGTCCATGGTGGGACAGTTGTGAGCAGGGATACAACATTACATCCTACAACTCTGTGCCACACAAGTTGACTTACACTGCACCTGAAACCATGCTGACTGTAAAGTTTTTAGGAAGTGTTTTTTTTAAAGCAATTTTTAAAATTATATTTCTAAAATTCACCGTGAAATATAGATTAAGCGGTTTAGGAGAGAGAGAATATAACTGGAGACTGAAAAATGGAGAACGAAGTATGGGGGGGCGGGGGGGTGTGGTGACCAAAAGCAAGTTTGAGGTAGATTGTGAGGATAGTTTTGAAGGAGGGGAGAGCAAGGTGGAGGTGCTTAAGGAGAGCTGAAATGGCTGAAGGCTCTGCAGCCGTTAGTAGGGCGAAGAGGAGGGATGCTAATGAGGCTAAAATAGGAAGCGTGGAGGGAGAGTACAGGAACATGGGTTGTAGGGAGAGGGGAAGTCATGGAGGGACTTGTAGATGAGGACAGAGATTTTGAAATTGCCGTGTAGGCACAAAAGGAGCCAGTGATGGTCTAACTTCCAGAACTAGCTGTGTTAAAATCTATTTGTTGATTTTGGCGATGTGGTTGCTTTTACTGGCTTAGTCTTCTCACTGTCTGTTACTGCTGTGTTGAACAGACACTGTCCCAGTCTCTACTGAGTTAGTCGATTCTAGCTGGTGCACTACAATTGGTTTCAGTCTCAGTTTCTGATCCTGTTCCAGTGACCCCTACTGGAAACATAAGAACATAAGAAATAGGAGCAGGAATAGGCCATACAGCACCTTGAGCCTCCTCCGCCATTTTATACTATCTTGGCTGATCCGATCATGGACTCGGGTCCACTTCCCTGCCCGCTCCCCTTAACCCCTTATTCCCTGATCGGTTAAGAAACTGTCTATCTCTGTCTTAAATTTATTCAATGTCCCAGCTTCCACAGCTCTCTGTGGCATCGAATTCCACAGATTTACAACCCTCTGAGAAAAGAAAGTTCTCCTCATCTCGGTTTTAAATAGGCGGCCCCTTATTCTAAGATTATGCCCCCTAGTTCTAGTCCCCCCATCAGTGTAAACATTCTCTCTGCATCCACCTTGCCAAGCCCCCTCATAATCTTATACGTTTCGATAAGATCACCCCTCAATCTTCTGAATTCCAGTGAGTGGAGGCCCAACCTACTCAACCTTTCCTCATAGGTCAACCCCCTCATCTCCGGAATCAACCTAGTGAACCTTCTCTGAACTGCCTCCAAAGCAAGTATATCCCTTCGTAAATATGGAAACCAAAACAAGCACGCAATGTATGCATACATGAGCATCAGATGAGAATGGGATTGGGCTTGGCTGTGATTCACCCAGACACAAAAAAGTAATGCAGCAGCTTGGTCATACTTGAAAAATGGTCAATTATGCAGGTACTGGAAGGTGACCAGCATCTCTGCACTTCAGCCAGTACATTCAGGAAAGAAGGGAAGAAAATTGGCTAATTAAAAGGCATTGTCACTATGAAAGTGCTTTAAAAATATTTTTTTATTTGTTCACAAACATGTGATACGTAAATCAAATAATCGCCTTGAAACATATCATATCACTGTGTGTTCGTTGTAATGAAAATTGAGTACAGTTCTCCCTCACTGAAGTAAAAAAAAAACTTTGCCAATCTCTCTTTCATGAAAGCAATGCCCCCTTAACACTTTTTCAATCCCAATCGTGTATCTGATGGTTGTCGTTGTTTCCCACCAACAAAAAGTCAGTCATGTCACCCAATTTTAATTTTGAATGACTGGAGTTCTAACTCACTGTACTAGCTGGCAAGTAATTTCTTCCTCTCAGTAATCTCTGTGAGAAGAACGATTCATCAGAATTCTGTGCTCATTCAGTCTTATTCCCTATTATACCTCTTCAATATTACTGAGCTGTTTCCAAAAGTATGTCAAATTTGCTCTCTTTAAACTGTGGGCCAAATTCAATCACCACTGGAAACATTGCACATGTGAGATTCAAGCACATCCAGTTTGCCCTTTGTTACAAATATAACTTTACACGAATGCAAGGATCATGGCAGTCTGTCTGTCTACAGACAGAGCCCAAATTGACAATGTACATCAATGTGTGATCAGCACATACCATTTCCTACATTGCAACAGTGACTACACTCCAAAAGTACTTCATTGGCTGTAAAACAGTTTGAGATGTCCGGTGGTCGTGAAAGGCACTATATAAATCCAAGTATTTCTTTTGTTTACCATTCATATTTGCCAGAGGTGGCAGCTTGGTTTGGAGGGAGGAAGTGAAACTCGTGTTTCAGGTATCCGAGATCAGAGTGGGACTGGTTGCATAACACCACTCCACCAGTAAGTTACAGCAGCCACAACATAAGGATTTTTATCTCTTGTATGAAGTATTAGTTCCTGATCAGTCTCCAAGGAGTTATTCAGAGGTTTGTAACAAAAACAGAAAATGTTAGAAATACACAGCAGGTTTGTTGGCACGTGAATGACAAGGACCGATTAACATTTCAGGTAGAAACCTTTCATTAGAACTAATAGTTGTGATGAAAGGTTTTTATTTGAAATGCTAACCTGTCTTTTCTCTTCAGTGTCGATGGACCTGTTTTGTATTTCCAACATTCACAGCTTTTTGGTTTATCGCACACATTTAGTCCATTTATACTAGCTTCATTACAACAATTCTAAACTTTATGGACTGTGATCATACCATATCTATGATGCAACTACACAGTAGACTGCCTAGTGATCAGTGCTCCTCTGTGACTATCATTTTCAGAGCTCAAACTCAACAATATTTTAGATCGACATCAGTACATTTATACATCAATAACTTGGGTCATGTGCCTGGTTTGATACCCAACTGATCATATTGTAGTACTGCTGATGCATGCTTGCTGCATTCTGCTTACCCATGCAGAATATTAGTTGTGCAGGCTTCTTGCTAACCTCCATGTATGAAAATGTCTGCAGTACTTAAAATGACTAGTGTCAGCAGACTGGTGGTTTTGTGGTTCAATCCAGTGACTTTTGTCATTGGTTGGCTCTGCTGCCTTGTGATCATGGTGCTTTAATTCCAGGCATTGCTGTTTTTCTGTGCTTCTCTTTTTCTGCTTTTGACAAAAGGAATTCAATAAGGTGCCACATAAAAGGTTGTTATGCAAGATAAGGGCTCATGGGTTTGGGGCAATATATTCGCATGGATAGAGGATTGGTTAATGGACAGAAAACAGAGAGTAGGAATAAATGGATCATTTTCGGGTTGGCAGACTGTAACTAGTGGGATGCCACATGGATTAGAGCTTGGGCCTGAGCTATTTACAATATGTTAATGACTTTGATGAAGGGACCGAGTGCAATGTATCCAAGTTTGCTGACTATACAAAGCTCAGTGGGAAAGTAAGATGTGAGGAGAATGTAAAGTGTCTATAAAGGGATATATATATAGACTAAGTGAGTGGGCAATAAAATGGCAGATAGAGTATAATGTGTAGAAATGTGAGGTTATTCACTTTGGTAGGAAGAATAGAAAAACAGAATATTTTTTAAATGGTGAGAAACTATTCCAAATGTTAGTGTTCAGAGAGATTTAGGTGTCCTCGTACAGGAAACACAGTTAGCATGCAGGTACAGCAAGCAATTAGGAAGGCAAATGATATGTTGGCCTTTATTGCAAGGGGGTTAGAGTACAAGAATAAGAAGGTCTTGCTACAATTGTATAGGGCCTTGGTGAGACCACAGCTGCAGTACTGTGCACAGTTTTGGTTTCATTTAAGGAAGGTTATACTTGTCTTAGAGGCAATGCAACAAAGGTTCACTGGATTGATTTCTGGGATGAGAGGGTTGTCCTATGTATGACAAGAGATTGAATAGATTGGGCCTATACTCTCTGGACTTTCGAAGAATGAGATGTGATCCCGTTGAAACATAAGATTCTGAGGGGGATTGACAAGGTAGATGCTGAGAGGTTGTTCCCTCTGACTGGAGAGTCTAGAACTAGGGGGCACAGTCTCAGGTTAAGGGATCCACCATTTAAGACCAAGATGAGGAGGAATTTCTTCACTCTTTGGAATTTGCACACAACATGCAAACACAAACCACAATAAACCCCAGATCATCTGGTTTTAGGTGTTGGTTCAAGATTAAATGTTGACCAGGACACCAGGATAACTTCCCTGCTCTTCAACTAGTGCCATGGGATCTTTTACATCCACCCGAGAAAATTTGGTTTGACGTTTTCAACAGCATTCCCTCAGTATTGCATTGAAATAACAGCCCAGAGAGTCATTTAACTTGACCATAATTTCTAAGCTGCTTTGGAATGTCATGATTGAACATTGCTTTAGTTGTAGCCAGATTCACTGACTGAAGGAATCAATATTATGTACATCTGGTAGGGAAATGACCAGTTTCATGGCATATAAAAGATAGTATCCACATTGAGGGATATTGTGCATTATATTCTGTATCCCCTTACGGCATTTCTGGAAAGTCCAGATCTCTTCTAGTAATTTTCACAAAATGTTCGCTAACCGGAGCCAATATTAAACTAGGGGTAATCTTAAGTCTTTTCTTAAGACTCCTTTCTTGCGTAAGGAGCCCAACAAGAGAGGAATCACTACTGGATCTAGTAATGGGAAATGAACCAGAGCAGATAAGAGAAGCGTGGGGGAACATCTAGACAATAGCAATCATAACATGATAAGGTTTAAAATAATGATTGAGAAAGACATACGATAAAGACCAAAGTAATAGATTGGAAAAAACTAATTTTATGGGGACTAGGGAAGAATGGAATTAGGGAAGGTAAACTTAAAAACATTTTTTTGACAGAGATAGAACAACAGTGGGAAATATTTAAAATGGTGATCAATAGAGTTCAGGAGAAATATGTTTCGTTAAAAAACAAGAACAAACTAGCCAATAATGAAATACCATGCATGAATCAGGGTAAAACTGAAACTAAACAAAAAGGCATACACTAAGTATGCGAGCAATAAAGGAGAGAATGACGAAAGGGAATATGAAGAGGTTAGGAAATCAGTCAAAACAACAATTAGGAAAGCAAAGAGGAACTACTAAATTAAATTATCAAGGAATATAAAAAGAAATAGTAAAAGTATTCTACAGACATAAATAATAAACAAGAAAAATCAGGATCGGGATAAGGTCACGAAAGGCTGCACAAGAGGTATTGTCAGCAAAATGTCAGAAATATTGAATAGTTACTTTGATTCAGTATTTAACAGGGAAACTAACGAGGTGGGCATGTCATTAGAAGAAATCAAAAGAGATATAATGTCATTTAAGATCAAAAGAGGGGAGATAATTGATAAACTAATCAAACGTATAGAGGATAAAACCCTTGGTTCGGATGTATTGCATCCACACATGTTAAAGAAAGTTGGGGAAGAGATAGCTGACGCACTATTGCATATATATAACAATTCATTAGAAAAGGGAATAGTGCCAGAAGACTGGCAGACAGCCAATGTTATTCCTATATTTAAAAAGGGAAATAGAACAACTCCAGGGAACTATAGACCAATTAGCTTAATGTCAGTGGTAGCCAAGATAATGGAATCTTTACTCAAAGATATAATAGAAAAACATCTAGAAACCAAAAATATAATAAAGATTTCAAAAGGGAAGGTTTTGCTTGATTAACCTGATTGAATTATTTGAAGAAGTAACAGAAAAAGTAGATGGGGTAATGCAGTAGATGTATATTTCAAAAGGCCTTCGATAAGGTCAGAGCATGTGGAGTCAGGGGACAGGTAGCAGAATGGATAGCAAATTGGCTACAAAGCAGAAAACAGAGTAGGGGTTAAGGGCAGATACTCAGACTGACAAAAGGTAGGAAGTGGTGTTCCACAGGGATCGCTGCTGGGACCACTGTTGTTCACAATTTTTATTAAAGGTTTGGACTCTGGAATCAGAAGTGCAATCTCTAAAATTGTAGACGATACCCAGTTGGTGGTGTAATTCATACAAAGGAAGAATGCAACAAAATACAAGAAGACATTGCAGATTGGACATTTAATTGGCAAATGAATTTCAAAATATATAAGTGTGAGGTAGTGCATTTTGGTAGGAAGAATAAAGATGCGACATACTGCTTGGATAATAGAGTCTGAATGGAGTAGAGGAGCAAAGGGATTTAGGGGTACAGATACTCAAATCACTAAAAGTAGCGAGGTAGGTTAATAAGGCCATAAAAAAGCAAACCAAGCAGTGGGGTTCATTCCGAGAAGAATAGAATTGAAAAGCAGAGAAATCATGTGAAACTTGTATAAAACCTTGGTTAGACCATACTTGGAGTATTGCGCACAGTTCTGGTCCCCATATTAAAAAAAGGATATAGAGGCATTGGAGAAGCTGCAAATAAGATTCACAAGGATGATACTGGAACTGAGATGATACACTTGTCAGGAAAGGCTGAACAAGCTGTGGCTCTTTCCTCTAGAAAAGAGTAGGCTGAGGGGTGACCTGATGGAGGTCTTTATGAAAGGGTTTGATAGGGTAGACATAGAGAAAAGGCTTCCATGTGAGGGAATGTAAAACTGGAGGTCCTAAGCATAAGATAGTCACTAATTAATCCAACAGGGAATTCAGGAGAAACTTTTATACCCAAAGAGTGATAAGAATGTGGAATGTACTACCACAAGCATTAGTTGAGGCAAATAGCTTAGATGCAAAATAAGGAGACATAAGTCTGTTGTTATCCTTTCTATCTCAAACACAGTATAATGTGGATAAATGTGAGGTTATCCACTTTGGGGGCAAAAACGCGAAGGCAGAATATTATCTGAATGGCAGCAGATTAGGAAAAGGGGAGGTGCAACGAGATCTGGGTGTCATGGTACATCTGTCATTGAAAGTTGGCACGCAGGTACAGCAGGTGGTGAAGAAGGCAAATGGTATGTTGGCCTTCATAGCTAGGGGATTTGCGTATAGGTGCAGGGAGGTCTTACTGCAGTTGTATAGGGCCTTGGTGAGGCCTTACCTGGAATATTGTGTTCAGTTTTGGTCTCCTAATCTGAGGAAGGACGTTCTTGTTATTGAGGGAGTGCAGCGAAGGTTCACCAGACTGATTCCAGGGATGGCAGGACTGACATATGAGGAGAGACTTGATCGACTGGGCCTGTATTCACTGGAGTTTAGAAGGATGAGGGGATTTCATAGAATCATAGAAACATATAAAATTCTGATGGGACTGGACAGGTTAGATGCAGGAAGATCCTGTTCCCAATGTTGGGGAAGTCCAGAACCAGAGGACACAGTCGAAGGATAAGGGGTAGGCCATTTAGGACTGAGATGAGGAGAAACTTCTTCACTCAGGGGAGTTGTTAACCTGTGGCATTCCCTACCGCAGAGTCATTGATGCCAGTTCATTGGATATATTCAAGAGGGAGTTACGGCTAAAGGAATCAAGGGGTATGGAGAGAAAGCAGGAAAGGGGTACTGAGGTGAATGATCAGCCATGATCTTATTGAATGGTGGTGCAGGCTCGAAGGGCAGAATGGCCTACTCCTGCACCTATTTACTATGTTTCTATGTTACACAGCGTGTAAAAGAATCTCCAACCCGAAGTTTATTATGGGAAAATACCACTCCCACATTTAGTTACTCAAAGTTTATTTTTTAGTAATTACAGCCACTTTGGAGCTTATTGAATGTATGAAGATGTGTTAATATCAGGTGTTTGGTGTATGTTGTCATGTTTGTGCAATAATAGTGCCTTTAGAGGAGTCAACACTTTCAGGAGAGGATGAATGGAGAGAAAAACTGGCATAGACACTTGGCAAGGAAAAATAACAAGAATAGTCGCTGAATAATGTGATGAGATATGCTGTGGAAGAGTTACTGAGGCCAGTGTCAACAGGGTATGATGAAATTAGGTCCATTAACCTACAGGATTTTGTTGTTCTAAATTATGAAATATTAGCTTGTTAATGTATGTTATGAATCATTGGTTTCAGCACAGAAGGAGGCCATTCAGCAATGATATGAAATAAGATTCTGCTCTTTGTCATTTCTCTGCCAGACTGTTGGGAAGGGCTCACTATGGTGTGTAGACCCACAGTACAGGCCAAACCTCATTCAGGCCCTAATGAAGACTCCATATTATTCAACGACGCAAGTCTTCTACACACCGCCAGCCTCGCCTCCAAGGTAAGTACATCATTTCTATCAGCTCTCTCATAACCTTCTTTGGAGATTTATGATCTGCCTAACATTAAGAATAATTTTTTCCTTCAAAATTTAACCGTTGTGACTTCTCATTAGCTCTGTTGGTAAATGCGCTCCCACGTGTGTAACTGAATAATATATACCAAGAAGACCCTGGGTTGAATATGTGCTGACATGGCCAGAATTTTATACCTGATTTGTGCCAATCTCAGCTGGGGCAGTGGTTTACAGATGATGCAAAGCTTGGCACTAATCTGTGGGGTGTTAATATCATTTTTAGTATAGACTTCCACAGCAATACTGGGGAAGGGGTGGGGATCAAAGTACATGTATTTTTGCAATTTAATGCTCTGTAAAGTGGGCTCATTTATGTGACCTGGAACTTGAATTTGCTGTGAAGTGACTTGCTGTAACAGCCTCAAAGTAAACTAGGATATTACCTTGATACAATATTCTATATTCACAAATCTTAACTATTGTGAAAAGGACTTGAAAGAGCACTGAGGTTTAAAGGCAGTGATCAATTCAACTCCATCAGGACAGAGGAATGATAATAAATGAACCAGTTGTAATGTTACTATGGGAACATATTGGGGTAAAATATGTATAGCATTATAAACATGTTTTGTTGCTTGGTAATTAATCATATGTGTGGCATACTGGAATAATCAGACTTTTGCACCTGTTGTCTGAGAGACTGACCCAGTGAGACTTCACTGACTGCAATTCCAAATACGGGAATTGTGTGGGAATTTTCTTCCACCCTGGGAAGGAAGGGGCATTTCCATTAAAACGTAAACTGTTCATTATCAGCAGTTATAGTCGTTCAGGTATACTGTTTGATGTGAACAGCATCAGGAATGTGATAGATGGGTGTGGTTGAAAGGTCAGTGTTCTGCTATTGCATAAGAAAGAAATTATGTGGCACAGGCATTGATTCACTCAAACACAACTTCCCAGAATTCATGATCAGTCTTGTATTCTGTGCGTTCTCCCCGACCCGCTCTTCTAACTCCGCCCCCCCCCCCACCCCGCCCCACTCTTCCAAATCTTGTAGAAAATTACAGGACATTTGACGGGATTATAGATAATTGTCTGGTTTAGTTATTTATTGGGGGTTGGCGGGGGTGGGGGCGGGGTTAGGGTGGGTGCAGGCAAACAGAAATCTACTTTGATTGCAGATCAATTCAAAAGAAATTCTATTCATCTTCTGAACTTTCTGCTGCTCCCTAATGACTCAGTGCAGTACAGAGCCCGATCAAGCAGGAAACTGCTTGATTAGCCAATATCTGCTGGCACAGAAGTTGTGGTGCAATAGGAGGCTGGCCTAAGGAGCCAGTGTTCCTGATCCTGATAATTATCCAGTGACCCTTGCTGGAAAGTGTGGGTGTGTGGATATTGGGTGAGCACCGGTTTGGGCTAAGTTGCATTGCCCTCTCATGATAAAATAGCTTACCAACAATAATTGCCCAGGCTCATATAATATCAAGAATGACCACTTGTGCCAGCAACTGGAGGGCTGTCATTGAAACTTTATCCCAGCAGCAATTACTTGCCTACAGGAGAGGAGGGAAAATATCAGATGAGAGAATACTTCAATGTAAGCTCGGTGTTCGTTTGACACACAATTTCCATTAAAGAATAGAGACAATATCCCCCCATGTAGTGAGACCTCAATCTCCCCTAAGGCAATATTGTATGAAGGTGAAGAGCACTATTTCAGTAAGAGGTAAAATGGCAGGGGAAGGTGATCCTGGCTGCTATCGTACACTTCCTGGTAATTGGTGTAGAAGAGTAAGTGATCTATGAATAGGTTGCATGACTGTTCTTTCATCAAGGAGACTTATTTAAAAATATATATTTTTTTTCTTCTTTTTTTTTAATGTGTAGGACGAAGGACTAATTTTAAACAATAGGGTAAAGTTTTTCAGGAGTGATAATAGGATGAATTAGAAGGAATGCTGACTATGTGGAGATTGCTAATGGTGATTGTATTGCATCATGTCTTGATATTCTTAAATATTCTTAATTGTTTCCAGCCCAGCATTTTACTGAAATTGCTTCTTTTTCCATTTTCTCTCTCCCTGTTTTTGGGAGAGAGAAATTTGGGGAGCCAGGTTCGTTTAGTTTCAAATAAAGTAAAATGCTGGAGTTTAGAGCAGTGACAACCAGCAGAACAAATAGGGCCATCCTTTGCTTTACTTGTGAGGATAGACCATCTAACTTCTCCTCTCAGTCCCTTGATCACTGACGTCAACCAATCCCTATGTAGGTGTGTCAGCCATGGTAGCATTCTCGCTTCTGAGTCAGAAGATTGTGGGTTCAAGACCCACTCCAGAGACTTGAGCACAAAAATCTAGGCTGACACTCCAGTCCAGTACTGAGGGAGTGCTGCACTGTCGGAGGTGCCAACTTTCAGATGAGGTATTAAATCGAGGCCCCATCTGCGCTCTCGGGTGGACGTAAAAGAAGAACAAGAAGGTATCCCTCGTGTCCTGGTCAATATTTATCCCTCAATTAACATCTTAAAAACCGATTACATGGTCATTATCACATTGCTGTTTGTGGGACCTTGCTGTGCCTAAATTGGCTATCACATTTCCAGCATTACAACAGCGACTACACTTCAAAAAGTACTTCATTGGCTGTAAAGCGCTTTGGGATGTCCTGAGGTAGTGAAAGGCACTATATAAATACAAGTCTTTTCTTTCTATCCGCTGGCTCAGTCCTTATACTTTTCAAAATCATACTCCTTAGAAAATTACTCAACCTTTCAACCAGCCCATCACCAACTTTCCCCTTTGTTCTAAAGTCTCACATGTGCTTTCTCACATCTCTCTGTTTAAAGCCTCCCAATTAGGCTTTTGCCCACCCACAGAACCAAGACCGCACTGGCTAATATCTCCAAGCTACACTGTGTGACTGCAACTGAGACTCACTGACCCTCTTGAAGTGTTTGATCTTCCATGTTTCTGTGCATACCCTTCATAGAGTCGTATAGTTATTACGGCACAGAAGGAAGCCATTCGGCCCATCGAGTCCATGCACTCTTCTGACACTAACTTACTTATTGTTTCATCATCGGTGGCCACTCATTCAGGCACAATAGCCCGTCCTCTGAATTCCCTTCCTTAGCATCTCACCTTGCCATATCCGGTCTTCAATAACCTTCTTAAAACCTTTTTTTGAGGTCAAGTTTGGCCAGGAGTTGCTCCGTTTTTTTTTGGAGCAACTTGACTTTTCTGGAATATCTTAAAAATCGCCATTTTGCACATTCAATTTGCGCCAGTGTAAGTGAGTTAGTTAGGAATTTTTTTAGTTTCGTTTTTTTCTCCAAAGGTGGCATTACCTATGCCAGTTTTGGCCATTTAGGCGACTTTGGCTAGCTAATAGTTACTCCAAATCTACCTAGGCCAGTGTACATGCCACTTCAGTAAACTCTTGCGGAGAGTTGAGAAATCAGCGCAGGTAGGCAGGTGGGTATATCGGAGGCCAGCAGAACTTAATGACTTGACTAAAGAATATGAATAGGATCAGACAGCTATACAGGACATCATATGACAAACTTCGCAAAGTTAATTTACTATACAACAGAAGCATTCATGGAAGCTTAAACTACAAAAATAAAAGAAGTAAAGATAGCTGAATTAAATTACCCTAATCTCACAAGTAATTTAAACAGCTATTTGTTTGCAATGATTATACTGGGCCAAAATTGAGCCCATATTATCTAAATAAAGTCTACTTCAATAAATAAGATACTCTCTCCATGTTCCTCCGTCACTTATGCTCTTCTTGCACAATAGCACCAGGTTAATGGGCTTGACAAATGGTCACCACTCTTCACAAGAGACAAAACATATTTACATAATTTTTCAAAATATCCAAAAGTCCAGGAAAATGACAAACCATTAAGAAAGTTCAAAAATAGCTACAGTGCATAAAATTTCAAACCGGAGATCGATTGCACCGGGAGGCCACTCAGCCAGGGATAGGGGCGGGCATCGGGTCCCACATACACAGTGGCTGCAGCACGCACAGAGAGACTGGGGGCGAGGAGCTACTGCGCATGTGCGGATATTCCACTGCGCATGTGCAGACGTCCTGGCACTGTTTTCAGCGCAGGACGCTGGCTCCGCCCCCGGCCCGACTGGCCACACTGCGCAATGACCGAGGAGAGGCCGGACAGTGGCCAAAGCGGGGAGCGTTTTTTTTCCCCCCTAGCGCACTTATCAACGGAGAAAAGCACGCATCTCCGGTAAGTGCGCCAAAAAAAAGGGGTGGGCCAAATTTGAGCTCTTTATGACTTATTTTGCCCCAACAAACGCTTTTCCCTTTCTCCTTCCTGCTCCGTGTCCTCTCACTATCTTCAAAGCACTTTACAGGACAGTGATGTTTCTCATTACATAATGAATACTACATAAATGTCAATGGGTGTGATTAAATATTGACCCTGGATTACCTAGTCTTGGTGTACAGCAAGTTACAGATAAACTACTAGAGGACCAAAGGCATTTTGGAGCAGCTGGGCATTTTACTGAAATTGCTACTTTAGTCAGATGGCTGAAAAAAATGGATATATATGCAGGTGTATTAGACACCGCAGTAAAGAGGTGAATTTTAAAAACTATATTCGTTTCTGGGATGTGGGCTTCACAGGCAAGGTCAGCATTTATGCCTATCCCTAACTGCCCATGAGAAAATGGTGGTGAGCTGCCACCTTCTGTGGTGAAAATACTCCCACAGTGCTTTTAGGGATGGAGTTCCAGGATTTTGACTCAGTGACGATGAAGGAACGGTGATATTGTTCCAACTCGGGATGGTGTGTGACTTGGAGGGGAACTTGCAGGTGATGGTGTTCCCATGCGCCTGCTGCCCTTGTCCGTATAGGTGGTCGAGGTTGCGGGTTTGGTAGGTGTTGTCGAAAAAGCCTTGGCAAGTTGCTGCAGTGCATCTTGTAGATGGTACATACTGCAACCACGGTATGTCGGTGGTGGAGGGAATGGCTGTTTAAGGTGGTGGATCGGGTGCCAATCAAGCGAGCTGCTTTGTCCTGGATAGTGTCAAGCTTGAGTGTTGTTGGAGCTACACTCATCCAGGCAAGTGGAGAGTATTCTATCACACTCCTGACTTGTGCTTTGTGGAAAGGCTTTGAGGAGTCGGGAGGTGAGACACGTCACAGAATACCCAGCCTCTGACCTGCTCTAGTAGCCACGGTATTTATGTGGCTTATCCAGTTAAATTTCTGGTCAATGGTGATCCCCAGAATGTTGATGGTAGGGGATTCGGCAATGGTAAGAACATAAAAATTCAGAGCATGAGTAGGCCATATGGCCCCCTTAGTCATTGAATAAGATCATGGCTGATCTTCTACTTCAAAAGCACTTATCTGCCCTATTCCCATATCCCTTCATTCCTCTGGTGTCCAGCTCACATGTGCCTCAGTTAGCGCCCCAGAGGGGCGGTAAAGGGTGTTTCTAGGCATTACGGCGGGCGCCCAGCTTTTACCACCCGGCCGGCAAATTCAGCTCGTGCTTTGCGGTGCACAAAAACCACCCTGCCCTCTAGTTTTACTGAGATCGTCATGCACTGCTCCGCTAGCGCTCCGGATGTGACATTTGGCCCTAATGCCTCATTAAACGCTCGCCCCAGGAAAAGTGTCAAAAACCAGGCGTTTCTAGGATGCAGCAGGCGGTACTGGCAGCGTATTAAATGGCGGGAGGAGGATCCTACATTGCAGGTCAGTGACTGCAACAGTTGTGCACATCACGCTGCATGAAGCTCCGACTGGAAAGCAACAGTTTTATCTGCCATTACAGTGTCCTTACAAGGTCTGTGAGAAAAATTAATGGGAGCATTGCTAGTTCACCAGCGTATCATGCTGCATGCTATTGCCAGGTGGCGTCAAGCTAGAAGAAGGGCTCTTGACCATGTTGGCCCATGGATGAGGAGAGGCCAAAGACTTCTTGGGAGGAGGGCTTACCCCCACGGGTTTATAGGCACCAACGCTCATACCTCCAGCTCTCTGAGGAGCAGTGTGTGAGAAACCGCTCTGGAGGCAGCCTTCAATACTCCCCTCAAAAGGTATCCAAATTCATTGTGGTGTGCTGCATGTTGCACAACTTGGCCATCATGAGGGGCCAGGCATTGCCAGTGGGGATTGTAGAGAGTATGACGAAGAGGAGCCTGGCGAGGCCCCCATTGAATAGCCACACCATCCATGAGGGAGGCAGCGTGGAGATGCTGCCGGACCAAGAGTCACACATTGCTAGTTCATAATGGGCCGGTATATCTTCACCGAGGTGTATGAAAGCATGGGCCTTACACTAAACATCCGAAAGACAAAGGTCCTCCACCAACCTGACCCTGCCCCCCAGTCATCAAGATCCATGGCACGGCCCTGGACAACGTGGACCACTTTCCATACCTCAGGAGCCTATTTTCAGCAAGGACAGACATTGACAACGAGGTTCAACACCGCCTCCAGTGCTCCAGCGCAGCCTTCGGCCGCCTGAGGAAGAGACTGTTTGAAGATCAGGTCCTCAAATCTGCCACCAAGCTTATGGTCAACAGGCTGTAGTGATACCCGCCCTCCTGTATGGCTCCGAGACGTGGACCATATACAGTAGACACTTCAAAGCGCTGGAGAAATACCACCAACGCTGCCTCCGTAAGATCCTGCAAATCCACTGGGAGGATAGACTCACCAACATCCGTGTTCTCGATCAGGCCAACATCCCCAGCATCGAAGCACTGCCCACACTCGACCAGCTCCGTTGGGTGGGCCACATCGTCCGCATGCCCGACACGAGACTCCCAAAGCAAGCGCTCTATTCGGAACTCCTACACAGCAAGTGAGCCCCAGGTGGGCAAAGGAAACGTTTCAAGGACACCTTCAAAGCCTCCTTGATACAGTACAACATCCCCACCGGCACTTGGGAATCCCGCCCTAAGTGGAGGAAGAGCACCCGGGAAGGTGCTGAGCACCTCTAGTCTCGTTGCTGAGAACATGCAGAAAACAAGCGCAGGCAGCGGAAGGAGCGTGCAGCAAACCAGAGTCCCCCACCCTCACCCCACCTATTCCTTCAACCACTGTCTGTCTCTCCTGTGACAGACTGTAATTCCCGCATTGGACTGTACTATCACCTGAGAACACTCTTTTAGAGTGGAAGCAAGTCTTCCTCGATTTCAAGGGACTGCCTATAATGATGATCACATGGAGTGAATCAAATTGGCTTATCTGATGGTGGGGACCTCAGGAGGAGGCTGATATGGATCATCCACTTGGCACTTCTGGCTGAAGATGGTTGCAAATGCTTCGGCCTTGCCTTTTGCACTCGCATGCTGGGCTCCGCCATCATTGAGGATGGGGATATTCATGGAGCCTCCTCCTCCCATTAGCTGTTTAATTGTCCACCGGCATTCACGACTGGATGTGGCAGGACTGCAGTGCATTGATCAGATCTGTTAGTTTTATGATCTCCTATATCATGCTGCCTCTGCTTTTTAGCATGGATATAGACCTGTGTTGCAGCTTCCCCAGATTGGCACCTTATTTTTAAGTACGCCTGGTACTGCTCCTGGCATGCTCTTCCGCACTCCTCATTGGACCCCTAGCTTGATGGTAATGAGGTTACAAATTGTGGGAACAGTTTTTCTCTATCTACTCTGTCTAGACCCCTCATGATTTTGAATACCTCTATCAAATCTCTCAACCTTCTCTGCTCTACATAAGAACATAAGAAATAGGAGCAGGAGTAGGCCATACGGCCCCACGAGCCTGCTCTGCCATTTAATACGATCATGGCTGATCCGATCATGGACTCAGGACCACATCCTTGCCCGTTCCCCATAACCCCTTATTCCCTTATCAGTTAAGAAACTGTCTATTTCTGGCTTAAATTTATTCAATGACCCAGCCTCCACTGCTCTCTGAGGCAGCGAATTCCACAGATTTACAATTCCTCCTCATCTCAGTTTTAAATGGGCGGCCCCTTATTCTAAGATCATGCCCTCTAGTTCTAGTCTCCCCCATCAGTGGAAACATCCTCTCTGCATCCACCTTGTCAAGCACCCTCATAATCTTATATCTTTCGATAAGATCACCTCACATTCTTCTGAATTCCAATGAGTAAAGGCCCAACCTACTCAATCTTCCCTCATAAGTCAACCCCCTCATCTCCGGAATCCTCCAAAGCAAGTATATCCTTTCTTAAATATGGAAACCAAAACTGTAAGCAGTATTCTAGGTTGGCCTCACTAATACCCTGTATAACTGTAGCAAGACTTCCCTGCTTTTATACTCCATCCCCTTTGCAATAAAGGCCAAGATTCCATTGGCCTTCCTGATCACTTGCTGTACCTGCATACTAACCTTTTGTGTTTCATGCACGTACCCCCAGGTCCTGCTGTAGTGCAGCACTTTGCAATTTTTCTCCATTTAAATAATAACTTGCTCTTCGATTTTTTTTCTGCCAAAGTACATAACCTCACACTTTCCAACATTATACTCCATCTGCCAATTTTTTGCCCACTTACTTAGCCTGTCTGTCCTTTTTGCAGGTTTTTTGTGTCTTCCTCACACATTGCTTTTTCACCCATCTTTGTATCATCAGCAAACTTGGCTACGTTACACTCGGTCCCTTCATCCAAGTCGTTAATATAGATTGTAAATAGTTGGGGTCCCAGCACTGAACCCCAGTTACTGATTGCCAACCCGAGAATGAACCATTTATCCCGACTCTCTGTTTTCTATTAGTTAGCCAATCCTCTATCCATGCTAATATATTACCCCCAACCCTGTGAACTTTTATCTTGTGCAGTAACCTTTTATATGGCACCTTGTCAAATGCCTTCTGGAAGTCCAAATACACAACATCCACTGGTTCCTTTATCCACCCTGTTCGTTACATCCTCAAAGAATTCCAGCAAATTTGTCAAACATGACTTCTCTTTCATAAATCCATGCTGACTCTGCCTGACTAAATTATGCATTTCCAAATGTCCTGCTACTGTTTCTTTAATAATGGACTCCAACATTTTCCCAACCACAGGTGTCAGACTAACTGGTCAAAAGTTTCCTGCTTTTTGTCTGCTTCCTTTTTTAAGTAGGAGCGTTACATTTGCAGTTTTCCAATCTGCTGGGACCTCCCCAGAATCCAGGGAATTTTGGTAAATTACAACCAATGCATCAACTATCCCTGCTGCTACTTCTCCTAAGACCCGAGGATGCAAGCCATCAGGTCCAGGGGATTTATCTGCCTTTAGTCCCGTTGTCTTACCGAGTACCACTTCCTTAGTGATTGTGATTGTGTTAAGTTTCTCCCCCGCTATAGCTCCTTGACTATCCACTGTTGGAATATTTTTAGTGTCCTCTACCGTAAAGACTGATACAAAATATTTGTTCAGAGTTTCTGCCATCTCCATGTTCCCCATCACTAATTCTCCGGTCTTGTCCTCTAAGGGACCAACATTTACTTTAGCCACTCTTTTCCTTTTTATATACCTGTAGAAACTCTTGCTATCTGTTTTTATATTTCGTGCTAGTTTACTTTCATGGTCTATCTTTCCTTTCTTAATCAAAATTTTAGTCATTCTTTGCAGGCTTTTAAAAGCTTCCCAATCTTCTGTCCTCCCACTAGTTTTGGCCACTTTGTATGCCCTTGTTTTTAATTGGATACAATCCTTTATTTCTTTCGTTAGCCACGGGTGGCTATCTTTTCTTTTACACCCTTTCCTTCTCACTGGAATCTCTAAGGAGAACAGCCCCAGCTTCTCCAGTGTATCCACGTAACTGAAGTCCCTCATGCCTGGAATAATTCTCATAAATCTTTTCTGCACCTTCTCGAAGGCCGTCACATCCTTCGTAAAGTCCGGTGCCCGGAATTGAATACAATACTCCAGTTGAAGCCGAACCAGTGTTTTTATAAAGGTTCATCATAACTTCCTTGATTTTGTACCCTATGCTACTACTTATGAAGCCCAGTATCCTGTATGCTCTTTTAACCGCTTTGTCAACCTGCCCTGCCACCTTCAACAATTGGTGCACATGTACCCCCAGGTCTCTTTGTTCATGCATCCCCTTTAGGATTGTACCCTTTAATTTAATTTATATTGCCTCTCCTCGTTCTTCCTACCAAAATGAATCACTTCGCACTTTTCTGCGTTAAATTTAATCTGCAACGTGTCCACCCATTTCACCAGCTAGTCTTCTTGAAGTCACACAACACAATGGAGGGTGTCCTTTAGTGTGAAGACGGGACTTTGTCTCCACAAGAACGGTGCGGTGGTAACTGCTACCAATTCTGTTATGGACAGATGCATCTGCGACAGGTAGATTGGTGAGGATGAGGTCAAATAGGTTTTTCCCTCATGTTGTTTCTCTCTCCACCTGCCACAGTCCAGTCTGGCAGCTATGTCCTTCAGCACTCAGCCAGCTCTGTCAATTGTGGTGCTACCCAGCCACTGTTGGTGATGGACATTGAAGTACCCCACGCAGATTACATTCTTTGCTGTTCCTACCCTCAGTGCTTTTTCCAAATGCTGTTTAATATGGAGGAATACTCATTTATCAGCTGAGGGAGGGCGATATGTGGTAACCAGCAGGAGGTATCCTTGTCCATGCTTGACCTGTAGCTTCTTGGGATCCAGAGTCAATGTTGAAGAATCCCAGGGTTACGCCCCCTCCCCCATGCCGACATGTCTGTGGGTCTCTCCTGCCAGTAAAACAGGACATATCCTGGGTCTGGAACATTGGCTGAAATGTATGATTCTGTGAGTATGACTAGGTCAGGCTGCTGCTTGACTAGTCAGTAGGACAGCTCTCCCAATTTTTGCACGTCTCCAGATGTTAGTGAGGAGGACTTTGCAGGGTTGACTGGGCTGGGTGTGCCGTTGTTGTGTCCAAAGCCAGTGCCTAGGTTGCTGGCGGGTGGTCCGTCCCCAGTTTTATTCTTACTGTTTTTCATAGCAGTTTGAGACAACTGAGTGGCTTCCTCGGCCATTTCAGAGGTGTGGGTCTGGAGTTACATGTGGGCTAGATGAGGTAAAGCCAGCAGATTTCCTTCCCTAAAGGACATCAGCAAACCAGATGGGTTTTTATGACAATCTGGTAGATTCATTGTCACCATTACTGATACGATCTTTCATTCTGGATTTAGTTAATTAACAGCTGCCGTGGTGGGATTTGAACTCTCGTCTCTGGATCATTAATTCAGGCCTCTGGACTACTAGACCAATAACATAACCACTATGCTACCGTACTTTGCAAGAATTGCAAGGTATCCAGCTGTGGTCTTCCCTATATAATAGGAGCAGGAGGTTCTTTTCGTAAAACCACTCCTGTTTGGTTGCAGTTCAGTATCGGTGTGATCACAAGTCCAGCAAATTATTTAGTAGTCCTTATTTGAAAAGAAAGACTTGGATTTATACAGCACCTTTCACAACCATTGGACGTCTCTAAGCGCTTTACAGTCAATGAAGTACTTTTGTAATGTGAGAAACGCGGCAGGCAACTTGCGCACAGCAAGCTCCCGCAAGCACCAATGTGATAATGACCAAATAATCTGTTTTTATTATGTTGATTGAGGGATAAATATTGGCCAGGACACCGGGGACAACTCCCTGCTGGGTTGAATATCTTGCTGACGGTTGCATTCAAACATTAAGAATGGCCAATGTACAAGGTAGCAGAGAAAGGCTAGTGCCTGTGGAACTTTAATGTAGCGTAACTCAATGCCTTCAGGATTAAGAGGGGTGGGGAATGAGTACGGCGTACATATGGTGCTGGAACTTGCATGTGATGATGCCCCTTGAGTGATCGACCTAGATTGCCTCGTGAGCCTCTACAGAGTAAATGAAGTCATCGCAACTTGAGGAGCTCCAATTATTTTTCAACAGCTTTGATAATGGGTTGAAAGCAGTTATCTCTCCCTTTTGACTGCGACCACATGGGGGCTGAAGAATTATGATGTATAAAAATGCAGAAAATGTTGGAAAGCACTAAGGGTAATTATTCCAGTGAGAACTTTGGTTTAAACAGCCTTAGTTAAATGAAGCTAAAGCATACAATGACATCATGATCATCTGATTCATTTATTCTATGCCAACTTATTTGACAGGTTTGATTGTTGGTCCCTACCAACTTAGCTGATCACAGCAATTTGAATGCAATAATTATCCTTGGTGTCCATGTGCTATGGAAAGGAAAACAGCCAAGGTTTCCACTCATCAGTAGCCAATGACCACTTCAATACCATATTGAGCCTTGATAGATTACTCAACTATAGGGATAGTTTTTACATAGGATTAAATAGGATATATGACACAGAAACAGGCCATTTGGCCCAACCAGTCCATGCCGTGTTTATGCTCCACTCGAGCGTCCTCCTGTCTTTACTCGTCCAAATCTAGCAGCATAACCCCCTATTCCCTTCTCCTTCATAGACATGATGCATTTAAGAAGAGGCTAGACAAGTGCTGAAAAGTGTGCTTGTGTGTGGATATCAGATGAGCAAATAATTGGGCTCAGTCGTGATCCCCCCATGATCAAATAGCCTGTCAACACTCACTGTCTAGGCTCATACATGAAGAGTGGCCACATGGGCAATAGTACTTGTGAAACTGTACCACAGCAAGAGTCAGCACCATCAGGAAATGGGTGGAGTTATTTGAAAGCCCTTTTGTTTAAAAAAATATATATTTCTTTCAGTGCATCACCACCTCATCACCTCACATCAACGTCACCACAGCTCCGACGCTGCCTTCAGAAAGGTGAGTTTAGTTTTTTTTAATGTTTTTAGAAATATGCATACTTTGCTAAACAGAGAGTGCATAAGCAGTAGTGAAGAACTAATATAATCATTCCTTTGTTGGCAATACTTCTTGACTATTTGAAAAGTAGTCATTATTGGTAATATAAAATGACTGACGCTTTTCTTTTTTTTAAATTGTAACGAAAATGTTCTGAAATTTCCCCATTGTATGCTTTAAGCCTATTCTGACAAATGCCATACTGACATTTAACAGAATAGACAGACTCTCCACAGAAGGGAGAAGGGTAAAAGCCTCTATTTTGCTTCTCCTTGCCAATTTTCTTCCCTTTTGTCTTGAAGACACTGACTCCTTATGAAGTACATTTCAATGACTCTTCAATACCATATTGAGCCTTGATAGATTACTCAACTATAGGGATAGTTTTTACATAGGATTAAATAGGATATATGACACAGAAACAGGCCATTTGGCCCAACCAGTCCATGCCGTGTTTATGCTCCACTCGAGCGTCCTCCTGTCTTTACTCGTCCAAATCTAGCAGCATAACCCCCTATTCCCTTCTCCTTCATAGACATGATGCATTTAAGAAGAGGCTAGACAAGTGTAACGTCCCACATACATGCAATTCCAGCAGGGATTAGTGGATAGTGATTTGGAGTTGAAACCTTTGCAAGTGTTGCCTGTTGCCCTCCTTCATATAGAATGTTAAGCCAGTCACGTTCCCTACCGATGCCCTGGCTGAGCCCGCTTAACTAGGCTCCGATCAGGACCTCCGTAGTCAGGGAAGGGAGTGGGCATGTAAAGTAAAATTGCCCCACTGGTTTAGCAGAATGTTAAGAGAACCCAGTTCTTTTTGGTTGAACTTTCATGTTGTTAAACCACTGGTACTGGGAAGTGATTCACCAAATGCAAGGCTGCTGGTGCTCTGCAATTTAACCTACTTACATTGGGGATGGATTTCAGAGCAATAGTGATAACAATAAACATATGCATGTGCGAGATCATGCATGTTCATCGTTCAAAAGTTGCTTCCTTACCAATCAATGCGTTGGAGAAGATGACTAAAATCTTTTAATACCAATGTATACCAATGTAAACAAGTAACATCAATACCTTGCATGTTGCCAGAATGGTCTTGCATTTCTATCCCAGATTTGGATTTGCACTGCACTGCGAGGAAGCTGAAGTATGTCCATATCCTTTTCACCTGTTGTCAGTGCAGGAACTGTTTTGGGTCTAGAATTTCTAGGCATATGCTTGTAACTATGACTACCAAGACTTGGCACTGTAATTGGTTGTTGACAGCTGACTAAAATCTGGCCAGTTACAGTGGGTTGTTCATAACTTATATCAATGCTCTGCCAAGAGAATGGAACGATTATATTATTGACCGACCGGTGAAGAGACATGATTGCTGTTTTTTTTTCATTTTTACATCCCTCTGCCAAGCTAGGGCTGGCTATGTATTGGAAGTTGATCTAAAGTTGATTGATCATGATCATTTGAATTTTCATATTTCTCTTGTTAGGTTCTGATATCGATGCTGCCACTGCTATGATGTTGCTGAATTCTTCTCCAGAGAAAAAACTTCCTCAGTGTAAGCCTTGCTTTTTATTTCCCCTTTATGCACCAATAGATCAGGCTAATAAGCCTATAGTACCCTTCTCTCTGGTCAGATTGAGAACATTTTCTTGAAAATGTAGAAAATGGACTTGTCTCGATTCACTTTGCAGTAATAATAATAGTTTTAGGAGTTGCTCATTTTCTGCCCTCCCCTGAAGCTATTGACAGTATAGAAGGAAGCCCACTGTGTCCACACCAGCTCTTTTCATGAGCAATCGAAAACTAATCCCACTCTCTCCCAATAGCCTTATCGTCCACTGTTTCAAATATTTACCCAATTTTCACTTAAAAGATACAATGAGCTATGTCTCAAGCATTACCTGCGGCTAAGCAACTCTTTTGTAAATATATTTCTCCAAACATTCTCTTACTGATAATTTTAAATTAATGATGCCCTCATCACTGACTCTTCAACCAAAGTAAATATTCTATCCTTATTGATTTAAAAAAAATTATAGTAAATCTCATCTTAGCTTTCTCTCTTCATTGGAAGTAGTTCCATATCTCAAGTCGCTCTTCATGGCTACAGTTTCTCATCCTAATGAATCTACATTGTATGGCCGCTATAAGTTTAATGTCCTTGCTATAATAGACCATCCAAAAGTGTACATTGTATTCTTAACTATAGCCCAACCAATGACTTGTATAAATTTATCATTACTTCTTTGCTCTTGTACTGTATGCTCCTCTTTATATACCTGCAAACAACTGGGTGATCTTTTTTATAGCTTTATCTACCAGTATTTACTTACAGGAAATTATATATTTAAACCCCTAGGTCTCTATGTTCGTCTACAACCTTCAGCATCTTTCCATTAAGTGTATACTCTTATGCCTTGTTTTTCTTCCCAAGGTATATTATCTCGTACTTATCTGGATTAAATTGCTATCCAGCTGTCTATTAGCTAACCTGTCTATGGCTTCCTGCAGTCTTTTATAGTCCTCCTCACTGTTTGGCAAACCTCCTATCTTTGTCTTGTCAGTAAATTGAGATTGTCTTCTGTATACCCAAGTCCAAATCATCTTTATATACACAGAATAAAAGTGGACCCAGCAATGACCCCTGTGGTAAAACACTTGCAAGTCTTCTCCAGTTCAACGTTGTCCAATAGAAATTGCTGACTAGCCACAGATATGGCCACGCCAACACTGTTTTAGCCATGTGCACTAATTTCAATAGAAAATGCATGCATACACTCGCACAATACAGGTAAATGTACTTCATGTTTATATTTATTTAAACAAATACGAGCAATCAATAACCAAGAAAATAAAGCACTGTCAACGATCAAAAAACACTTGCACATTCTACTTTTCCTCTTATCATTTTACTAAGAAATGCACAAAAAGGTTCAAGTACACATGCAATGAGAACACATGCCCAAAAAAATTCAACTGCCTAGGGTGCATCCCATTAGGACCCAGTCACTTTAAGCTGTGCTAACCTTTTTTGGGGGTATGTGGTTCCACAGGGGCCAGCAGCCTAAGTGCCTGCTATTCAGGTGAGATACTAGACAATGAATGTTGGCAAACGCATTAATCTTGAGGGTGCAGGGATGAGCTCAAACCAGTTCTCGTCCAATGTTTACAAATGCACTTTTCAACAAGGAACAGCGGATATGGTTAATATTTTTCACCTTCCTTAACCGTGGGGTGCTCAGGGCAATTGTTGCACCCCAACTGCTACTCCAGCTGAGATCAACTAGCTCAGCTTTATAGGCCCCGATATTGACAAGCGATTTGGTGAGAGGGGGAGGATGGAGTTTAGGTTGGGAAACCTGGATGTTCAGA
The DNA here is from genome assembly GCF_044704955.1 of Pristiophorus japonicus. Classification (NCBI taxonomy): domain Eukaryota; kingdom Metazoa; phylum Chordata; class Chondrichthyes; family Pristiophoridae; genus Pristiophorus; species Pristiophorus japonicus. Next base: position 46,772,839 of record NC_091985.1, on the reverse strand, counting down.
TTTACCCACCACCCGGAAGTCAGCCTGATTGATAGGCTTAGCTTCCAGTTGGGTGGGGAGCACTCCAGAGCAGGCCGCACTCCCAGGTTAGGGGCCTGCAGCTGCTAGTGAGAGCGTGGGAGGTCCGATTCATGACCGCAGGGGCGGGGTCTTTGTATGGGGCAGTCTGATCCAAGGGAAGAAGACAAGCAGGGGGACTGGGGCAAAGCAGCCTGCTCCTCCTAGCCCATAAGCAGTGCTGTAAAGGCACTTGCTTTTTCCCCAAAGCTGCCCTCGCCTCCCTTGAGCTACTGGGTTTCCCGTAGCCTGGGAAACCCACCTGGCCAGGGTTAAACGTGTAAAGCAGTTTAAATCAGAGGCTGCCAGCCTTATTAAAATATTTAAATAGCCAACCCGCTTCCTGGGAATGGGTTGGCTGCCCATGCCTTGTCCCGCCTCTGTTAAACCCGGAAGTGGGCACGTTTGGTACAGGTTTGAGATTTTTAAAATTAACTTCTCACCCGACCCCCAACCCACCTGTTTTTGGGGGTTAAAATTCACCCCATAATCTCTATTCCACGCTTACCAACTGAGCCATGGGGAAGATCCTGTCATATTTTGAAAACACAGTCTAAAATCTACAAAATTAAGTTGCAGCTCTCTTAGTACTTGCCACACAATCTGTGATGACCCCAGTTTCCAGAGATTGACGATGACCTTAAGTAGTTTGACTGAAACACTAAATAAAGGACTAATAAAGAAACTTAAGTACCAACATCAATCGGCTCAGCTTTCTGGTGTCGTTCTGCAGCAATAGAGATTGTCGAAAACCGATAACCTAGTAAAACAGTAAGAATAGTTCTGTCATTTAAAAAAAAATACAAACTCATTCTTCTGACAAAACCAGTAAGTTCCCCCAACACTATCTTAAAAATATTTTTAATTAAAAGTGAAGGGGGAAGGCCCTCCCCCAAACTGTGCAGAGTTTAAAATCCAATTGTTTGCTTCTATTAATTTTCAGTAAGTGATGATCAAACTATCTCCACTTATTTTGGCAGGTGGTCCATCTCAGCAACATAATCCAACGTTGAGCCGAAAACGGAGTCATAAACGTGCATTTTCAAAGCTAGCCCCAATTACAGTGAAAATGTCCGAAACCACATGCAGAACAAGGTAAAGCAACGCTCAATTTGCTGTTGTAAAGTGACTGAGCTTTCTCTAATGTCTTTGGTTGCGAACATGAGACAAAATTACCTCAATGAAAAGAAAATCACGATAAGAAAATCTTATTCACCCGTGATAAATTTTAACCGTGTGGAACAGAGCCAGACCAAGCAAGATGGTCTCCACTCTCACCCCTGGTTTGTGGGGAGTCAGCTGACCTCAGCCAGGCCAGCAGCAGGGATGCTACAATTGATCTCAGCACGAGAGAGAGGAATAAAATCAGTTTGTGATACTGGGTTGCACCTGATTTGTAAATCAAAATTGCATTTGAGAAAGTGAATTAGTTTATAGAGTAATTTGGAAATCGGGTTTTAGAATTGGTCTGGATGCTGATCCAAAGCTGTGTTTTGTGCTAAGAATGTTGTTGATGGAGGGGTGGGGGCGGGGGGGGGGGAGGTTATTTTTCAATTATTGATGACCTCAACATCATCCCATTGATGCCTGGCTAGACTGTTTTTAACTTGGTCGTTTTCAAGTTTCAGCCAAAATGTTTATAGATTGTTGGGCAAAATGGTTTATGTATTTACCAAACAATCACCCCTCTCTCTCTCTCTTTTTCCCACGGCCCCCCCCCCCCCCCCAATATAAAGGTTAAATAGAGTGTTAGAAATTTAGATCGGGCTAAAAATGGCATGACCGGTCATGTGTGCCAAAAACCTGCATGCCTATTGTTTTTCATTTCTGAACCATATTACAGATGGTTTATTTACAAAATATTTTATCTATAGTACACATTATAGATCAAAAATATTTTGTAAATGAGTGGCAATCTGTCACATAAGATATACTAGAATTCCTGGCAGTTCTCTTTAAATGCAATGCTCTAATTTCAAGCTCCGTGACTTCATAAATGATCATACTATGAATAAGGTTGAGGAAGGCCATTTGGCCTTTCTCAGTTTGTCCATCCAAAAAGGTCCAACGCTTCACCGACTATAACATCCGAGTGCTTTTTAAATAATTCCAGGGTTTTCACTTCTACTACTCCATCCTGAAGTCCATTCAAATTTACTGTTTACCAGTTTGAGCCTTTGATCCTTATCTTAATCTTGCACTTAAATTTCAAGTCATTTTCCTTATCTACATTTTCCTTTCTGTTTACCATTTCACAAACTTCAACAACATTTAATTCTTTTAATGCAGAAAAGCAAATGTTCAGTTTTTGTTCATATCTTAGTTCTCTGACGCTCTGAATCAGTCTTGTGGCTCTTCTCTGGATTAGCCTCCGATGCATAACTGTCCACCAAGTATCTTGGTGAGCACACTAGACACAGTACTCAATGTGTGGTCTGTCTAGGGCATTATACAGTTTGATCATGACTTCCTCTGATCTGTATTTAGCTCTTTTGACTGTATAGTTCAGACCTTCTATTTGTGTTGTTGATAGCTACAACAATAACTTACATTTATATCGTCTATTTAACGCAGAAAAACATTTCAAGTTGCTTCACAGGAGCATTATCAAACAAAATTTAACACCGAGCCACATAAAGCTTGGTCAAACAGGTAGGTTTTAAGGAGCATCTTCAAGGGGGGGAGAGAGAGGTAGAGCGGTGGAGCAGCTTAGGGAGGTAATTCCTGAGCCTAAGGCCCATGCAGCTGAAGGCTCAGTCGCCAATGGTAGGGCGATTAAAATTGGGAATACGCAAGAAGCCAGAATTGGAGGAGCGCCGAGATCTCGGAGGGTTGTGCGGCTAGAGGAGATTACAGAGATAGGGAGGGGTGAGGCCAAGAAAGGTTTTGAAAACCAGAATGAGAACTTTAAAATCGAGGCATTGCCTTCCTCGGAGCCAATGTAGGTCAACGAGCGTGATGGGTGAGTGGGACTCCCGGAGCGAGTTAGGATATGGGCAGCAGAATTTTGGATGAGCTCCAGTTTATGGATAGTGAAAGGTGGGAGGCCAGACAGGAGAGCATTAGAATCATTGAGTCCAGAGGAAGGTTTCAACTGCAGATGAGCTGAGGCGAGGCAAGGGCAGAGACAGGCGATGTTACGGAGGGAAAGTAGGCAGCCTTGGTGATAAGAACATAAGATATAGGAGCAGGAGTAGGCCATACGGCCCCTCGAGCCTGCTTCGCCATTGAATAGGAGCAGGAGTAGGCCATACGGTCCACTTCCCTGCCCGCTCCCCATAACCCTTTATTCCTTATCGGTTAAGAAACTGTCTATCTCTGTCTTAAATCTACTCAATGACCCAGCTTCCACAGTTCTCTGAGGCAGCGAATTCCACAGATTCATAACCCTTGAGTGAAGAAATTCCTCCTCATCTCAGTTTTAAATGGGCGGCTCCTTATTCTAAGATTATGTCCCCTAGTTCTAGTCTCCCCTATCAGTGGAAACATCGTCTCTGCATCCATATTGTCAAACCCCTTCATAATCTTATATGTTTCAATAAAATCACCTCTCATTCTTCTGAGTTCCAATGAGTAGAGGCCCAACCTCCTCAACCTTTCCTGATAAGTCAACCCCCCTCATCTCCGGAATCAACCTAGTGAACCTTCTCTGAACCGCCTCCAAAGCAAGTATATCCTTTCTTAAATATGGAAACCAAAACTGTACGCAGTATTCCAGGTGTGGCCTTACCAATGCTAAATAACTCTAGCAAGACTTCCCTGCTTTTATACTCCAGCCCCTTTGCAATAAAGACCAAGATTCCATTGGCCTTCCTGATCACTTGCTGTACCTGCATACTAACTTTTTGTGTTTCCCCCAGGTCCCGCTGTACTGCAGCACTTTGCAATTTTTCTGTATTTAAATAATAACTTGCTCTTTGATTTTTTTTCTGTCAAAATGCATAACCTCACACTTTCCAACATTATACTCCATCTGCCAAATTTTTGCCCACTCACTTAGCCTGTCTATGTCCTTTTGCAGATTTCTTGTGTCCTCCTCACATTGCTTTTCCTCCCATCTTTGTATTGTCAGCAAACTTGGCTACGTTACACTCAGTCCCTTCTTCCAAGTCCTGAATATAGATCGTAAATAGTTGGGGGTCCCAGCACTGATCCCTGCGACACCCCACTTGTTACTGATTGCCAATCCGAGAATGACCCATTTATCCCGACTCTCTTTTCTGTTAGCCAATCCTCTATCCATGCTAATATATTACCCCCAACCCCATGAACTTTTATCTTGTGCAGTAACCTTTTATGTGGTACCTTATCAAATGCTTTCTGGAAGTCTAAATACACCACATTCACTGGTACCCCTTTATCCACCCTGTTCATTACGATGGAGCAGATATGTGGTCTCCGGGTCAAATATGTTGCGAACGGTCTCGTTCTACAGTGGTTGGACATATTGAGCTTTGAGTCTATTAGGACCCCTAAATCTCTTTCAACGTTATCCTTAGCTATATCAACACCGTCCATGGAGTACATGTGTCGCCACCTTCCCTTTCTACTTGTGTCCACTTACATATTTTGCCTAACTCATTTTGTGCTTCCTGAGCTATCCACTTATCCTTCATCTGACCAATTTGCATTGAATTTCTGAATTCAAGTCATTGGTGTAAACAGTAGTGGTTGCAACAACAACCCTGCAACACCTGACTCTGCATTTCCCCCATTCTAACATGGCTCCTCAAAATAGTATCTGCTCATTTCTATCCTTCAGACAATTTATTATCTATTCCCAATATTTAACTTAAATCTTTTACCATTTTGGGCTTAAGTAGCAGCCCTTCATAACTTTTTCAAATGCTTTCTAGATATATATATATCACTATGTATGACTTTTCACCATCCACCTGAGATGCCGCCAATTAAAATAGTTAAGGAGGTGCTTGCATGTGCTTTTTGAAAATGGGCACCATGTTAACTTAACATTTTATTTTCCTGCTTTTCAGAGAGAATGTGGAAACTTCTTCATTACAGAGAGCTGGCAAGAGTCTGTCTGGTTTACCAGTCGTCAATAGTGATCCGAAAGAAGATCATAATTACAGTGCAAATGGCACTGTGTCTCATCGTAGCGAGTCCAGATCCAGTGTCTCATCCTTCTCCTCTGTGGAGGAAGTCTACGAGTTCATTCCGAAAGCTAGCCGTGGGGGGAGCGACGGAAGTGAAGGCTTCCATAGCGATGAAGAGTCTGAGGTAGATGACTGCGAGAATGAGTCAAATGACCTGCTAGATGCCAGTGCTTACAAATCCCAGCGATGTGGAAATGATGCCTCTAGTGTGTTGCGTTTGGCTGGAAAAAGCTGCAGAACAGTGCAGCAAGAAGTTGATGAAGAGCTGAAGGAGGCCGCTGGTTCACTTTTGCACCTTGCTGGAATCCATATGTGCCTGGACTCTTTAGTCAGTAAACCAGGAAAAAGCCGGAATGAAAAACGTAGTGTGAAATAGCCGGTCTCCTCCCTTCTCTGCCATTGTGCGTCAATGTGGCAATATTCTTCAATGGAATTCCTTCTCAAAAGGAAGATAAAAGCCATACGAAGACTGAGGTGTTTGCCCTTCTACGTAAACTGCTATGTGTTTGCACCTTTCTGAAACCAGAAGCTCTCCATGGGGTTGTATCAATTCTTTAAATGTGGACTTTACAGCAACCAACACATGCAATGAATCAGCCTGCATGTCAAAGTAGGTCTTCAGACTGTTTTACTGGTTAAAATTTCAGTAAAAGCGAGAAAATATTGTTTTTTTTAATTGGAAAAAAGAAACCATAGTATTAAGGGGTGGTGGGGTTTTGCAATATTTCAGACATCTTGGAGATCATATACTGTATTTTTCACACTTAACATGTTGGTGATGATATTTAAGAAGTTAACCCTCTCTCTTTCTTTTTCCTTTCTCCCATATGGTTTCCTTGGTTCTCTGAGAACATTGAACGGCCTCTGATGGTACGTCACTGCTAAATGTCATGAAATTTAAAAGAGAAATTACCCCATCCTCTCTAAGGTGTTGGGGCACTGACACAAGGAGCCCCAGTAAGCGCCATTCTTCATGCATAAGCTAATTCAACTGGCTATTTGACTGTGTGGGATATCCCAGCAAGGCAATTCAGTCCTTATCGATGTCCAAATACACATACTTTCCAACATGGGGTCACCATCAAATATTCTAACATGTTGGAAAGTGTGTGTATTTTTCCCTCCTCACACTGCAGGTAATTGTAGTGCCTCTGTGTCAGCTGTGGCTCAGTTGGTAGTACACTTGCCTGAGTCAGAAGTCCCACTCCAGGGACTTGTGCACAAAAATCTAGGCTGATATTCTAGTGCAGAACTGAGGGAGCACTGTTGGAGGTGCCGTTTTTTGGATGAGACGTTAAAGCAAGGCCCAGTCTGCTCTCTCAAGTGGACGTAAAAGATCCCACAGCATTATTTCGAAGAAGGAGCAGGGGAGTTATGCCTGGTGTCCTGGCCAATATTTATCCCTCAATCAGCATTAAAAAAAAACAGATTATCTGGTCATTATCACATTGCTGTTTGTGGAAGCTTGCTTGTGCGCAAATTGGCTGCCACGTTTCCTACATTGCAACAGTGACTACACTCCAAAAATACTTACCGGTAATTGGCTGTAAAGCGCTTTGAGATGTGTGGTCATGAAAGGCGCTTTATAAATCCAAGTCTGTCTTTTAACTGCTGCCCAGGCTGCAATCAGCTAAATAAGTGGAGGCTGGTGCGAAGGCTGCACTTTGCACTGGAATGAAGTTGACATTGCGATGCAGTTTGTTATATTTCCATTTATTTAAAATGTCATCACCAATGGTCGAGTTTCCGTGATCTTTGGAGAACTGTGTGATAGCCATTTGTAGAAATTGTTGGTGGGAGAAGATTACCTGTACAAATCAAATCGTTCAAACAGAAACCACAGTTGGTTATATTAAACTGATAATATTATATACCTTGTAATAACCTTCTGGGAGTCACGTGATAGCACAGCTCTGTAGTGACTGTATCAAAAGACAGTACTGTAGTGGCTGCATCAAACAGGGTTGGATTACCTTTTATGTAAGCAAGCAATACCTCTAAACATCACTGAGCATGCGCTTTAGAATTAAAATTAGTGTGCAATGTAAAGACAACATACTATCATTTTTTAATTCAACAAAATATATTATAGAAAATAACAGATGTGTTGAGGTGCAATGCTGTTGAATCCTGGACTCCAGGTGATGTTTATGATAGTGATTGATGACCTCCTCTGAATCCATTGACAAGGGTAGGGCCTTGAAACTCATTCCAATACACTTGTTTTTTTTTAAACTGTTATTCTATGGAGGTGTTTTTGTTCTGTACCATACCATCTCCAGCTGCAGAAGTGGATGGAGAGGTCACCAGCTGCCAGGCCTTTACTAATGCCAGAAATTGTGTGAAATCAGTAGAATTAATCTTTCACCAGAGTTTTTCCTCCCTCACCGCAATGGGAAATCACCAATGAAAAATCGATCTGCTACTACTTTGACAGTGTATTGACACTTTTGATGTGCTACACTTTTTTTTGTGCGATTATTAACTTCAAACTGGCAATCATGTCTCAAGAAACGCCACACTATTGCGATTACGGTATTCTAGTCTAGTCCAAACTGCTTTAATGGGCACAATGTTCAATAAGTCCTACTTATTTGGCAACGGCAATAGTATCTCTCTTTTTTTTGTGGTGGGGTGGGAGTGCGATTGGATCCTTAACTTGTTGATGTTTTCTTATTGCAATAGAAATTGCTGACACACTGCTCGGAAGTTCACTAGAGCCACATGCGGTAGAATATTTTTATAGTGCTGTGTTATAGTAAGACTTCTATAGTAACGTGCATTGTTAATGGCCCCTTTGTTGATGCAGGACCTCCATATAAAACACCCTAATGTAGATCCTCCCCTTGCAATATGCTTTAACTTGCATGGACAGGTACTCGAAAACAAGGGCAAAAGGAAATATTTTACCCACCCCTCAGTGGGAACAGGCGGGTGGGCCCTTTAAATCGTAGTCTTTAGTTTTACTGCCCCGTTCCTGCTGGAATCCCACTGACTAACATTTTAACTACTCAATGCCGTTTGGTGGTTGCGGTGCTCACTGGAAGCAGACGAGGGCCTCATAAACTTATGCTAATCAGAGTCCCTGATTAGATTTTAACATGGGCCTGAGCAGAGAAGCCACTGCGACCTTCCCACCATGCTGATGCAGATCAACAGTTGTCGGGACAAACAAGAGGCCCTGCAAGGTAAGTCAAAATCTTTTCTTTGTGAAATCACGAGGAGCAGGAGTGCTCCTTTAGGCCCCACAAGGAAAGTTGCAGGCTTTGCTGCCCTGGACTCCACCCATTTTCCCCCCGGCCCCGGCTTTACCTGCTTGCCAGCGAGCCTACCATTGCCGCAGGTCTGTGGGATTTGGCTGTCCAAACTTCCATTGCCACCCGCCGGCCAGTTACTACTTTCGTCCGTTTCAGATGGGCAGCTGACTGGCAGCATGCAGCTGAGGCACAGGAGTTAAAATACTGCGAACTTGAAATTTGGGCCTGCGAGCGAATTTTGCAATTTCCTTCCTCCCCCACTCAAAATTAATGGAGTTAAAATTGACCCCAAAGTATGCAGGACTTGGGTCTACATTATAGAATCTCATGTCCAAACTTGAGGGTGTTTGGTGCCAATGCCTCCCCTTTTACCAACTGATATTTATAGGCATCAGTTTTTTTTTAGGAGGAATTGTGTTGAAAATTATCCATGGAAAGCACATTTCTGGAAACAAACCATTTAATTTTGGATGTCTGAGGGTGCCCTTTGATAAGTACAGATATTTCTCATTGTTTGCTATTTTGTGCCATCAGGAGTGAGAATTCTTCTGCCCTTTACTAGATTCTTTTTTCACATTGTTTTCTGATCCCAGTGATTTTTGGAGGCTTGAACAGCGCTGCTTTTTTCTTGGGGTGGGTGGGGTTGTATGCAAAGCACAATTATGATGCAAAATTTCTTCATTTTAAAAAAAGCACAGGGCAGCTGGCACAAAACAATCTTATTGGTTTTGTAGCAATATACAACTAATAACAGGAATGTACAGGGAGGATGGGCTATTTGCCAATACCAGGGAATAATGCCCTTTCAGAATAAAAGATTTTTCTCTTTTGTTTAAAAAAAAAGTTTTTTTTTACAAACTTGTGTTCTGATATCAACCAAACATGGCAATTTTTTGCTGAAGTTTGAGGTTTCTCAACAGTTTCATGGTATGGGAGGGATAATGGATACAGAAATTGAACCTCTTGTAAGGCTCGTAAAAGTACACTGTGTACCGGGGAGAGATAGGGTGGGGAACTTTCTTCATGTTCCATTGTATGAAGTGGTTGCATCACGTATTCAAGCTGCTTGGTAATAGTCATTTCCTGTCAGTAATCTGTTAGCCAGATTTTAGTTGCTCACCAGTGTTTTCACAAAGAAATCCACAGTAAAGTCACATGTACGTTTACAATGAGGACATGCCTAGTGTAATAGTTAATATACAATACAGGGAAATGGTTCAGTGGCATTGGATATGTGCAGATCAACACACCTTGTCACGATCTGGTGGGATGCCAGTGTGCTTTTCATTTACTATTTTTCCTGAGCTGAGTTGTGGTCCTTTTCCACCCCTTATTCCCACATAAACAGGTTTGAGAAGAAGTTGCCACAGACTGACATTGGGATCGGCCTGAGAGCTTTACTGTATCGTATGGTGGGAGGGGGGGCAAAGTAATTTTTTTAAATTCTAAACGTTGTTGAGATTATTGAGTGGGTATTTTGAGCCAGTTACAAGATGTTTCTTCGACAGCATAAGCTAATTATCTTGTAACATCCCACCTCAGCATCACAGGTTGAGCGTACTGGTGCAATACACAGGCTGATAAAGGCACTCTGTGGCCACATAACTACACACATACATTAATTTCCTGTCTCACAAGTAGGAAAGCAAACCATAAAATATCTAATGTTGCTTTTACTGTGTTTTGCTTTTATTTTGTTAAAATTTATGTTTTAATTAAATCATTTCCCAAAGTTCTTCTCTTCCCCAGAATCCTAAAATACTTACTTATTAACAAGGGACTAGCTTTGAAAAACTCGCTATTTTCACATTAATTCCACTTCTTATCATCTGTATGGCTCAGTATCATTTAAAAAAAAAACAAAATTAAGTAAATAGTTCTCAATCAAATTTGCTGTTTTTATTACACAGGGGTGGGACAGCATTCTTCCTAAGCTTCAAAAATGTAATTGTGGCACTGTTATCCTGTAAATTGAGCTACGCTAGCACAACTGCTGACCATTGTCTTCCTCTTTCTCACAACTGCTACCAGCAGTTAAGTGTTAATGCAAATAAACAGCATATAAGTTCCACTTTTGGGGCCAGTTGGTTCTTTGATGTGCAGAAACCCATCATCAGGTGAGAGTCTCCATGCCAAATAGTTGAGAAACCCACATTAGTACATTTTATGTTGGCTCGCTATAGAATGCATACTCTGTCCCTGTCAGGGCAACCCTACTTGCCTAAAATCCGAGTCTTGGCGGGTTGCTAAGAGCTACAGCTTTGGGACCATGCTGGAATTCAACCGGCTAACGCGATGCAAGTTTTCAGCACAGAGAGATGGGAAACATCCCTATCGCTTATCTGGCTAGACAACCTACCTCGTACACAATTATGTATGTAACTGCTGCCGCACACCAAATAGTGGCCAGATGCATGAATTTTCTCGCTTAAGCAACATTATCCAACTTTATTTTTAACTGCAATCTTAAATGCACAGTAACTGTATAGAGATAAAGTAAATATTGTTTATAAATAAATTAACCCCCCGGGATGAATAGATTTTAAAATGGCTGCCACAGCAAATAAAATGATCATCAATTCAATAACATTAAAAATAAAGGTTACTTGTGCCCTTGTTATCAGCTGGTTAATTTGAAATCTCCATAACCAGTTATTTATCAATTATAAAGACCTATTATTTTATTTGCTGTCTCATTGTTCTTTTTAATTATATTATGGGTTTAAAGGTGCGGTTGTTGGGAGCAGAGCAAGTACTGGTTTCGTCCTCTGAATAGGGCTTTTTCATATTTGGTCAGGCATTGGGTGGCTACCTTCTAGTACTTCGCCCAGGCAGATATTCATGTGCAAACAAAGATAGATTGAGGATTGAAACTGGGAACCATCCTTCCTGAGCTGTATAGTTACATTGAACAGTGATTTCACTAGCTGAGCCAGCAGAGAAAGCTAAAAGTAAAAAAAAAGAATTCCTGTAGAGAAAACAGGAATTTTGTTTTGACAATTCTCTCTCCCCATCATCCTCCAAAGTAATTGATTGCTAGCTGGGATAGAGTTCCACAGACATTACTAATGAGTTTGATTCCGTCAGCACCTGATTTCAAGTGGGGTCAGACTCAAGGTGGTATTAGGCAAGTTAGCTGATTTTCCCTGCCAATGTAGCATTCCTACTGCAATCCCAGCTGAGATCGGTTAATTCAGCACAGACCAGCTGCTGCATGCTGTTTTCATGAGCCACTGGGGCAGCAACAAAGGAACTGGCTACAGTTGCATCTAATTTCAGTGCTATCAGTGTTTCAAACACTTCAGGACAGCAAGATTTAAACTTGATTTTTCATCAATTGGACATCATAAACATCAGTGTTTATATTGCACCTTTGTCCAGAGGCAGCATGCGGATCAGATTAATATCGGACATGCATCCTATGCTGGGAGTTCACAGAAATGCTTACGAACAGGGTAGAACTGGTCTACTGTTTCCAAACCAGTGTTAGGGATGGGCTTACCCTCCACTGCTATGGTAGTAAATGAATCGCTCCGTTAAGATGTGTGCAATTAAAAAAGAAACATTAAATTCAGCTGCAGAGTGACTATGGCACTGCTGTAATGCAAAACGGAGGAGTGTCAAAGGTTCTTCCCCTGACCCCAAATGTGTAATGTTTAATTGGCATAGTGGATGGAGTATGTATGTGAAATTTTGGGCTTTTCCCCATTTTTCATAATTTCTCCCTTCCTCACCTTAAGTGGCAGTTCATACTGGTGTGTAATTCTGTGGGAACCAGCAGCCCTCTTTTACATCATGCAAATGATGATTCTTCATGTGTGAGCCCATACAATGAGTATTGTTGCTATGGAAGGGGATGATGTCACATTTGAGACTTCACTTGACCTAAACAGCCATATCTACTTTCCAGCAGGGGTCCCTTGACGCCAATCAGATGTGGGAACCATGGCAGCTTTCACTCTCTCTTTCCTCAGTCCAAGCATTGAGGCCAAGTTATGGGGCTTTTGTTCTCCCCTTTGAAGTGATCCATAAAGTTGTTAATTCATTTTCCTAGCAGGTTCCCAAAATTATGAATAGCCTCCTATAAAAATGGAAAGCAATAGCAGGGGATGTAATTCTAGGTATTGATTGCTAATACTGGTGTGGATATATATTCTAATTCTGTAGGAGGTGTGTTGAACACCTCTCTTGGCCACTATACATTTTGGAGTGAAGTGAGAACCTGAGAAGCTCTTCTAATAATACTGCCAGTCAAGAAGTGTAACGGGACAACATTAGTACATTTTGCATTGGATGAACAAAATCTGCAGAGTAGAGGTTTACAGGAGTACCTTACTGCCATAGCTGTATATCCTAAAGCTGTTCATAATGTTATACATATATTTTATTTCTCAAGCTGGTTGGAACATTCTGCCTGAGCTTGCATTATGTAATTTATATCTTGTTCCATTGTTGTATTGAATACTGCAAGCAGTAAAGCCTGAATGGTGCTCAGGTAGTTGTAGAATAATGAAACACTTTAAAATAAACTGGTGGTGAAGCAGATCAATGCAGAAGATGGAAAACCTGAAATTCAGTGAGATAAAAAAGCAACCATATGGATGCAAAATGTTACTATTCCAATACTTCCTGCTCGAGTACATTCTAACCAAAAATAAATTGACATTTTAATATTTCAAATGCCAACATAACTGATGGTTTCACTTTTTTTTTAAATAAATCAGTAAATAATTGCTTATATCATAATGGAGAGAGGGAAAGATTGGAGTGACTTCCTGTGTTACAACATTTGTACTGATTGCCTGGTGCCTGCAATGCAGGTTGTACCAAAACCTTCTGCCAATCTGATTCTTGAAAAGGTTGTTGGAACCTATATGTTTTAAAACTGTTTAATTACACCATCAGAAACATGTATGTTACCGTGTTCATAAAAATGTTTTATAATGTTTATTTTCACCAAAGATATGCAAATTGCATACATATGGTATTATTGAATAAACTTTTTTTTGTTTGTAAATTGCTGGCTATAATAATTATTTTCCTAAAATTTGTGTATGCAATGTCTCTATTTTATCCTCAATCACTGGTCTGCACCAGCCATTACAATGGCTTCTAGGCCTGCGCGCTCACTATTGTGAACACACTGCTCGGAATCCTGTGATAGTAGCCTCTTGAAATTATAGCACAATTTTAAGCAGGCACATTTGCATACTTTATGTAGAAGGAAAGACTTTGAACTTTCTCTTTTTATAGTTTTTGCACCACATATGGAGGTAATTTTTTTTCCAGATCCTTGAAGTAAGTCCTTGAGTCAGCCATGCACCTTTCGTGACCAAGAGGACAGGCTGGAGAGCAACTGCCCCCCCCCCTTCCCCTCCCCCCCCCCCCCCCCCCCAACGGATACAAATACCACTAAATTTGATGTGTGTTTGTATGGCTAGAGGTTGGCTAGCTGCTGTGACGTTTAACCCCTTCTCCCTTGTGTGGAAACACCTGACCTCCACACAGCAGGACTGCTGAAATCAGCAACCTATCAGAGGGAACTGGAGAGCTATGTCTTTTCACACAACAGTAACCCCTATATTAGTTATGTATCAGGATGAATTCACCTTATCAAAGCTTTGCTGTATCATTCTATGATTCTAGGATTTGATTTTGGAAAAAATGGGAAGCTTGCAATAATGAGATTCCACTATGTTGAATGTTTTTATTGAAGTTTGAGGCTTGTTGCATGTTGCACACCGAGGTCAAGATATTTGGTGCCTCTGTGCCAAAGTAACTAATGATTAAATGAGTTCCTGACCATCCCCACCAATTTTTAAAAAAAATCCCAAATCACTGACCTCTTTCCAAACATTCAAAAACAGCATGAAATGAGCTGCAGTGTTGGGACCTTCAGATTGTGGAAAAAGTCAACTCCAGATTCCCTGACTTTTTTTAAAGTGAGTAATCTATTGATGTTTATTGTGGGAATGAAATGCTTGGCAGTCTCCAGTACAGTAATGCAATTAATTACACACCAGCTGAAAAACCGCTTTCTTGTTGCTGGACTTAAACCAGTGTTTTTTCATGCTGCTTAATCCTTGCTTTTTGTACTAACAGAAAGGCAGCCGTTTCTCTGATTGGCTCTCCATTTTCACATTGCCTATTGCTGATTCGTCCTCTTGGAGGATAAGCCACACCCTGAAGTTCCTCTGGAATGTATAACTGGAACCGCCCAGCCTAAATTCTGAGTGACTTTCCAATTTGTAATTCGATCCATTTTGACTTCAGAAGCCCAGAGGATAGATCTTCCCAAAAGCCATCAAGTTCCAGCCGAAGCCCCTTACCCCAGCACATGTGCTGCCTCCCACAGCCGAAGTCCCTTACCCCAGCACATGTGCTGCCTCCCACAGCCGAAGTCCCTTACCCAAGCGCAAGACATAATCCCCTCGCCCCCATAGATGGGGCATTGTGTGCGGATTGTTAACGGATTTATTGGGTATGGGGTATGAAGTGAATAGTTAAAGTGTCGTGACTTCTGGATTTCATCCATCCCAACAATGTCCCTTTTAACACACGCACTGAGCTTGCTCGCATCAGGAGGTTGGAAGAATGTGATTCGTCTTCTGAGTTCCCTCTCTCCCCTCCGATTTCCCTCCCCCAGTGTCTCTCTTTCCCTCGAAGTTCGCTCGTTCTCTCTCCCCAGGCGCTTTCAGTCTCTCCCCACCCCCCCCCCCAACCGCCCCCCCCCACAAGCTCTCATGCTCTCCCTCCCCCCCCCCCCCCCCGCTCCCCAAGCTCTCTCTCCTCCCCCGCCCCAAAGCTCTCTCCCCGGCGCTGCAGGAGGCTCGTGGCCCAGTTTGGGCGCTGCGGGGGGCTCAGTACTGCTGGAGGCTCGCCAGATGCATTCGGCTGCTTAGTGGAGGCATCATCATCATTATAATCATACGCAGTCCCTCAGAATCGGACTTGCTTCCGCTCTTAAAATGAGTTCTTTGGTTCTCATATTGGACTGTTCAACCACCTCAGTCTCTGTCACAGGTGCGACAGATAGTAGTTGAGGGAAGGGGTGGGTGGGACTGGTTTGCCGCACGCTCTTTCCGTTGCCTGCGCTTGTTTTCTGCATGCTCTCGGTGATGAGACTCTAGGTGCTCAGCGCCCTCCCAGATGCACTTCCTCCACTTAGGGCAGTCTTTGGCCAGGGACTCCCAGGTGTCAGAGGGGATGTTGCACTTTATCAGGGAGGCTTTGAGGTTGTCCTTGTAACGTTTCCTCTGACAACCTTTGGCTCGTTTGTCGTGAATGAGTTCCGCGTCGAGCGCTTGCTTTGGGAGTCTCGTGTCTGGTATGCGAACAACGTGGCCTGCCCAGCGGAGCTGATCGAGTCTGGTCCGTGCTTCAATGCTGGGGAGGTTGGCCTGGTCGAGGATGCTAATGTTGGTGCACCTGTCCTCCCAGGGGATTTGTAGGATCTTGCGGAGACACCGTTGGCGGTATTTCTCCAGCAACTTGAGGTGTCTACTGTACATGGTCCATGTCTCTGAGCCATACAGGAGGGCGGGTATTACTACAGCCCTGTAGACCAGGAGTGGAGACAATGTGGTGTTGGATGCATGTGCAGAAAAGGTTTAGTGGGAATTGCGCTGGGGGGTGGGGGAGCGGAGTCGGTGATATTTGTCCTAACTTTCGTTTCTGCGCATGTGTCAGGAGATGCATGCGCAGATGGGAGACTTAGTACAAATAGTTACTCTGTTGTTTTTGCATACTGAGGCACACACTGGTTTGCAAATATACATATTTGTCTACAAAATATAGTCTTATCTACAAAGCCAAATGTCCATCAACATAGACTGCACATGTACTAAATCCAATTGCCTTAAGATGAGCTCAGCATGTGTTTTCCCAATGGTGAATTCAATGAAGTTCTACTGTTTACATTTCAAGCTCTCACCACCACCTTCCTGCAATTTTCATTTTCCACAATATAGAAATAATGGGCTAACACTGTTTCATTACATGCAATGCTGACCAACAGATAGTTATGCTATGAAAAATTGCTGCTTGACAATATCCAACAAGTGCTGGTTAATAGGATCTTGATTAAGCCAGAATGAAAGCATTCCCAAGGACAACCACATGCTCACTGGGTTGATCTGGTATGTGTATCAGTCAGACACATGACAAGGCATTCCCTGAGCCACTTGATAAATATCACACACAACTGAAGCACTTGGTATTCTCCTCATTTCTGTGCCCACTACAACTCTTATCAGCCATGTGGAATTCAAATAAGTGCATGATGACATATTTGTAGTGGACATCAAAAGAGGTTAATTCGCAAATTTATTTTGCTGAAAACCTAGGGTGATTTTTATTTAAGCTGTTGTATATAATTTGAACTATTGAAGCACTGTTCAATGTTATGCATTATAATCATGCACACTTGTACAGGACTTTGTTGGCAGGATTTGTTGTGACACTAAATCAAGTACAGACTCAACTGAAAGGATTAACGATGAAAGCCTTTCTTGTGTACCACGAGAGCACCTTCTAGTGTTGCCCCATGTCAAAGCTGTTTAGTGTTCTCATTTCTGGTGTGTAATTTAACTAATTTGGCTGAGGTAGTGGCATCAGGATGAAGCATTAGAGAGGAGATACAAGGCGCAAAGAGGATTGAGGGGCATAGATTTAAAGTAAATGATAGAAGGATTAGAGGGAAGTTGAAGAGAACTTATTCACCCAGTGGGTAATGGGAGGTCTGGAACTTATGGCCTGAAAGGGTGGTAGAGGCAGAAACACCATCATATTTAAAAAGTACTTGGATACCACGTTACAGGAAAGATGTGATTGCACTGGAAAGGATGCAAAGGAGAGTTACAAGAATGTTTCCAAGGCTGAAGAATTTTGGCTATGAGGAAAGATTGGAGATCAGAGTCTGATTTCTTTGGAACAGAGGAGGCTGAGGGGAACCTAATTGAGGTGTATAAAATTATGAGGGGCCTGGATAGAATGACCAGGAAGGACTGTTTCCCTTGGCAGAGGGGCTAACAACCAGGGGACATAGATTTAACGTAATTGGGGGGGTGGTTTAGAGGAGATATGAGGGGAAATGCCTTCACCCAGAGGGTAGTGGGGGTCTGGAACTCACTGCCTGAAAGGGTGGTAAAGGCAGAAAGCCTCACCTCATGTTTTAAAAAAAAAAATACTTGGATGTGCACTTAAAGTGCCGTAACCTACAGGGCTACAGACCAAGAGCTGGAAAGTGGGATTAGGCTGGATAGCTGTTTTTCAGCTGACATGGACACAATGGGCCAAATGGCCGTCTCCTGTACCATAACTTTCTATGATTCTATGACTGGGAGAGACAAACAGCATCATAGCAAAGAGTAGTTCAGAAATGGGAGGGATCAGACATGTGGGTGGAGGGGGAATGCAAGGCAGACCAAGATGGATTTAGAATTCCTGTGTGTAAATGGTAAATAAGGTTGGTGAGCTGCAGGCACACGTTGCCACATGGGATAGTGGCAATAACAGAGACCTGGCTCAAACAAGAAGGAATGATCACTTAATATTCCTGGCTACAGTGTTTTCAGGAAACAGGGAAGGAGAAAAAGAAGATGGCGTGGGCGCAGGGGGAAGGGGTGGGGGAGGGTGGCAGTATTGATCAAAGATAGTTACATCACCTAGAAAGGGATGAAGTACTTGAGGGTTAAAAGACAGAATCTATTTTGTTAGAATTAAGGAACAATAGAGGAGTTATTATGCTGCTGGATGTATGCTATAGGCCACCAAATAGTGGAAGGAGATGGAGGGGCAAATTCCAGAAAGATGCAAGAACTAGAATGATAATTGGGGACTTCAATTATCCTAATATAGACTGAAAATAACAGTGTGAAGGGCAAGAGAGAAATTCCTGAAATATGTACAAGAGAACTTTATTGATCAGTATGTTTCCAGCCCAATGAGGAAGGAAACAGTGCTGGATATAATTCTGGGGAATAAAGTGGGGCAAGTGGAACATGTTTCAGTGGGAGGGCATTTGAAGAACCGTGCTCACAATATCATTAGGTTTAAAGCAGTTATGGAAAAGGACAGGGAAAAATCAAATGTGAAAATACTGAACTGGAGAAGGGTTAATTTCAGTGAGTTGGAAAGGGATCTGGCCCAGGTGGATTGGAATCAAAGATTGGCATGTAAAACAGTAAATGAGCAATGCGAGGCCTTCAAAGAGGAGATAGTTCGGGGACTGATTAATTCTACCTGGCCCACAGTGATTCTCAATCGAGTGAATCTCAATCGAATGCCCTAAATCTCGCTTTTTTTTGCAAACAAGATGAAATTTAGGTGTTTCTGGATCCAGGAGGTAAGTCAAGATCTCATCTCTGCAAAATAGTTTGATTCAGGCAGTTCTCACAGGCCAGGTGTGACCTTGAATTACTTACTAATAGCATTCCTGATCAGGCTACTATGTTTCTAAGAGTTAATTTACTAATAAAGATATGCCAGAGAAAATTAGCAGGGTACACATTCAAGACTGAGGCAGAGTAGCCAATTAGAGATCCATTGTTAGAACTGGAACTCTAAGTCCGAGAGCATTCGGCTGGCTAACTAAGTGGATTCTAGGAGAAACAGCTCTGGGGAGGAAATCGTCTCTACAGGAGGCCCAGTTATAAATATTATTTTGATAGTCCATTATGATCATTGGAGTGAGAATAGTTTAAAATGCTTGTCTCATTGAGTATGCCCACAGGTGCAGAAAACTATTTCAGGAATCAAAGAACTGCTGTCTTTGCAAATAATCCACTGCAATAAATCGATGATATTCAATTAACATATATGAGTGCCTAATTTTGTTTTCTGTGCCCTGTTTTTCAGCAGGAATGAGGCGGTAGTGAGACCAGAATATCAATGGTAAACTTGTTGCCATCTTTCTATCTGCTGTCAGTTTAGAGGGGGCCTTGAACTAGGTGGCTAGAGCTCCTGCCAGAAACAGACTGGTGCCTCATTGTGCTATACACATCGGGGTCCTTTGATGTCAATAGGACCTCAACTTCATTAGTAAGATGCGATAACAGGAAAAGATTTATTGTAGGCTGTAAATCAGTGCGCATCAAAATTAGGAATGGAGTGAAAGAAACTGGTGAGTGTGACCACCGATGGAAGCCCAAATCTGACAGGCAAACATGTTGGATTATGAACCTGTAACAGGTTCATTGGTTAAGGGGCAGAAAACAGAGTGGTGGCTGTTTTTCAGAGTGGAGGAATACACATTCGGATTATTAATAAATATTAAAAAAAAGCAGTGATGTCTCCCAGGGATCAGAGTTAGGATCACTACTTTTTCTTGATATTTATTAATAATCCGGACTTGGGTATAGGAGGCACAATTTCAAAGTTTACAGATGACACGAAACTTGAAATGTAAACCGTGAGGAGTATAGTAAAAAGGCATATGGCATCTGTGGCTTTATAAATAGAGGCATAGAGTACAAAAGAAAGGAAGTTATGGTAAACTTTTATAAAACACTGGTTCGGCCCCAACTGGAGTATTGTGTCCAATTCTGGGCACCACACTTTAGGAAGGATATCAAGGCCTTGGAGAGGGTGCAGAAAATATTTACTGGAATAGTACCAGGGATAAGAGACTTCAGTTAAGTGGATGACTAGAAAAACTGGGGTTGTTCTCCTTAGAGCAGAGAAAGTTAAGCGGAGAAGTGATATGGTGTTCAAAATCATAAAGGTTTTGATAGAGTAAACAAAGGAGAAAATGTTTCCTGTGGCAGAAGGGTCAATAACCAGAGGACACAGATTTAAGGTAATTGCCAAAAGTACCAGAGGCAACATGAGGGGAAAAAAATTACCGAGTGAGTTGTTATGATCTGGAGCGGTTCTGGACTTAGTTTCAAGGAATGAAGCAGGGCAGGTGGAAGAATGCTCAGTGGGAGAGCATTTTGGTGGTAGTGGTCATAATTCAGTGAGATTTAGGGTAGTTATGGAAAAGGACAAAAATAGACCAGGAATAAAAGTTCTCAATTGGGCAAAAGCTAATTTTACTAAGCTGAGATGTGATTTAATCAAAGTGAACTGGAAACGGCTACTTGAAGGTAAATCGGGGTCAGAGCAATGGGAGGCATTCAAGGAGGACACAGTGAGGGTTCAGAGCAAATGTGTTCTCTTAAAGAAAAAGGGTGGTCCTAACAAATCTAGAACCCCCTGGATGTTGAGGGGCATACAGGGTAAGATAAAGTAAAAAAAGGAAGCTCATGATGGATACCAAGGACTCAAGAACGAGAGGCGTGCGTGCGTGGTTGGTGAGGCCTATAAAAGGTCCAGCGGCAGCGAGAGACGGCGGCAGTCCGAGAGGTGGGAGTGCATGGCGTTGGTGAGGCCTATAAAAGGCCCAGCGGCAGCGAGAGGCGGCGGCAGTCCGAGAGGCGGGAGTGCGTGGCGTTGGTGAGGCCTATAAAAGGCCCAGCGGCAGCGAGAGGCGGCGGCAGTCCGAGAGGCGTACTTGTGCAGCTGCAGCGGGGAGGGAAGGCAAAAAAGAAGTAGAAAGAAATCAAAAGGTGACGTCACAGTCAAGGGGGTAAGTGATTGGTGAGTAGCTTTTCTTTTTATTTTTTACATCAGCAACATTGTTGTTGTCAATTTAAGGGTATCTAAGGGTTAAGTCATGGCAGGAGAGCTCGGTCACGTGAATATGCTCCTCCTGTACCATTGGGAACTCCGGGACACTTCCAGTGTCCCTGACTACTACGTGTGCGGGAAGTGTGTCCGCCTCCAGCTCCTGACGGACCGCATTGCGGAATTGGAGCTGAGGGTGGATTCACTCTGGAGCATCCACGATGCTGAGAATGACGTGAGTAGCACGTGTAGCGAGTTGGTCTTACCGCAGGTGAAGGGAATGGAAGACCAGCAGGAAGAGCAGTGCAAGGAAGGTAGTGCAGGGGTCCCCTGTGGTCATCCCCCTGCAAAACAGATACACTGCTTTGAGTACTGTTGAGGGGGATGACTCATCAGGGGAGGGCAGCAGCAGCCAAGTTCATGGCACCGTGGCTGGCTCTGTTGCACAGGGGGGCAGGAAAAAGAGTGGGAGAGCGATAGTGATAGGGGATTCAATTGTAAGGGGAATAGATAGGCGTTTCTGCGGCCGCAACCGAGACTCCAGGATTGTATGTTGCCTCCCTGGTGCAAGGGTCAAGGATGTCTCGGAGCGGGTGCAGGGCATTCTAAAAAGGGAGGGAGAACAGCCAGTTGTCGTGGTGCACATTGGTACCAACGACATAGGTAAAAAAAAGGGATGAGGTCCTACGAGACGAATTTAAGGAGCTAGGAGCTAAATTAAGAAGTAGGATCTCAAAAGTAGTAATCTCGGGATTGCTACCAGTGCCACGTGCTAATCAGAGTAGGAATCGCAGGATAGCACAGATGAATACGTGGCTTGAGGAGTGGTACAGCAGGGAGGGATTCAAATTCCTGGGGCATTGGAACCGGTTCTGGGGGAGGTGGGACCAGTACAAACCGGACGGTCTGCACCTGGGCAAGACCGGAACCAATGTCCTAGGGGGAGTGTTTGCTAGTGCTGTTTGGGAGGAGTTAAACTAATATGGCAGGGGGATGGGAACCAATGCAGGGAGACAGAGGGAAACAAAAAGGAGACAAAAGCAAAAGACAGAAAGGAGATGAGTAAAAGTGGAGGGCAGAGAAACCCAAGGCAAAAGACAAAAAGGGCCACTGAATATAAAGGGGCTGCAGGAGGGGTCAAAACTAAAAATCATGGTTTAAAAACTAGGATTAAAACACTCTACCTAAATGCACGCAGCATTCGAAATAAAGTGAATGAGTTGACGGCACAAATCATTACAAATGGGTATGATTTGGTGGCCATTACAGAATCATGGTTGCAGGGTGGCCAAGACTGGGAATTAAACATACAGGGGTATCTGACGATTCGGAAAGATAGACAGGAAGGGAAAGGAGGTGGGGTAGCTCTGTTAATAAAGGATGATATCAGGGCAGTTGTGAGAGACGATATTGGCTCTAATGAACAAAATGTTGAATCATTGTGGGTGGAGATTAGAGATAGTAAGGGGAAAAAGTCACTGGTGGGCGTAGTTTATAGGCCCCCAAATAATAACTTCATGGTGGGGCGGACAATAACCAAGGGAATAATGGAGGCATATGAAAAAGGAACAGCAGTAATCATGGGGGATTTTAACCTAGATATCGATTGGTCAAATCAAATCGCAGGGGGTAGACTTGAGGAGGAATTCATAGAATGCATACGGGATTGTTTCTTAGAACAGTATGTTAAAGAACCTACAAGGAAGCAAGCTATCTTAGATCTGGTCCTGTGTAATGAGACAGGAATAATAAACGATCTCCTAGTAAAAGATCCTCTCGGAATGAGTGATCACAGTATGGTTGAATTTGTAATACAGATTGAGGGTGAGGAAGTAGTGTCTCAAACGAGTGTACTATGCTTAAACAAAGGGGACTACAGTGGGATGAGGGCAGAGTTGGCTAAAGTAGACTGGAAACACAGACTAAACGGTGGCACAATTGAGGAACAGTGGAGGACTTTTAAGGAGCTCTTTCATAGTGCTCAACAAAAATATATTCCAGTGAAAAAGAAGGGCGGTAAGAGAAGGGATAACCAGCCGTGGATAACCAAGGAAATAAAGGAGAGTATCGAATCAAAGACCAATGCTTATAAGGTGGCCAAGGTTAGTGGGAAACTAGAGAATTGGGAAAATGTTAAACAACAGCAAAGAATGACTAAAGAAGCAATAAAGAAAGGAAAGATAGATTTCGAAGGTAAACTTGCGCAAAACATAAAAACAGATAGTAAAAACTTTTACAGATATATAAAACGGAAAAGAGTGACTAAAGTAAATGTTGGTCCCTTAGAAGATGAGAAGGGGGATTTAATAATGAGAAATGTGGAAATGGCTGAGATCTTAAACAATTATTTTGCTTCGGTCTTCACAGTGGAAGACACAAAAACCATGCCAAAAGTTGCTGGTCATGGGAATGTGGGAAGGGAGGACCTTGAGACAATCACTATCACTCGGGGGGTAGTGCTGGACAGGCTAATGGGACTCAAGGTAGACAAGTCCCCTGGTCCTGATGAAATGCATCCCATGGTATTAAAAGAGATGGCGGAAGTTTTAGCAGATGCATCCGTTATAATCTACCAAAATTCTCTGGACTCTGGGGAGGTACCAGCGGATTGGAAAGCAGCTAATGTAACACCTCTGTTTAAAAAAGGGGGCAGACAAAAGGCAGGTAACTATAGGCCGGTTAGTTTAACATCTGTAGTGGGGAAAATGCTTGAAACTATCATTAAGGAAGAAATAGCGGGACATCTAGATATGAATAGTGCAATCAAGCAGACGCAGCATGGATTCATGAAGGGGAAATCATGTTTAACTAATTTACTGGAATTCTTTGAGGATATAACGAGCATGGTGGATAGAGGTGTACCGATGGATGTGGTGTATTTAGATTTCCAAAAGGCATTCGATAAGGTGCCACACAAAAGGTTACTGCAGAAGATAGAGGTACGCGGAGTCAGAGGAAATGTATTAGCATGGATAGAAAATTGGCTGGCCAACAGAAAGCGGAGAGTCGGGATAAATGGGTCCTTTTCGGGTTGGAAATCGGTGGTTAGTGGCGTGCCACAGGGATCGGTGCTGGGACCACAACTGTTTACAATATACATAGATGACCTAGAAGAGGGGACAGAGTGTAGTGTAACAAAATTTGAAGATGACACAAAGATTAGTGGGAAAGCGGGTTGTGTAGAGGACACAGAGGCTGCAAAGAGATTTGGATAGGTTAAGCGAATGGGCGAAGGTTTGGCAGATGGAATACAATGTCGGAAAGTGTGAGGTCATCCACCTTGGGGGAAAAAAAACAGTAAAAGGGAATATTATTTGAATGGGGAGAAATTACAACATGCTGAGATGCAGAGGGACCTGGGGGTCCTTGTGCATGAAACTCTTTTATGTTTTTGCAGGTAGACTCTAAAACATTAAACCGTGCCACCCGACCTGGGTGACACACCAGACATTTACAAGGCCCTTTTTTTTTTCTCCTTTTTTTTTTGTGTTTTTTTTTTGGGCACTAAAATCACAATTTTTCCACAGTGCCCCCTATAAAAGGGAAGGGGACACTAAAAACACCGGCAATTAAAACAAATTAAACTTTAAAACGTAAAATCAAATTAAAATTTGGTTGCCTGGCGTGATGATGCACTCCAGTCCCTCCGGTGCCCACCTCTCGCGGAAGGCCGCGAGCGTACGGTGGACACCGCGTGCTCCATCTCCAAGGACACCCTGGACCGGATGTAAGAGCGGAAGAGAGGCAGGCAGTCAGGTTGAACGACCCCCTCGACCGCCCGCTGCCTGGACCGGCTGATGGCACCCTTGGCCGTGCCCAGGAGCAGTCCTACGAGGAGGCCTTCGGACCTACCCGCTCCCCTCCACACAGGGTGCCCAAAGATCAGGAGAGTGGGACTGAAGTGCAGCCAGAATTTCAGGAGCAGCCCCTTCAAATAATGGAACAGGGGCTGCAACCTCGTGCACTCAATAAAAACATGGAACACGGACTCCTCCAGACCGCAGAAATTGCAGGCGGCCTGGGAGTCCGTGAACCGGCTTAAAAATTTGTTGCACGGCACTGCTCCGTGCACCACCCTCCAGGCCAAGTCCCCGACGTATAGTGGGAGGACCCCTGCGTAGAGTGCCCTCCATCGGGGACCCCCGCCTCCTCCGGACGGCAAGATGGTACGCCATGGCGTGTCCGGACGGCAGGCGAGGATGGCAAAGTTGAGAGTGTGCAGGAGCAGCCCGTACAAGAAAATCCCAAAAAGTTAGTTTGCAGGTGCAGCAGGTAATCACGAAGGCGAATGGAATGTTGGCCTTCATTGCGAGAGGGATGGAGTACAAAAGCAGGGAGGTCCTGCTGCAACTGTATAGGGTATTGGTAAGGCCGCACCTGAAGTACTGCGTGCAGTTTTGGTCACCTTACTTAAGGAAGGTTATACTGGCTTTGGAGGGGGTACAGAGACGATTCACTAGGCTGATTCCAGAGATGAGGGGGTTACCTTATGATGATAGATTGAGTAGACTGGGTCTTTACTCATTGGAGTTCAGAAGGATGATGGGTGATCTTATAGAAACATTTAAAATCATGAAAGGGATAGACAAGATAGAGGCAGAGAGGTTGTTTCCACTGGTAAGGGAGACTAGAACTCGGGGGCACAGCCTCAAAATACGGGGGAGCCAATTTAAAACCGAGTTGAGAAGGAATTTCTTCTCCCAGAGGGCTGTGAATCTGTGGAATTCTCTGCCCAAGGAAGCAGTTGAGGCTAGCTCATTGAATGTATTCAAGTCACAGATAGATAGATTTTTAACCAATAAGGGAATTAAGGGTTACGGGGAGAGGCCGGGTAGGTGGAGCTGAGTCCACGGTCAGATCAGCCATGATCTTATTGAATGGCGGAGCAGGCTCGAGGGGCTAGATGGCCTACTCCTGTTCCAAATTCTTATGTTTTTATGTTCTTAAGACTGCACAAACCCTGGAGGAGTATAGAAAATGCTGGGGTGAAATTAAAAAGGAAATTGGGAAAGCAAAGAGAGGGCATGAAAAAATATTGGCAAATAAATACATTAAGAGCAAGAGGTTAACTAAAGAAAGAGTAGGGCCTCTTAGGGACCATAAAGGTAACCTGTGTGTAGAGGCGGAAGATTTAATAAATACTTTGCGTCTGTTTTCACAAACGAGGGATGATACAGACATTGCAATCAGGGAGGAGGAGTGTGAAATATTAGATGAATTGGATTTCCAGAAGCCATTCAATAAGGTGCCAGATAAAAGGTTACTGCACAAGCTAAGAGCTCAATGGGTTGGGAGTAATATATTAGCATAAATAGAAGATCGGCTAATTAACAGAAAACAGTGAGTCGGGATAAATGGGTCATTTTCAGGTTGGCAAATTGTAACTAGCGGGGTGCCACGGGGATCAGTGCTGGGGCCTCAACTATTTACAATCTATATTAATGACTTGGATGAAGGAACCGAGTATAATGTAGCCAAATTTGCTGATGATACAAAGATAGGTGGGAAAGCAAATTGTGAAGAGGTCACAAATAATCTGCAAAGAGATGCAGATAGATTAAGTGACTGGACAAAAATTTGGCAGATGGAGTATAATGTGGGAAAATTTGAGTTATCCACTTTGGTAGGAATAATAAAAAAGCAAATTATTATTTAAATGGAGATGACAAAATGCTGCAATACAGAGCGATCTGGGGGTCCTTGTACATGAAACACAATAAGTTAGCATGCAGCTACAGCAAGTAATTAGGAAGGCAAATGGAATATTGACCTTTATTGCAAGGGGGATGGAGTATAAAAGTAGGGAAGTCTTGCTACAACTGTACAGGGTATTGGTGAGACCACAAATACTACGTACAGTTTTGGTCTCCTAATTAAGGAGGGATATACTTGCATTGGAGGCAGTTCAGAGAAGATTCAATGAGTTGATTCCTGGGATGAAGGGGTTGTCTTATAAGGAAAAGTTGAGCAGGTTGGGCCTATACTCGTTGGAGTTCAGAAGAATGCGAGGTGATCTTATTGAAACGTATAAGATTCTGAGGGGGCTTGACAGGATAGATGCTGAGAGGATGTTTCCCCTCGTGGGAGAATCTCGAACTAGGGGGCATAGTTTCAGAATAAGGGGTCGCCCATTTAAAACGGAGATGAGGAATTTCTTTTCTGAGGGTGGTGAATTCTCTACCACAGACATCTGTGGAAGCTGAGTCACTGAATATATTCAAGGCTGCGAGAGACAGATTCTTGAACTATAGGGGAGCTAAGGATTATGGGGAACAGGCAGGAAAGTGGAGTTGAGGCCAAGATCAGATCAGCCGTGATCTTATTGAATGTCGGAGCAGGCTTGACAGGCTGTATGGCCTACTCCTGCTCCTATTTCTGATGTTCCAAGTGGATAAATACCCAGGCCTGGATGAAATATCTCCTTGGCTGTTAAGAGAAGCAAGAGAGGAAGTAGTGGCTCTGACCATCATTTTCCAATCCCCTCTGGCTGCAGGTGTTGTGCTGGAGGACTGCTAACGTTGTACTGCTGTTTAAAAAGGAAGGGATAGATCTAGTAATTATAGGCTGGTCAGTCGAACCTCAGGGTGGGAAAATTATTGGAAAAATATCTGAGGGAAGGATTAATCTTCATTTAGAAAGGGAAGGATTAATCACAGACAGTCAGCATGGATTTGTTCAGGGAAGGTCATGTCTGACTGACTTGATTGAATTTTTTGAGGAGGTAACAAGGCGGGGTCGAAGAGGGTAGTGCATTTGATGTAGTCTATATGGATTTTAGCAAGGCTTTTGATATGGTCCCGCATGGCAGACTGTTCATGAAAGTAAAAGCCTATGGGATCCAAGGCAAAGTGGCAAGTTGGATCCAAAATTGGTTCAGAAGCAGGAAGCAAAAGGTAATGGATGATCGATGTTTTTGTGACTGGAAGTCTGTTCCCAGTGGGGTTCCACAGGGCTCAGTAATAGGTCCCTTGCTTTTTGTGGTATATATCAGTGATTTGGACTTGAATGTAGGGGGTATGATTAAGATGTTTGCAGATGATACAAAAATTGGGCGGTTGGTTGATAATGAAGAAGAAAGCTGTAGATTGCAGGAAGATATCAATGGACTGGTCAGGTGAGCAGAACAGTGGCAAATAGAATTCAATTCGGAGTAGTGTGAGGCAATGCATTTGGGAAGGGCTAACAAGGCAAGAACATCAGAACATTGTTCTTTTAAATGAACTGTACCTCAAGGCTAGCAGGTAAGGTGAGTTCACAGTGGTTGTGAAATAAGAGAGTGGTTCACAGGTTTAACCTAAGAAGATAAGAAATAGGAGCAGGAGTAGGCCACCTGGCCCCTCGAGCCTGCTCCGCCATTTAATAAGATCATGGCTGATCTGATCATGGACTCAGCTACACTTCCCTGCCCGCTCCCCATAAATCCTTTATTCCCTTATCGCTCAAAAATCTGTCTATCTCCGCCTTAAATATATTCAATAACCCAGCCTCCACAGCTCTCTGGGGCAGAGAATTCCACAGATTTACAACCCTTTGAGAGAAGAAATTCCTCCTCATCTCAGTTTTAAAAAGGCGGCCCCTTATTCTGAGACTATGCCCCCTGGTTTTAGTTTTCCCTAGGAGTGGAAATATCCTCTCTTCATCCACCTTGTCCAGCTCCTTCATTATCTTATATGTTTCAATAAGATCACCTCTCATTCTTCTGAACTCCAATGAGTAAAGGCCCAACCTACTCAACCTATTTTCC
This sequence comes from Pristiophorus japonicus, assembly GCF_044704955.1. Classification (NCBI taxonomy): domain Eukaryota; kingdom Metazoa; phylum Chordata; class Chondrichthyes; family Pristiophoridae; genus Pristiophorus; species Pristiophorus japonicus. Next base: position 46,744,061 of record NC_091985.1, on the reverse strand, counting down.
ACTCATCTCTGGATTCAACCTCGTGAATCTTCTCTAAACAGTCTCTCATGTAAGTATATCCTTCCTTAAATACGGAGACCAAAACTGTACGCAGTACTCAAGGTGTGACCTCACCAATACGCTGTACAGTTATAGCAGGACTTCTCTGCTTTTACACAATAAATGGTAGGACACTGAGAAGTGTAGAGGAACAGAAGGACCTTGGAGTGCATGCCCACAGATCCCTGAAGGTAACGGAACAGGTAAATAAGCTGATTAAGAAGGCTTAGAGGATACTTGCCTTTATTAGCCAAGGCATAGAATATAAGAACAGGGAGGTTATGCTTGAACTGTATAAAACACTAGTTAGGCCACAGCTAGAGTACTACGTGCACTTCTGGTCACCACATTATAGGAAGGATGTGATTGCAGTAGGGAGGGTACAGAGGAGATTTACGAGGATGTTGCCTGGACAGGAGAATTTTAGCTTTGAGGAAAGATTGGATAGGCTGGGGTTGTTTTCTTTGGAGAGGAGGCTGAGGGGAGACCTAATTCAGGTGTATAAAATTATGAGGGGCCTAGATATAGTGGATAGGAAGGACCTATTCCCCTTAGCTGAGGGGTCAATAACCACTGGGCATAGATTTAAAGTAAGTGGTCGGAGGCTTAGAAGATATTTGCGGAGAAATGTTTTCACCCAGAAGGTGTTGGAGGTCTGGAATTCATTGCCTGAAAGGGTGGTAAGGGCAGAAACCCTCACAGCATTTTAAAAGTATTTGGATATGCATTTGAAGTGCTGTCACCTACAAAGCTACGGACCAAGAGCTGGAAAGTGGGATTAGGCTGGATAGCTCTTTGTCGGGTGGCATGGACACTATGGGCCGAATGGCCTCCCTTGGTGCTATAAATTTCAATGATTTTATGATCTGGAATGCACTGCCTTAAAGGGTGGTGGAAACGGATTCAATAATAACTTTCAAAAGGGAATTGGATAAATACTTAAAGTGGGAAAATTTGCTGGGGCTATGAGGAAGAAGCAAGGGAGTGGAACTAATTGGATAGCTCTTTCAAAGAGCCAGTACATGTGCGATGGGCCGAATGGCCACCTTCTGTGCTGTATTATTCTATGATGCTATACTCAAGGTGAGGGATTTCAGTGCTGTGAAATTAAACACACTTCCATTATGGAAAGCTAGTGTTAGTGTCAAGTACTCTGAAGTTAAGTTCGGCTTAGGAAAATACAATAATGTGCCATAATACTCAAGCTCGGAAGAGCATCCTACTGCTTTTCAATTATTTTGAAAGAGAACGTGAATGTATGGAACAGATGTTGCAGAGAGACAGTGAAGATAGATATCAACAGTAAATTCAAGAGGGAGCTGGATTGTGTATAAGAAATAGAATATAGTGTGACATATTTTGAATGTTGGAACTGGTCCCAAGAACCTCAATAATCTTTTCTGGTCCTGCATCTTCCTATTCTCTGCTCTGCTGAACGTGGACATATATATTGAGGTATACTTGGATGCATACATTGGTAGCCTCCAGCATCTTCCTCATATGACCGACAAATGTGAGCCTGGACGGCGCATGTTGGCTGAAGCTGTCGCCAACCAAATTCCACAAATATACCCTTTATAGTAGGAATTACTAAAAATTGATCAGGATTAAGAAACATAAGAATTATGAGCAGTAGACCATTCAGCCCCTCGAGCTTGCTCCACCATTCAATGAGATCATGTCTGATCTTCTACCTCAATGCCACTTTCCTGCACTATCCCCATATCCCTTGATTCCTTATAATATCCAAAAATCTATCGATCTCTGTCGAATATACTCAGACTGAGCCTCCACAGCCCTCTGGAATAGAGATTTCCAAAGATTTACCACTCTCTGAGTGAAGAAGTTTCTCCTCATCTCAGTCCTAAATGGCCGATCCTTTATTCTGAGACTGTGACTCCTGGTTCTGGACTCCTCTGCCTGATTCTTATCTTCTTCCTTTCATAGGAACAATGGGAGGAATTTAAACCCTCAAGGATGGGTGGGTTGAGGTAGGTGGGACGATAAACATTTTTTAGATCTCAAACCGGACCTCCAACCCACCCACCTCCGGTTTTAACTGAGGCAAGTCAGGAGCGGGCAACTAACCCATTCTCAGGAATCAAGAAGATCACTGGAATCTTTTAAGGAGGCTGCGTACCTACATTTTAACAGGAGTTTTATTTTTAACTCATGGAGGCTGGGATTCCTGGGCCTTGGGAATCCTGGCAGGTAAAAGGAGAAGAGAAATGCCAGATCAATGAGGTAAGTGCTTTCATTGCGCTGTTTTTGAGCCAGGAGGAGCAGGACTGTTTCCTCCAGGACCAACAAGCTTATCTGCGCATGATCGGACCCCCACAATCAGCCAACCCCCCACGATATCCGATTCACCCCTGCGATGTCCAACCCTCCCCACAATGTCCGAACCACCCTGCGATGTGCAATTCGTCCCCCCGCGATGTTCGACCCTTCCCTGATGTTTGACCCACTTCGCGACATCCAATTCACCCTCCCCGTGATGTTCGACCCTTCCGCGATGTCTGATTCGCCCCACACCCGCCGCAAACAGACTCCCTTCCACTCCCTGGCTGCTTTCCCACCGAAAAGCAGCTAGCCTGTCAATCTGGCTGGCTGTCGGGTGGGAAACCTGTTGAAATTTTTTTTAAGATGTCCTGCAGTTAATTTCTGCAGGACATCCGGAAAATCCATACTTCCGGGGTTCCCATCTGAAAATCCTCACGTCCCCCTACACAACCCCGCCCCTCGCTTCTCGGCCCTGAGTAAATATTGTGGCCAACCATTGTTCTCACTGGCATTTCCAGTGACACTGCAGAATTAAACCTGAACCTTCCTAGTCTGTACATCATCATCATAGGCAGTCCCTCGAAATCGAGGAAGACTTGCTTCCACTCTAAAAGTGAGTTTTTAGGTGACTGAACAGTCCAATATGGGAATTACGGTCTCTGTCACAGGTGGGACACACAGTCATTGAAGGAAAGGGTGTGTGGGGCTGGTTTGCCGCATGCTCCTCCCACTGCCTGCGCTTGGTTTCTGCATGCTCTCGGCGACGAGACTCGAGGTGCACTTCCTCCATTTAGGGTGGTCTTTGGCCAGGGACTCCCAGGTGTTGGTGGGAATGTTGCATTTTATCAAGGAGGCTTTGAGGGTGTCCTTGAAACGTTTCCTCTGCCCACCTTGGGCTCGTTTTCCATGTAGGAGTTCCGAGGAGAGCGCTTGCTTTGGGAGCCTTGTGTCAGGCATGCGAACAATGTGGCCCGTCCAGCAGAGCTGGTCGAGTGTGGTCAGTCGATACTGGGGATGTTGGCCTGATCGACGATGCTAACGTTGGTGCGTTTGTCCTCCCAGGGGATTTGCAAGAACTTGCTGAGACATCGCTGGTGGTATTTCTCCATCCCATACCATACCATACCATATGGGGCCCAAATTTCATCACCATTTAGCTCCAAATATCTGGAGGTATCAGTGTTTTTTGGAGCTAACTTAATTTTGCAAGTTTCGCCAAGGGTATAACGCTGTCATTAACAGGTAACAGCCGATTTTTTTAGTTAAGGTTTTTATGACATCACTCGGGGTCAAACCCACCCATAACGCCATTTTAGCCATTTTTGCGAGTTTTGCCATTAAGGATTTCTTCAAAAACGGCTCTGGGGACCGCCTTGAAAAACCTTACCATTCCAAATCAGAGTCAGATAGAAATCAGCGTTACAGACGTCATCTTCTTTATCTCCCTCTTTCTTGATGGACATTTTCTGCAGGACAGTCAGATCAGTCTTCTTGTTTTTCATTGTCTGCAGTTATTTCCTTGCTCTTTGTTCTTTCGACAGCAACGAGACCTTTTGGCCGGGAAGAGGGGCGGCTGCAGTGGGACCTTTTGGCCGGGGAGAGGGGCGGCTGCAGTGGGACCTTTCGGCCGAGGAGAGGGGAGTCTGCAGCAGGGATCTTTCGGCCGGGGAGAGGGGAGTTTGCAGCAGGGATCTTTCGGCCGGGGAGAGGGGAGTCTGCAGCAGGGATCTTTCGGCCGGGGAGAGGGGCGGCTGCAGTGGGACCTTTCGGCCGGGGAGAGGGGCGGCTGCAGTGGGACCTTTCGGCCAGGGAGAGGGACGGCTGCAGTGAGACCTTTGCATTTAAACCTTACCCCAAATATAAATGTATTGAAAACACAAACATAAATTCCAAAGTGAAATTCTAGCTACAAACTGAAACTACAAAGACTATTTTATCACTCGTTAGTTACAATTACACATTACCTTGGAAACCTAAATGCTTGGGCATGCGCAGAACGGGGCCTCAGTTTTTCGGCGCTATCAATTAGCTCCACCCACAGAAGCTAAGGTCTTTCTGCATGGTGCCAAATTCAAAGAGAAAAATGGCGAGACTTTGGTGCTACTTCGGCTTAAAAAATTGCCTGTTAATCTTAAATAGCACCAAAAAAAAGCAATGTGGAATTTTGGGCCCCATGTAATGCGTTTATCAGAATCGCATCATAACATTCTAATGCACTTCACAAAAAAATACCCCTTTTACAGAAAATGCTTTTGCATATACGTATGGCTAGGTAATGATGCTTTTTAGCAGTCAGTTCAAGTGATAAAGGGCGTATTTATAATTTAGTAGTCATGTTCTTCTAATGACATTTCAATAGATCCGCAAGTATACACCTGTGTAAAGTATTCATCCTCTTGGATTATGTTACTTCATCTTCTGGTCTTAGTGAATGCTTGCTATTGTCCTTCTCCATTAAGCACTTGTTTTACAGGAGAGCACGTGAAAGAGCCTGTATTGTGACAAAAAGTACGTAAATATATTTGATGTCACTCAATTATCTGCTGTAGGATGTTGTGGTACACAATTACAACACTTAATAAAAGGGCAATAATGTGTAATTCGTGTAGTATATTTGGTATCAGAGCTTTCAATTCTTTTGACAAAACTGAAAAAAAAAGTAAACAATTTTTCTTACTGCTGAATGATGGGGTTACCCCTCCAACCATAACATCAAAAGTAGTGGCTCATTAAAATCCCTTGTGTATTTTTCTTTTCTCATACCTCTTCTCATCTAACTTCATCTTCCTTGAATCAAAGTAGGTGAACCCCCATGTCTCTCTGTTCTTGCACACCTTTTAACATTGTCCCATTTTGTTTATATTGTCTCTCCTCATTTGTCCTCCCAAAATGCATGAAGTAACATAGAAACATAGAAAATAGCTGCAGGAGCAGGCCATTCAGCCCTTCTAGCCTGCACCGCCATTCAATGAGTTCATGGCTGAACATGAAACTTCAGTAACCCCTTCCTGCTTTCTCGCCATACCCCTTGATCCCCCGAGTAGTAAGGACTTCATCTAACTCCCTTTTGAATATATTTAGTGAATTGGCCCCAACCACTTTCTGTGGCAGAGAATTCCACAGGTTCACCACTCTCTGGGTGAAGAAGTCTCTCCTCATCTCGGTCCTAAATGGCTTACCCCTTATCCTTAGACTGTGACCCCTGGTTCTGGACTTCCCCAACATTGGGAACATTCTTCCTGCATCTAACCTGTCTAAACCCGTCAGAATTTTAAACGTTTCGATGAGGTCCCCTCTCATTCTTCTGAACTCCAGTGAATACAAGCCCAGTTGATCCAGTCTTTCTTGATAGGTCAGTCCCACCATCCCGGGAATCAGTCTGGTGAATCTTCGCTGCACTCCCTCAATATCAAGAATGTCCTTCCTCAAGGTAGGTGACCAAAATTGTACACAATACTCCAGGTGTGGCCTCACCAAGGCCCTGTACAACTGTAGCAACACCTCCCTGCCCCTGTACTCAAATCCCCTCGCTATGAAGGCCAACATGCCATTTGCTTTCTTAACCGCCTGCTGTACCTGCATGCCAACCTTCAATGACTGATGTACCATGACACCCAGGTCTCGTTGCACCTTCCCTTTTCCTAATCTGTCACCATTCAGATAATAGTCTGTCTCTCTGTTTTTACCACCAAAGTGGATAACCTCACATTTATCCACATTATACTTCATCTGCCATGCATTTGCCCACTCACCTAACCTATCCAAGTCACTCTGCAGCCTCATAGCATCCTCCTCGCAGCTCACACTGCCACCCAACTTAGTGTCATCCGCAAATTTGGAGATACTACATTGAATCCCCTCGTCTAAATCATTAATGTACAATGTAAACAGCTGGGGCCCCAGCACAGAACCTTGCGGTACCCCACTAGTCACTGCCTGCCATTCTGAAAAGTACCCATTTACTCCTACTCTTTGCTTCCTGTCTGACAACCAGTTCTCAATCCACGTCAGCACACTACCCCCAATCCCATGTGCTTTAACTTTGCACATTAATCTCTTGTGTGGGACCTTGTCGAAAGCCTTCTGAAAGTCCAAATATACTACATCAACTGGTTCTCCTTTGTCCACTTTGCTGGAAACATCCTCAAAAAATTCCAGAAGATTTGTCAAGCATGATTTCCCCTTTACAAATCCATGCTGACTTGGACCTATCATGTCACCATTTTCCAAATGCGCTGCTATGACATCCTTAATAATTGATTCCATCATTTTACCCACTACTGAGGTCAGGCTGACCTGTCTATAATTCCCTGTTTTCTCTCTCCCTCCTTTTTTAAAAAGTGGGGTTACATTGGCTACCCTCCACTCGATAGGAACTGATCCAGAGTCAATGGAATGTTGGAAAATGACTGTCAATGCATCCGCTATTTCCAAGGCCACCTCCTTAAGTACTCTGGGATGCAGTCCATCAGGCCCTGGGGATTTATCGGCCTTCAATCCCATCAATTTCCCCAACACAATTTCCCGACTAATAAAGATTTCCCTCAGTTCCTCCTCCCTACTGGACCCTCTGACCCCTTTTATATCCGGAAGGTTGTTTGTGTCCTCCTTAGTGAATACTGAACCAAAGTACTTGTTCAATTGGTCTGCCATTTCTTTGTTCCCCGTTATGACTTCCCCTGATTCTGAATACAGGGGACCTACGTTTGACTTTACTAACCTTTTTCTCTTTACATACCTATAGAAACTTTTGCAATCCGCCTTAATGTTCCCTGCAAGCTTCTTCTCATACTCCATTTTCCCTGCCCTAATCAAACCCTTTGTCCTCCTCTGCTGAGTTCTAAATTTCTCCCAGTCCCCAGGTTCACTGCTATTTCTGGCCAATTTGTATGCCACTTCCTTGGCTTTAATACTATCCCTGATTTCCCTAGATAGCCACGGTTGAGCCACCTTCCCTTTTTTATTTTTACGCCAGACAGGAATGTACAATTGTTGTAATTCATCCATGCGGTCTCTAAATGTCTGCCATTGCCCATCCACAGTCAACCCCTTAAGTATCATTCGCCAATCTATCCTAGCCAATTCACGCCTCATACCTTCAAAGTTAGCCTTCTTTAAGTTCTGGACCATGGTCTCTGAATTAACTGTATCATTCTCCATCCTAATGCAGAATTCCACCATATTATGGTCACTCTTCCCCAAGGGGCCTCGCACAATGAGATTGCTAATTAGTCCTCTCTCATTACACAACACCCAGTCTAAGATGGCCTCCCCCCTAGTTGGTTCCTCGACATATTGGTCTAGAAAACCATCCCTTATGCACTCCAGGAAATCCTTCTCCACCGTATTGCTTCCAGTTTGGCTAGCCCAATCTATGTGCATATTAAAGTCACCCATTATAACTGCTGCACCTTTATTGCATGCACCCCTAATTTCCTGTTTGATGCCCTCCCCAACATCACTACTACTGTTTGGAGGTCTGTACACAACTCCCACTAACGTTTTTTGCCCTTTGGTGTTCTGCAGCTCTACCCATATAGATTCCACATCATCCAAGCTAATGTCTTTCCTAACTATTGCATGAATCTCCTCTTTAACCAGCAATGCTACCCCACCTCCTTTTCCTTTTATTCTATCCTTCCTGAATGTTGAATACCTCTGGATGTTGAGTTCCCAGCCCTGATCATCCTGGAGCCACGTCTCCGTAATCCCAATCACATCATATTTGTTAACATCTATTTGCACAGTTAATTCATCCACCTTATTGCGGATACTCCTTGCATTAAGACACAAAGCCTTCAGGCTTGTTTTTTTAACACCCTTTGTCCTTTTAGAATTCTGCCGCACAGTGGCCCTTCCTGTTCTCCGCCCCGGGCCTCTCCGCCCCCCACCCCCCCCCATCTCCCCTCCGTCTCCTGCCTCTGCCTCCCTTTTGTCTCCCTCTGTCTCCCTGCATTTGTTCCCATCTCCCTGCCATATTAGTTTAACTCCTCCCAAACAGCACTAGCAAACACTCCCCCTAGGACATTGGTTCCGGTCCTGCCCAGGTGCAGACCATCCGGTTTGTACTGGTCTCACCTCCCCTAGAACCGGTTCCAATGCCCCAGGAATTTGAATCCCTCCCAGCTGCACCACTGCTCAAGCCACGTATTCATCTACGCTATCCTGCGATTCCTACTCTGACTAGCACATGGCACTGGTAGCAATCCCGAGATTACTACTTTTGAGGTCCTACTTTTTAATTTAGCCCCTAGCTCCTTAAATTCGTTTCGTAGAACACTTCTCATTAAATTTCATCTCCCATGTTTGCTACATTTCCAAGTTTTGTATCATCTGCAAACTTCGAAATTGTGCCTCCTGTACCCACGTCCAATTGATTAATGTATATCAAAAAAGCAGTGATCCTAATAACGACCCTTGGGGGACACCACTGTATACTTCCCTCCAGTCTGAAGAATAACAGTTCACCACTCTTCTCTGCTTTCTGTCTCTTAGCCAATTTTGTATCCATGTCCCATTAATCCCATGGTACTTCAATTTTGCTTACAAGTCAATTTTGTGAAGCTTTATCAAACTCCTTTTGAAAGTCCATATACACAACATCAACTATACAACCATTATCAACCCTCCTCAACCCAACAAATCCGTGTTGGCTTTCATTTATTAACCTATGTTTTTCAAAGTGAAAATGTATTTTGTCCCGGATTATGAGCTTTAGAACCTTCCCCACCATCTACCCTAGAGTGACTGGCCTATAGTTACCGTGTTCATCCCTTTCTTGAACAGGAATGTAACATTTGCAACCCTCCGGTCTTCTGGCACTGCTCCCATATCTATGGAGGATTGAAAGATTATGGCCAGTGCCTTCGCGATTTCCACCCTTACTTCCTTCAGCAACCTAGAATGCACCTGTCAGCTGTTTAAGTACCTCCTCTCTCTCTATTTTTTATCTTATCCAATTTCTCTACTCCCACTTCCATTACTGTGACATTGGCAGCATCCTCTTCTTTTGAGGAGACAGATGCAAAGTACTTATTAAGTACTTTAGCAATGCCTTCTGTTTCCACAAGAAGATTTCCTTTTGTGGTCCTAAATGTTTTTACAGGTATAAGGATTTGATACATTCGATATACCAATTAGTTACAGTTTTGATGAAACAGCTTAACGAACAAGTTTGTCTGTTTAACCCGTTCATGAATGGCAGAGTATATTTGCAATATCAAAGTTCTGATTGGTCCGCTTGGATGACAAGAACAGATTTCTGATTGGTCTCCTTGGAGGACAAGACACACACAGCTGTTTGTCTGGAATATGTAATGAGATTCTGCCTGCTTGAGTAATCAAGTACTTTGCAATGTGTAATTTGATCCATTCATTCTGACTACCAGGCTCCAGACAAAGCTCACAGTACTGCTTTCAGAGAACAGACAGTGCTCACCCTTGCGGATTAAGACCTACCCCCCACAACAAGTTCCAGACCCCCCAATCCCCGCCCCCCCCCGAAAAAAAAGTTAATGACCTTCCCCCTACCAAGAAGTTCCTGAATTTTTCCCTCCCCAACAAGTTCCTGACCGTCTCCCCTGCCCAACCTGCTTCCCCTGTCTGGATTCTTGTCCCTCCCCCCTCCCCCCGCCTCACCAGAGATCCTGACCGTCTCCCCGAACCCCACATAGATGGGGCATTTTGTGTGGGTCACAAATTGTTAACAGATTTATTGGGTATGAAGTGAATAGTGACAGTGTCATGACTTTCAGATTTCATCCAGTCCAATGATGTCACGCCGCACACGTACTGGGCTTTGAGAAATCCACCAGGTCTGGGGGAGGAAAGGGAGAACGCGGTGTGGGTGTAAAGGGGGTGCGGGTGGGGTTGTTGGAACGTGATCCACATCTAACAAAGGGGAGGGAACATGATCTGTCTTCCCACCTGGATCACGTTCTCACTTTCAACCTCCTCCTTTAGACATGGATCATGTTCTTTCCCTGTCCCCACTGTTCTCTCTGTGCTCTTCACGAACCGCCCTGAGTTCCTGACTTCCTCTACCCACTTGTGCTCCTCTCCTCGAAGAGCTCCTCTCTTCCCCCCCCCCCCACACACACTTTTGATCCCCTCTCCTCTCCAATCCACTCTCCGCTTCGGTCCCCTCTCCTCGCTCAGCCTCTTCGAACCCCTCTCACCTTTGATCTAGTCTCTTCTCTCCCCTTTGATTCCTTATTCCCTTTGATCCCCTCTCCTCTTTGACCCCCTACGAACCCCTCTCACCTTCGATCCTCTCTCCCCTTTGACCTCCTCTCCTCTCTCCCCCGCTTCAATCCCCCGCCCCATCCGATCGCCTGACATTCTCTGCACGGAGCCGGGGAACGTGTGGTGGTGCTGGCTGCAGCCACAGCAACTTTGGGTACTGTGCATGCGCAATTGGATCAAGTCAACGGGCGCCCATGTGCAGAGAGAGCCAAAAATGCAGTGCAAATAATCACTCCGTTCATATGAACTGATTCAAAGCTCCAGCATTATTTGAACTGACTTCATCAATTCTGTTACTGCTTGCTACTATAAGTGACTCGATCTATAAATAAACATGTTTGGTAATTCAGTCTATTATGAAAGTATGTAGTGTAGTGAAGGGATGTGGGCACCTAGTAGAAATCCTACACCTCAGTTGATTGCACTCACACCTCTGAGTTAGATTTTTTTTAAATTTCAAAATATATACTTTATTCATATAAAAATTTGCACGATACATTGGAAGGCAGTTCAGTATGTTTGGATGCAGTCAGCAATTCCATACATTCCTTTGGATGCTGACAGCAGTTCTGTTCAATACATTTGCTTGCTTTACATTTCAGGATACAATTCAGTACAATCCAGGATACATTGTAATACAGTCATCAAATTACGTTACATGTGGCACGATACAGTACACAGAACGGGTGAGGGTACAGTTACATTTCTTTACAACATACATTACTAAACAGTTGCTAAACTTGCATTATACATGGCACTGCATAGGTGTTTTCAGATCATGGTGCTCTATGTATATAAAGGTTTACAAGAACAGCCCGAGGGGAGTTTTATACTGATTCCACCCCCTGGGTTTACCGTGGCGGAAGGGCCTTAAACTGTGGCTCTTCCCCACCGTGCCTTTGCGGCAACTGCACCAATTTTTAGTGCGTCCCTCAGCACGTACTCCTGGATCTTGGATTGCGCCAGTCTGCAACACGCAGACGTGGATATCTCCTTGCTCCGGAAGACAAGCAAATTTCGGCAAGACCAAAGTGCGTCTTTCAACGAGTCAATGGCCCTCCAGCAGCAGATGATGTCTATCTCGGCGTGTGTCCCTGAGAATAGTCCGTAGAGCACAGTGTTACAGAGCTGCTTGGGATGAACCTCGACAGCAACCACTGCATCTCCATCCAGACCTGCCTTGCAAAGGGGCAATCCCAAAGGAGATGGATGACAGTCTCGTCCGCACCACAGCCAACTCGGGGGCAGAGTGCCGTGTCTCTGAAACCCCAGCTGTGCATGAAGGATCTGATGGGTAGGGCCCTTCTCACCGCCATCCAAGCTACGTCTTGGTGCTTGTTCTGGCGATGAGACATTCTGCCAAACGAGTTCGACAGTCTCGGGGAACCGTCCAACAGGATCTATCATCGCCTTATTTTGTAGGGCGTCCAGGACCTTGCGTGCCGACCGCTGCTTTATGGCCTTGTGGTCAAAAGTGTTTTTCTTGAGGCATGGTCCAACTGCTCGGAGCGTTCCACGGCAGCCTGGCCAGACCCATCCTTCGCAACACCAGGGAGATAGAATCTCAGCACGTACTGACACTTGGCGTTTGCGTACGAAGGGTCTATGCACAGCTTGATGCAGCCACACACAAAGGTGGCCATCAGGATGAGGGCCACGATCAGAATGTCCTTTCTCCTCTTGACCAGAGATTTGTACATCGTTTCTCTGCGGACATGGTCCATTTTTGATCTCCAGACGAAGTGAAAGATGGCTCGGGTGACTACCACGGCACAGGAGCTGAGTATGGGCCAGACCTGCGCCACGTACAACAACAGCGAGAGCACCTCACTCCTGATGACCAGGTTCTTTCCTGCAATGGAGAGTGAGTGCAGCTTCCACCATCCCAGTTTATGTTTCGCTTTAGCTCCTTCCAGTTTTTGACGCTCGCACCGTCCGCTCCGAACCATATTCCCAAAACCTTTAGGTAATGACTTCACGGTGAAGGGAATAAAGGATAGGTCGGACCAGCTTCCAAAGAACATGGCCTCGCTTTTGCTGCGATTGACCTTCGTGCCCGAGGCCAGTTCAAACTGGTCGCAGATTGTGAGCAATCCGCGGACCGACTGCGGATCCGAGCAAAAGACGGTGACGTCGTCCATGTACAAGGAGGTCTTGACCTGAGCGCCTCCACTGCCTGGGATTGTCACCCCCCCTAATGCCCGCATTCTTCCTGATGGACTCTGCAAAGGGCTCAATACAGCACACAAACAAGACAGAGGAGAGGGGACAGACAGCCTTGCCTGACTCCAGACCTGATCGGAAAGCTTTCAGTTTCCCACCCGTTGATTAGAACTGTACTACTGATTGTTGGTTTAAGCTCCAATATGAACTTGAGCACATATTCTGGGCTGAAATTTCAATCTAGGACAGAGGGAGTGCTACACTGTTTGGAGACGCCAACTGGTATAATTTAAGAGTGAAATTCTGAAGCACTTTCTCACACAAAGGGTAATGGAAATCTGGAACTCGCTCACCCAAAAGGCTGTGGATACTACGTCAAATGAAGCTTTCAAGACGGAAATCGATATTTTTGTTAGGTAAGGATAGGGAACAAAGGCGGGTAAATGGAATTGAACGGGCTTCAGGGACTCTTGTTCCTGTATTCCTGTGCAATTGGAACACTTTGTTAGAACATCACAGATTACAGGGCGATATGACAGATGTGTTTACAATTGTGAAAGGATGGGACAAGGTATATCAAAGCAGACTGTTTCCAGTAGTTCAGGAATGTAGAACGAGGAGCCATAGATACAAGACATTTAGAAAAGAAAGCAGGGAAAGATTCTTTACACAGAAGGTTGCGAGGCTGTGAAATTCACCTCCAGTTTTAGTAGTTGAGGCAGAAACTATGTCAACAATCAAGATTAGATTGGAGTAAAAGGGCGGATAAACATGATTAGGACTGTTTGCTTGCGTGGAGGGGAATGACAGCACAAACTGGTTTAGCCGAATGGCCTGGTTTTATGTTGTAACTTCTATGTATTTTCTTGCTGGTGCTTGTTAACATTACATTTTAAATAAAGGAGATAATTGCATACATAGAACCTGTAACATTTACTAGTTCATGTTCCTTGGGATTGCTAGCAGACAATTGTGTAAAAAAAAACAAAGGAATCTCTCTCTTCCTGTAACTATAAGGGTAATTCCACAGTCCCAACAGGAAGCTATGCTTGAAGAAAGTGCCAATTTGATTTAGGGCTACAATAGTGTGGTCCCTGCTCCTTGAGAGCCCAGCTCCCAGCAAAATTGTGGAATTACCACTTACAGCTCTGCTCCTTCTGCTCTAATTTTTTCTGTCTTTCTCTCTATTTGTTTATCGTCTACTCTCTGGGGCCGAAATTCAGGATCTCGGAGACCAGTTAATGCCCGTTTGTGGCGGCCATTCCTAAAAATCGAATGGCCACTGCTTTAGGGTCAACAGGCTGCCCCAGTCAAAATTCAGGTCGGGGATTTTTCGGCCTGGACTCTATCCTGGCCAAGTAGATGCACGCCCAATTAAAATCAAATAAATACTTAGCTATCCATTTTCAGCTCGATCCAGTGATCCCTCGCCGCGCAGTGCCCCCGGCAGTTTTTCTGAAGACTGTGTGTAGCTCGGCCGCCCTTAAAAGGGAGGGCCCATGGTCGCAATGGAAGAATTTTTGCTGGCCGACTTGCTTATTGGCCGGCAAGATACTGCCCCCGGGTTCGGCAGGGCCGTCAACGGGCAGCCTGGCACCCCCTCTTGGTTGCCAGGCCTTTGGCCCGGCCGAAATCCTCCTTAGTGGCCCAGTGGCCAAAGTTAAAAAATTATCGAATCTCTCCCTTTTAACAGAGGGGAAACATAGAAAATAGGTGCAGGAGTCGGCCATTCGGCCCTTTGAGCCTGCACCACCATTCAATATGATCATGGCTGATCATTCACCTCAGTATCCCTTTCCCGCTTTCTCTCCAGGGGAGAGAGCGTGGTGACGCACATGCGGTGACGTCACCATGTTGATTGACAGACGGCGGACGGCCCAAACGACCCATTTTCAGCCAGTCAGCCGTCTAAGGCCCACCACATTATGATCCATTTCCTGTAGGACTTTGAAAAAAATTCAAAGTCCTGAAAATGGATCTACTCACCGCATCATGAGTTCCAGCGGTGAGTACCAGTTTAAAAAATCATAAGTGTGCCAGCTTTCTGGTGCACCTGAATTTCGGTCCCTTGTCTCCCTCTTTTTCTTTTCCGAGTGACACTTGCACACTTTCTCTGATTATCATCTTTACATCTTCCTATTTGTCTCTGACCTGTTTGCTCCTCATTCTCTCTCTCTTTCTGTGAGAAAATAGTTAAATATTCACTTTTAAATACATGTATATTACTCTGCTATGATCCAGTTAATATTACTGTGGCAATGTTTGAGGATTGCAGTGAAGGTTTTGTTTTAGGGAAATATACAGACACTTTACCTGAACTCACTATTTCCCATTGAATTTAATGTTGTTTTTCTGTGGGAGTGCCCTAACGTATGGGCTAAAGATCTGTGCACATCTATCAATTCTATCATAAATTGGAATAAATTATTGAGCCCACCCCCATCTAAATCAATTTATAGCCTTGATATATTTTTGAAGGGAATTTCTTTTGTAACTCAAGAAAAAGTTGAAATTATGATGTCACTTTGTCACTGCAATGTTATTCTTGCTTAATGGTCACATAGTTCCCATGAACCACTGAGAAGCAGTCACCCTGGATCAATGACAGATGAGATTTTTCAGTTACAATGATCCACAAACCAATCCCAGCACTAAAACAATGAGCAGTGGTTACCATGGACACGGTAACATGGTTACCAGGGATCAATGAGCTATTTACTGTATAAACTGAGCCCCACAAATCCTCATCTCTGCTTGGCCTATCTTTAGCAGCATTGGTCCACAGCCCTATCAATCAAGTATGGTAAAATCAAAGCAGTCCCATGCTTACTAGCAGCCAATGAGACAGCTAGAGAATGACGGCCTTTTGGAACAACCATGTGATTACTACTATTAATGAGAATGAAAATGTTCCTGGACTGTTTCTGGAGAAGAATGTATTCATTATGCATTGAATTTCCTGAATGTATTCCTCATAGTTATCAGAAGTTTATTTTTTTTTAAAAAAGGATTGCTTACTTTATTTTGTCAAGTTAAGTGATTGCAATTGGCCAGTAAGCTGGGCCAAAAGCAACACGTCAATTTTATTTCTCAATACGCACTGGAGGAGAATATGAACTTAGGAACAAGTAACTCAATATCAAAATTTGTAAATGATATCAAAATGGGGGGGTATAGCCATAACTGAGGAAGAATACAACATAATAGAAACAAAAAAAATAGGTGCAGGAGTTGGCCATTCGGCCCTTCGAGCCTGCACCACCATTCAATAAGATCATGGCTGATCATTCCCTCAGTACCCCTTTCCTGCTTTCTTTCCATGCCCCTTGATCCCTTTAGCCGTAAGGGCTATATCTAACTCCCTCTTGAATATATCCAATGAACTGGCATCAACGATTCTCTGCGGTAGGGAATTCCACAGGTTAACAACTCTCTGAGTGAAGAAGTTTCTCCTCATTACAGTCCTAAATGGCCTACCTCTTATCCTTAGACTGTGTCCCCTGGTTCTGGACTTCCACATCATCAGGAACATTCTTCCCGCATCTAACATAGAAACATAGAAAATAGGTGCAGGAGCAGGCCATTCAGCCCTTCCAGCCTGCACCGCCATTCAATGAGTTCATGGCTGAACATGAAACTTCAGTAACCCCTTCCTGCTTTCTCGCCATACCCCTTGATCCCCCGAGTAGTAAGGACTTCATCTCACTCCCTTTTGAATATATTTAGTGAATTGGCCTCAACTACTTTCTGTGGTAGAGAATTCCACAGGTTCACCACTCTCTGGGTGAAGAAGTTTCTCCTCATCTCGGTCCTAAATGGCTTACCCCTTATCCTTAGACTGTGACCCCTGGTTCTGGACTTCCCCAACATTAGGAACATTCTTCCTGCATCCAACCTGTCCAAACCCGTCAGAATTTTAAACGTTTCTATGAGGTCCCCTCTCACTCTTCTGAACTCCAGTGAATACAAGCCCAGTTGATCCAGTCTCTCCTCATATGTCAGTCCCGCCATCCCGGGAATCAGTCTGGTGAACCATCGCTGCACTCCCCCAATAGCAAGAACGTCCTTCCTCAAGTTAGGAGACCAAAACTGTACACAATACTCCAGGTGTGGCCTCACCAAGGCCCGTACAACTGTAGCAACACCTCCCTGCCCCTGTACTCAAATCCCCTCGCTATGAAAGCCAACATGCCATTTGCTTTCTTAACCGCCTGCTGTACCTGCATGCCAACCTTCAATGACTGATGTACCATGACACCCAGGTCTCATTGCACCTTCCCTTTTCCTAATCTGTCACCATTCAGATAATAGTCTGTCTCTCTCTGTTTTTACCACCAAAGTGGATAACCTCACATTTATCCACATTATACTTCATCTGCCACGCATTTGCCCACTCACCTAACCTATCCAAGTCACTCTGCAGCCTCATAGCATCCTCCTCGCAGCTCACACTGCCACCCAACTTAGTGTCATCCGCAAATTTGGAGATACTACATTTAATCCCCTCGTCTAAATCATTAATGTACAATGTAAACAGCTGGGGCCCCAGCACAGAACCTTGCGGTACCCCACTAGTCACTGCCTGCCATTCTGAAAAGTACCCATTTACTCCTACTCTTTGCTTCCTGTCTGACAACCAGTTCTCAATCCACGTCAGCACACTACCCCCAATCCCATGTGCTTTAACTTTGCACATTAATCTCCTGTGTGGGACCTTGTCGAAAGCCTTCTGAAAGTCCAAATATACCACATCAACTGGTTCTCCTTTGTCCACTTTACTGGAAACATCCTCAAAAAATTCCAGAAGATTTGTCAAGCATGATCTCCCTTTCACAAATCCATGCTGACTTGGACCTATCATGTCACCATTTTCCAAAAGCGCTGCTATGACATCCTTAACCTGTCCAGTCCCGTCAGAATCTTGTAAGTTTCTATGAGATCCCCTCTCATTCTTCTAAACTCCAGTGTATAAAGGCCCAGTTGATCCAGTCTCTCCTCATATGTCAGTCCCGCCATCCCGGGAATCAGTCTGGTGAACCATCGCTGCACTCCCCCAATAGCAAGAACGTCCTTCCTCAGATTAGGAGACCAAAACTGAACACAATATTCCAGGTGAGGCCTCACTAAGGCCCTGTACAACTGCAGTAAGACCTTCCTGCTCCTATACTCAAATCCCCGAGCTATGGAGGCCATTTGCCTTCTTCACCGCCTGCTGTACCTGCATGCCAACTTTCAATGACTGATGAACCATAACTCCCAGGTCTCGTTGTCTAATCGTTCCCTTTCCTAATCTGCCGCCATTCAGATAATATTCTGCCTTCGTGTTTTTCCCCCAAAGTGGATAACCTCACATTTATCCACATTATACTGCATCTGCCACGTATTTGCCCACTCACTTAACCTGTCCAAGTCACCCTGTAGCCTTTTAGCATCCTCCTCACAGCTCACACCGCCACCCAGTTTTGTGTCATCTGCGAACATGGAGATATTACAAATTCCTTCATCTAAATCATTAATGTATATTGTAAAGAGCTGGGGTCCCAGCACTGAGCCCTGCGGCACTCAACTAGTCACTGCCTGCAATTCTGAAAAGGACCCGTTTATCCCGACTCTCTGCTTCCTGTCTGCCAACTAGTTCTCTATCCACGTCAGTACATTTCTCCCACTACCATGTGCTTTGATTTTGCACACCAATCTCTTGTGTGGGACTTTGTCAAAAGCCTTTTGAAAGTCCAAATACACCACATCCACTGGTTCTCCCTTGTCCACTCTACTAGTTACATCCTCAAAAAATTCCAGAAGGTTTGTCAAGCATGATTTCCCTTTCATAAATCCATGCTGACTTGGGCCGATCCTGTCACTGCTTTCCAAATGCGCTGCTATTTTGTCTTTAATAATTGATTCCAACATTTTCCCCACGACTGATGTCAGGCTAACCGGTCTATAATTACCCATTTTCTCTCTCCCTCCTTTTTTAAAAAGTGGTGTAACATTAGCTACCCTCCAGTCCATAGGAACTGATCCACAGTTGATAGACTGTTGGAAAATGATCACCAATGCATCCACTATTTCTAGGGCCACTTCCTTAAGTACTCTGGGATGCAGACTATCAGGCCCTGGGGATTTATCGGCCTTCAATCCCATCAATTTCCGCTTTATAAGGATATCCTTCAGTTCCTCCTTCTCACTCGACCCTCGGTCCCCTAATATTTCCGGAAGATTATTTGTGTCTTCCTTTGTGAAAACAGAACCAAAGTATTTGTTTAACTGGTCCGCCATTTCTTTGTTCCCCATTATAAATTCACCTGAATCTGACTGCAAGGGACCTACATTTGTCTTCACTAATCTTTTTCTCTTCACATATCTATAGAAGCTTTTGCAGTCAGTTTTTATGTTCCCAGCAAGCTTCCTCTCATACTCTATTTTTCCCCTCATAATTAAACCCTTTGTCCTCCTCTGCTGTATTACAAAATTCTCCCAGTCCTCAGGTTTGCTGCTTTTTCTGGCCAATTTATATATCTCTTCCTTGGATTTAACACTATCCTTAATTTCCCTTGTTAGCCACGGTTGATTCACCTTCCCAGTTTTATTTTTACTCCACACAGGGATGTACAATTGTTGAAGTTCATCCATGTGATCTTTAAATGTTTGCCATTGCCTATCCACCGTCAACCCTTTAAGTATCACTTGCCAGTCTATTCTAACCAATTCACGTCTCATACCATCGAAGTTACCTTTCCCCAAGTTCAGGACCCTAGTCTCTGAATTAACTGTGTCACTCTCCATCTTAATAAAGAATTCTACCATATTATGAAGAAAGAAGATATTAGAAAACTTGCAGACTGGGCAGTTAAGTGGCAAATGAACTTTAACCTCGATAAATGGGAGGTGATGCACTTTGGTAGGAAAATCAGAAACATCACCTACACCATAGAAAATAAGAAACTGAATGGGGTAGAAGAGCAAAGGGATCTAGGGATACAGGTGAACAAATCATTAAAAGAAGCATCGCAGATCAGCAAAGCAATTAAAAAACATAGTACAGGGATATAATTCTAGAGGTATAGAATTCAAAAGTAGTGAAGTTCTATTAAACATGTATAGGATCCAGGTCAGGCTGCACTTACTGTATGCAGTTCTGGTCTCCATAGTATAAAAAGGACATAGAAGCACTGGAGAAAGTGCATAAAGGATTTATAAGAATGGTACTAGAACTGAGAGAGTATAGCTATTGGGAAAGATTGAACAGGTTGGGACTTTTTTTCTTTGGAAAAGAGAAGACTTAAAGAGGAGACCTGACAGAGGTCTTTAAGATTATAAATGGGTTGAACAGGGTAGATGTGGAGAGAATGTTTCCACGTGAGAGAATCTAAAACTAGGGGCCACAAATACATGATAGTTACTAATAAATCCAATAGAGAAATAAGCATACATTTCTTTACCCAGAGTGGTTAGGATGTGGAACTCACTACCACAGGAAGTGGTTGAGCAAATAACTTTGATGCTTTCAAAAGGACACTAGAGGAGTACATGAGAGAAAAGGGAATGGAAAGATAAGCTGAAAGGTTTAGATGAGACAGATGGAATGGGAGGTGACTCGTGTGGAGAATAAACACCAGCTCAGACTAGTTGGGCCAAATGGCCTGTTTCTGTGCTGTATGTCCTATTCTATGGTGGTGCAGGCTCGAAGGGCTGAATGGCCTATTCCTGTTCCTATTTTCTATGTTTCTATGTAAATGTCAGGCTACAAAGACCTGGGCTGGCTGACATCCTGGGTTTTGTCAATGACCGGGAGAGGAATTGAATTTATTTTATTTTCTAACAAAACAAGCTCAAAAAATTTTGATTTTTGACACTTTATTTTGGTGCATTTCCAGCATTTTGGATCAGATACATTTAACTATTTTATGTGTCTTCTACTTCATATAACTTCAGTGAATGTTAATATAAGATAATATATTTGACTTAGCTGGGCAAGAAAAACTATCATATCAAATCCCTTCGTAGTATAGTGTTGCTAGCGCGACAGCTACAGGAAAAATGCAGGGAACCACACCAGCCCTTATACATGGCCTTCTTCGACCGTACAAAGGCCTGTGACACTGTCAACCGCGAGCGTCTATGGAGCGTACTCCTCCATTTCAGATGCCCCCAAAAGTTCGTCACCATCCTTCGCCTGCTCAACGACGACATGCAGGCCGTGATCCTTACCAACGGATCCATCACAGACCCAATCCACGTCCGCATCGGGGTCAAACAGGGCTGCGTCATCGTCCCAATCCTCTTCTCAATCTTTCTCACCGCCATGCTCCACCTCATAGTCAGCAAGCTCCCCGCTGGAGTGGAACTCAACTACAGAACCAGTGGGAACCTGTTCAACCTTCGCTGTCTCCAGGTCCAAGAACACCCCAACCTCAGTCGTCGAGCTACAGTACGCGGACGATGCCTGCGTCTGCGCACATACAGAGACTGAACTCCAGGACATAGTCGACGTATTTACTGAGGCATATGAAAGCATAGGCCTTACGCTAAACATCCGTAAGAAAAAGGTCTTCCACCAGCCTGTCCTCACCGCACAGCACTGCACCCCAGTCATCAAGATCCACGGTGCGGCCCTGGACACTGTGGACTACTTCCCATATCTCGGGAGCTTCCTATCAACAACAGCAGGCATCGACGATGAGATCCAACACCCCCTTCAGTGCGCCAGTGCAGCCTTCGGCCGCCTGAGGAAAAGAGTGTTTGAAGACCAGGCCCTCAAAACTGCCACCAAGCTCATGGTCCATAGGATTGTAGTAATACCTGCCCTCGTGTATGGCTCAAAGACATGGACCATGTATAACAGACACCTCAAATCACTGGAGAAATATCACCAACGATGTCTCCGCAAGATCCTATAAATCCGTTGGGAGGACAGGCGCATCAACATCAGCGTTCTCATCTTGGCCAACATCCCTTGCATTGAAGCACTCAACACACTCTATCAGCTCCGCTGGGCAGGCCACATAGTTCGCATGCCGGACACGAGACTCCCAAAGCAAGTGCTTTACTCAGAGCTCCTTCACGGCAAATGAGCCTAAGGTGGGCAGCGGAAATGTTACAAGGACACCCTCAAAGCCTCCCTGATAAAGTGCGACATCCCCACTGACATCTGGGAGTCCCTGGCCCAAGACCGCCCTCAGTGGAGGAAGTGCATCCAGGAGGGCGCTGAACACGTCGAGTCTCAACGCTGAGAGCATGCAGAAATCAAGCGCAGGCAGCGGAAAGAGTGTGCGGCAAACCTGTCCCACCCATTCCTTCCCTCAATGACTATCTGTCTCACCTGTGACAGAGTATGTAGCTGTCATATTGGACTGTTCAGCCACTAAAGAACTCACTTCAGGAGTGGAAGCAAGTCTTCCTCGATTCTGAGGGATTGCCTATGATGATGATGATGATGATGAGTGCTTTGCTTCAAACTCCTACATTTTGTAACAAGCAGTTCATATATTGCTGTTGCCTCTTTCCGGGGCTGGCATAAAAAAAAAATTATTTTCCTGTCAGCCATCTAGTTTCAGACTTTCTGCCTTTTTAATACATGCATTGTGAGGAGTAATATTAACAAAGTTGGAAGCTGCAGCACCAGCAGCAATATGGGAACAGTAGTGACAATATCAATGTTGTTTACACCAACAATTACACATGAGTACAGGTATGTTGCAATTGTTGTTGATAATGTATTACCAGGTTGTTAAGTAGTTACTTTTGAAGTAGATGTCTGCAAATCAATCAACTTCTTACTAGGTGTCCATTGTGCATCTTTAAAAGTAAACTATGAAACAACATTGATTGCACTACAAAAATAATTTATTGGTACATCCTGAGGATGTCAATGGTGCTATATAAATGTAAGTTCTCCCTTTTTTCATTTTTAGAAGATATCAGAAAGAATGTCATTTTTGTCTATTCTAATGGTGCTGATTGCAGTTCTCCTGCTCATTGCTTTGTACTCTTTTCTGCTCACAGCACAAGAATGACCTTGTATTGGATTTCTTTACATGATACCTATCCTGGCTTCTTCCTGAGTGGTTGATGGTATCTGTTGGTTCTAACTGATCAACATTGAAACATTGATTGTGTTGATTTTTGATTGGAACATAATCTGTTTAATTCTCAGTTCATGATAAAAATAACAATAATCATGAACATCCAACACGAATGTTTGATATAATACACGTGCTACTCAGAACCAAATGCACTGTGCAATATGTGAGCATTAAACACACAGGGCCCGAAATTGGTCAATGCATAAGGTCCGCCCATTTCTCGGTGGTATACCGGCGGTGCGTCAGTTTAAACCGTCGGCATACCGCTGAGACCGAAGAGGACAAAATTGGTCCTTTTTTTTTTCGGCGTTATGTCGGTGTAATGTCAGCGGTTTGCAGTGAGCAGTATGTCCAGATCCAGATCGACTTTCTCTTCGATGGATGGTGCAGCACTGAACTGCGCATGCGCGATTTTTTCCCCCCATTTTTTTTTACAGAAGCATTTCACCCGTGATTTCGGGGGTCAGGGGTCACCTGCACAACCCACAACCCAAGAGCCTCTGACTGAAATCGAGATCTGAGCCCTGTCCCTGGTTGGGGATAGCAACTGTGTCACTACCAGCGTTGGAGTTGACCCACTCACACAGGATGGTAAGTTGTATACAATCCAGTCTCTCTCGTGTCATGTAATGGAACTGTAACTGTAATGTTGGCCTGATATGTAATGTAAGTTTATTGCACTGTAATATTGGTCTCATGTGATGTACTGCAATGTTGGGAGCATGTAACACAATGCATATATGTGTTGTCTGTCTGCGATATGTAATGTAGTACTGCAGCAGTGGTGGACATTTAAGTAAAACTGCAATAAGTCACTGTACTATGTACTCATGTAACCCTGACCCCTCCCCTGGTGTCAAGCATTTTTAAATGTTGTTTTGTACTTCTAGACTCGGATGATTCAGACCACACCGACCAGATGACAGAGCCACTGCCTCCACCTCTTGTGTCACCCAGCCCTCTCCTGACTTCACCACTGGCAGAGATGACGAAGACGAAAAGAAAGAGCCGCTGATCCTAGAGCCAGTGGAGACGAAGGAGGATACACCAGCTCCATGTGGGCCAGCTGGAACATCCTCCACCACCACCGGGTCTATATTCAGGGGATTCCCCCATGGCTCCTCTGATTCTGCGGGACCAAGTGGTGCGCAGCAAGGCACCTCCAGTATTGCAGTGCCTTTGCCGCAGTGACAGAGGTTGGTGCAGAAAAGATCGGTTGCTCTAGCATGTACCAGGACATGCTGAGTCTGTCACAGGCCAGCGTCGACATAGGTTGAGAGCTGCTCAAGGACATGACTACGATAGCCGCAAACATCATGGCTATATCAGAACGGCAATCGGAGGATATGTCGCATATGATCACCACGATGGAGCGGACTGCCGACGCCGTCGAAGCCATGCGGTAATCGATGGGATCGGGACATGGCGCGGAACCCCCCCCCCCCATCCCATAGTAGTCAGGTTGACAGCACCTAAGGGTGGGGAGCTGACATCATCTTCCAGCCCTGAAGCCATGCCTTCCATATCACGAGCTTTTCCTGAGGCCCCATTTATTGCGCCGACAATGTCTGACCCCCAACGACAGCAACAGCACTTTGGGTGCGTTACTGCAAGCCGGCTTGGTACCACCACAGGGAGGTCCGGGCTCAGAGGCAGTGGGAAAGGGAAGGGAAGGGCGGGAGTGAGAAAGGGAGGAATAGTCCCAAGGGTGGTGTAGCACGGGGTCGAGGTCGAGGTTGTGGTCGAGGACAGCAAAGGGTCTTTTGTTGTACTTGTTTTTTGAATAATTGAAGTTTGATTTGTAAAAGTTTATTAAAGTTGTAAAAGTTTTGTGAAAGTTGTTATTAAAGTTGTTATTAAAGTTGTTACAGTTGTTTTATAGTTATAACTTTTACAAAGTTTTTAAATTTTTGACATTTTTACATAAATGTTTGAATTGAATTTAAGCACTCTTGTACCGTGTCAAACTTTTGGGGTAACAGTCATCAGGGTCCCAAAACGCAGCTCTCCATATTCAAGCATTTATAAACCTTCTCACATCTGGTTCCTCCATTAGACTGATGGTCAGCAATATAGGCTGAGATAGTACAGGTTCCATTATTTTTAAATCTGCACAATATTTTTCAATTAAAAAAAATAACTAAAATGCCTTCTATCTTAATAAGTTACTCAGTACCAATAAAAATACCATTTCCATTTTAAATCGCACTGTAAGGTCACTGGTCACCTCTGAAATACAGAGGTGCTGCTTTAACTGACAGTTCCCGATTTCCAAAATGGCTGCTCTGTGCGCTCCGCCCATTCCCACCCACTTAACATCGCGTAAAACCACCTTTTCCAGGACGGTATGCAGCTCTGGTGGTATGTTGGCGGTATGCGATGAAAATCGGACTTTTTGGCCGGTATGCCGGTGGTTCGGCATGGCGGACGATGTTCATACAGCTCGGCGGTATATCAATGATGAATATTCCGCCGGTCAGTATGTAGGTGTTTTTTGACCAAAATTGCATTTTTGGGCAGTAGTGGGCGGTATGTCGACTAATTTCAGGCCCATACAGTGCAATAGGCAAACATTTATAAAACTTGGCCACACACTTTTTCCCACTCCCCTCTCTCCCTAAACACAACCACAATGATTTTTAATGGAGAATCTATGGGCTAGAACCTCCACTTTTTTTGCATGCTTAACACCCATTTTCCATTTTACCGCTAAAATGACGTATGACACCCATATATTGCCCATTTTGGCACAAAATGGAAACTGACGGGCATTTTTAGGAAACTTGTCGCCGAGCGTTACTTTCCCAATGGGCTTAACGCCAGGAAAAAATATTACCACCCGCCCACTTTTTTGGGGCGGAATCATCAGAATGGGCGAAATCAACGCCCATAAATTATCGCCCGCGTTACTTTCCGCACGGAATTAACACCGAGATTCAATATTAACGCCCACCCACTGCTTTTTGTCGTAAAGTGCATATTTACCGAAACTAGCAGCGATGAGATCGCCCACCGTCAATTTCACCACCTCGCACACATATCACCCACAATATCGCTCGCTCAAATAACCGCCCACAAAAAGTGGAACTAACCGGAACAAATGTGGCTGGCATTTGTTAAATCCCACTCTTACGTGAGGAGCTGATATCTGAACGATTTGCCTGAAAGAGCGCTGATGTGAGTGACAACGCTGACACACTGCTGTGTGTGTGCAGCTCAGACATCAATGGTGCCCATCAGCTTGGTGCCAGTTAAAGTTTAAGTTGATTGATGTTAAGTTGTATTTAACCCTTTCGTGGTAAGGAATCACCAGTGTGTAATGGTCCAGCTATCTGAGACAATGCGCAACAATGTTATGTTCAATAACAAAACTTTAATACCAACATTGGTCTGAAATCATAAGTATCACGGCCAATAACACCCAACCCCTGCCCACACCCCACTTTTTCCACCATTGACATAAATCACATGTTCAACATGTCCAGCAACATAGAATACAAAGGCAAAGCAGGAACGTGGTCCCCAGCCTCCATACATTGCAACAAATTGCATACACCCAGATGGAGATTTCACACAGCCATCACCTGCGCACATGCACCTCACTTCCCCTCCCCCGCCCCTGCCCTTCTTCTCCCCACCTCTACCCCTTCCCCTCCTCGCTCCACAGCACCTGACCAAGGAGCTCCTCAGGCGGTGCCTCAATTCAGGGGATGAAGGCAGATGTGGCGGTTGCACGGGTACGGGAGCGGGGGGTGCCGAGGGGGCAACATTCTCTGATGCAGAAGCAGGATCTTGGTCCTTGCTCTCATCTGTCATTCGTAGTGGTGGTGCGGAACCTATGGGTGGAGTGCCATGCTCGGGGACCACTGGGAGGCCTGTGGCAGCAGTGTTCCTGGCTATCCAGGGCCTCCACCATGCGCGGAATGTACTCGGTCATGGTAGCCAGCTGTCAGGATATGCCCCCCAATGCTTCAATGAGCTGGTTACCAATGTCTACAGTCCTCCTGGACAACTATACCATCTCTCCGTTCTCGTGTCGCACTCATGGAACAGACCTGCTGCGTCCACGAGGCCTCCGCGCTGTCCTGGGGACAAATGGGGTGCCCTGTGGCGAGGTGCTTGGGGCCGGTACCTCCAGAGTGGAGGCGGGGATGACCGGAGGACCACTAGGATGACCTTGGGGTGGAGCGTGGCAATGCAGGTTCTTCGAAGTCCGCGCTCTCATCCGTCGAGAACAGACCCAGCGGATTGACGGGCGAGAATCGGAGCTCCTCAGCACCAGATGTAGAAGGATTGTCCGCCAGCTCCTGCCCCGCGCCCCCACCTTCTGGCCTCTGTGGCCTTGCCTGGGGTGGCGCTGCTGGCTGAGCTGTAAAACACAAATGAGGTTATTAGAGAAGGGGGTGCTAGGGTGACAAGTTGAGTCCAGCGCTACACACAGCATATGCACGATAAAAGCACCACCGCTCTCAAAATCATCACAGACATCACATTTCATGACCATCAACACATTGTGCATTGCAATGATTTTCATTAGGCCAGCATTATTTCTATGACAATTTTAGAAATCATCTATCATATATGATTGTTCGGATATGAGTGGAGTGGGTGTTTTGCAGCTCAGCCAGCAGTGCGACCCCAAGCAAGACCACAGAGGCCAGAAGGTGGGGGCGCGGGGCAGGATTCGGCGGACAATCTTACTATATCTGGTGCTGAGGAGCTCCGACTCTCGCCCGTCAATAGACTTTATATGATGCAATAGTGTAACCTTTACTCATGTGGCATAACTTCAGGGTCTGTAGGTGCGTCCGTGGCTGTTCAGGGGTGCTTCCCCATGAGAGCGAGCACACGCTCCTCCATGTCAGTGATGTCGCTGGGGACTGGTGGCCCTCCACCTGTTCGCCTCTGCACGGACCACATCGTGAATAGCTTTTTCTGTAAAAGGTGACAAGACGACATGGCATGAGATCATTGTGTGATATCATTGCTCGGTACTGTCACAGAGACTGATACAACACATAACCAACAGATGTAATCATGATTATAATGATAAATATCATTCTTTACCTAAAGACGTACACCATGACCGCAGGCTTTGAGTAAAACATTCCCAGTAAAAGTGAAAGACCTCACATCTGCTGATAGTCACTCATGACTCTTACAAATCAAATCAAATCTTACAAAACATAAGTACATGTAAATCAATGTAATACTTACTCTGGCGGATCCCACAAGGTCGTTCTATCATTTGCAGTATTGGTTGCCCTCGCGCACCTCGTTGGTCGCCGACGAGACCACCTCTGCTAGCTCGGTCCATATCTTCTGGTATGCCTTTGGGGTGGGCTTCCCACACTCTCCCTGTGTCTAATCACCCCAGCATAACTCGACCTGCAAGAGGGAGGCATTAGCCTTGTCCGAGAACCTCCTGGCTCTTTTGCGCCCTCCAATGTGCTCCTCTCCCAGTTCACTGCTCTCTCCAGTGTCAGTCTCCACAGCGTGCTGTGTTGCCTCCTCCTCTCACTCCATTATTGGCCAAATTCGGTCAAATATGTGGCTGGTAACATCTACTTTTTGTTTCCCTACTTGCGGTGAAGCTCTAAAGTCTCCCTTCTTCCTCCCAAAGCAGCCACACCACACCCAGCCATGACTTCAGTCCCTCTGAGCTCCCTCTCTCTCTGTCTCCTCTTCTGCGCATGTCATGATGATCCCTGACCTCCAGAATCGCGGGAATCGAGCATTGCCATGCCATTGCTAAGGACGGCGACATTTTACGGCACAAGGTCAAAAAAATGTAACGCTACCGCCCATTTTATATCGTTCGCAGCAACGCCTATTTTCAAAAGTGGAGACTAGGTGGTTTGAGAATGGGAAAGAAGCCGGCGATCTGAAAACCCTTTTTTACCGCCCACGCCGGAAAGATAACCACAAAAGTGGAGGTTTTAGCCCTATATTGCTTTTATTGCTTTATACCTAGATCAAGTGTAATTAAAATTAATAAACCAAATAAAATCAACAGTAAACACTAACAAAACTTTTTTTTTTAAATACCTGTATATGTTTTGGCAATTTTTATACTTCACTGCAGTCAAAAGAGTGTAATCTTAGGTTTTTACAATAAACTCTTTTTCCTTTGAATTATAACCAAGAATACACGATTAAACTTTTTTCCCGATCTTGACAAAATCTCATTGGATTACAAAATACACCTCACAGAACTTTCAAAAATGAATGAAACAAACTGGAACTTTTAAAAAGTCCTTTTGCAACAGAAGAAAATTGGTATATGTCTACATGTACCGACTGTGAGAAGGATCAATCACTGGCAACCATTGGAATCCACAGCATCAATCATGCTTGAGCGGCTATGGATTTTGGGCAATGACAGAAAGCATCATTATGGGTGGCTATAGAAGGCCAAAGCATCGATTGTAGTGGGCTTGGATGGATTCGGTAGCAATAATTGTTGAGAGGCTGAGGCTTCAGCATTGAGGACCAGTAAAAATTTTAAATCAGTTGAGGAAATGGAAGTCAAATTAACTCAGCAGAAGCCAAGCTACGAGAAGGGAGAGAAACAGCAAACAACGACATTAGCAAAACACTGTGGGAGCAGAAAAAGACAGGTTCAGTTTATTTTAAAACTCCAAAATCCTGCAAGATTTTCAAAGCTTTGCGAGATTGCTCAATAAGTCAAAGTTGTAAATCTATTTTGGGTCTCACTTCCTGTGGCACCTTAGGTTAATTTGGCCCTGAGTTAAGCTTGCCAATTCTGGTTTAATGCATTCCGAGAGGTCTCATAACATGACCTCCCGCTTCTAACCGCCCTGCCCAGTTTAACAGTCTTTCTTTCTCAACTTCAATATTTTTATAACTAATAAAAAAATTGTTTTCATGCTTTTTCTCCCGGGTTGCTCTTTGCAGTGTCCAGGTGATTAATCTTTAATTCCTGGAAGCTCCAGGTCAATCCTGAAGGGTTGGCAGCCTTAGCCTGACTGAAAAAAACATTCCGTCTTTTAGTGTTCAAGGTAACTTTTCTCGATATATTTCAATGAGCGTGTGAGGGAGCCTGTCCCCTCCCAGCTGCACAGTGAAACTCCAATTTTTACCAGGCTAGGGAGGCCCCTACAACTACAGCGTTGTATTTATATAGCACATTTAACGTCGTAAACCATCCCAAGTTGTTTCATAGGAGTATTATAGAAACATAGAAAATAGGAGCAGTAGTAGGCCATTCGGCCCTTCGAGTCTGCACCGCCACTCAATATGATCATGGCTGATCCTCTATCTCAACACCATATTCCCACTTTTAAAAGACAAAACATTTGACACTGAGCCACATAAGGAGAAATTAGGGCAGGTGACCAAAAGCTTGGTCAAAGAGGTAGATTTTAAGGAGCGTCTTAAAGGAGCAAAGAGAGGTAGAGAGGTTTAAGCAAGGAATTCCAGAGCCTAGGGCCTGGGCAACAGAAGGTACGGCCATCAATGGTTGAGCGATTATAGTTAGGGATGCTCAAGAGGCCAGAATTAGAGGAGCGCAGATATCTCGGGGTTGTGGGCCTGGAGGAGATTACAGAGAATTGGAGGGGTGAGGCCATGGAGGGATTTGAAAACAAGGATGAGAATTTTGAAATCAAAGCATTGCTTATCCAGGAGCCAATGTAGATCAGCGAGCACAGGGGTGATGGGTGAACAGGATTTGGTGCGACATGGGCAGCTGAATTTTGGATGACCTCAAGTTTACGTAGAGTAGAAGGTGGGAGGCCAGCCAGGGGTACATTGGAATAGTCAAGTCTAGAAGTATCAATGGTTTCAAGGATGAGGGACTTCAGGTGTGTGGATAGACTGGAGAAGCTGGGGTTGTTTTCCTTAGAGCAGAGAAGGTTGAGTGGAGATTTAATAGAGATATTCAAAATCATGAGAGGTCGAGAGAGAAACTGTTCCCATTGGCAGAAGGGTCGAGAACCAGATTTAAGGTGATTGGCAGAAGAACCAAAAGCGACATGAGGAAAAACCTTTTTATGTAGCAAGTGGTTAGGATCTGGAATGCACTGCCTGAAAGGGTGTGGAGGCAGATTCAATCATGGCTTTCAAAAGGGAATTGGATAAGTACCCGACGGAAAAAATTTGCACGGCTATGGGGAAAGGGCGTGGGGGTGGGACTAGCTGAAGTGACAGCCGGCATAGGCTCGACGGGCCGAATGACCTCCTTCTGTGCTGTAACCATTCTATGATTTTATGTGCTAAAACTGCGCTGCTCTCAAGAAATGAATCTTTTTTTAAATATTGATATTGGAGACCTTGTATTTCGGAACAGAACTTTGAGTGCCTTAGAATTTTTGTGTGTACAGGCCAGAACAAAATGGCAGACTTAACAACAAATGGCACTGATGGGGCTTTGTTTCCAGGAGTGCAAATAAAGCCATCTTGCAACGTTAAATTACTGCTTCCAGAGACGTACAGACTACGTTGTTAATATTACAGTGCTGCTTTCAGAGATAGTACTGTAATATAAGAACATAAGAAATAGGAGCAGGAGAAGGCCATACGGCCCCTCGACCCTGCTCCACCATTTAATACGATCATGGCTGATCCGATCATCGATTCAGGTCCACTTCCCTGCCCACTCTCCATAACCCCTTATTCCCTTATCGTTTAAGAAACTGTCTATTTCTGTTTTAAATTTATTCAATGTCCCAGCTTCCACGGCTCTCTGCGGCAGCGAATTCCACAGATTTGCAACCCTCAGAGAAGAAATTCCTCCTCATCTCTGTTTTAAATGGGCGGCCCCTTATTCTAAGATCATGCCCTCTAGTTCTAGTCTCCCCTATCAGCGGAAACATCCTCTCTGCATCCACCTTGTCAAGCCCCCTCATAATCTTATACGTTTCGATAAGATCACCCTAATTCTTCTGAATTACAATGAGTAGAGGCCCAACCTACTCAACCTTTCCTCATAAGTCAACCCCCTCATCTCCGGAATCAACCCAGTGAACCTTCTCTGAACTGCCTCCAAAGCAAGTATATCCTTTCGTAAATATGGAAACCAAAACTGCACGCAGTATTCCAGGTGTGGCCTCACCAATACCCTGTATAACTGTAGCAAGACTTCCCTGCTTTTACACTATAATATTATTAGTATACATCTCTCTATTTAAAAAATTAAAAATTAAAAATCCTGTTCAAATTCTAAACCAATTTGATCTTAACCTGGGGGTTTCAACTTTTTAGAATTTTGATTGATTTAAGAGCACATTCTGGCATCATGGACAGCAAATTAATTCTTGTATAAAGAAAGCTGAATTAAAACAGTGGAAATTAAAGCCCATTACAAAAACGCATATTACTCCAGGATGAATACAGTTAAGATTGGTTTGAGGTAGTTACAATTGCAGTTAGGGTGCCCTCTAGTGGTACATCCTTATATGTTACAGACCAACAAGTAAGAATGAACCTCCAATTATATAGCACCGTTCACATTGTCAGGGCATCTCAAAGCACTTCACAGCCAATTAAGTACTTTTCAAGTGTAGTCAAATGTGGCAGCCACTCTACACACATCATGTTCTCAAGAACAACAATGAGATAAATGACCAGATAATTTGTTTTAGTGGTGTTGATTCAGGGTTACATTTTGGAAGAACACCGGGGGAACTCCCCAATTTGTCTTGGAACAGTGCCACAAAATCTTTTACATCCATTTGAGGGCAAATGGAGTGTTGGTTTAGCATCTCATCCGAAAGATGGCACCCAAGAAGAAAACACCTTACTACTTTGAACTAAAAACTATGAGCTTATCTTGTACGTTCACCTGCAACACACAGAGAGATAATATTCTGTAATGTGTAGTTACTGAGTTATAAAATATTACTCTATAATGTTTTCGAATGCTTTACACTGTAGTTAACAAAAGGGTGTACCTCGGAGCTCCGACACGGCAAGCGAGCTCAGCTCCAATGGAGGGGCCACATTGGTCGCATGCCCGAAATGAGACTCCCAAATTAAGCACTCTACTCATAGCTCCGACACGGTAAGCAAGCCCCAGGTGGGCAGAGGAAACGCTTCAAGGACACCTTCGGAACCTCCTTGAAAAAGTGCAATATCCCCACCAACACCTGGGAGTCCCTGGCCCAAGACCGCTCAAAGTGGAGGAGAAGCATCCGGGAAGGCGCCGCACACCTCAAGTCTCTTTGCCGGGAGCAAGCGGAAGCCAAGCCCAAACAGCGGAAAGAGCGCACAACTCAAGCACCCCACCTACCCGTCCATTAAACCAATGTCCCTTTAACCACCGTCTGTCCAACCTGTGACAGTGACTGTAAGTCCCGCATTGGACTCATCAGTCACCTGAGAACTCATTTTTAGTGTGGAAGCAAGTCATCCTTGACTCCAAGGAACTGCCTAAGAAGAAGTAAATAAATAAAGTTAATTCCCCTGATGTGATTGTTACTACATAACAGCCCAGCCTGTGTGTTAACTTTTATTTATTTCACTGAAGCAGTTTCTCAATATGATCTCACTTTCAAAATTTGTTTCAATCTTTAACCACATTTCTCAAATATGCTCAATAGATTAACATAGAAACATAGAAGATAGGTGCAGGAGTAGGCCATTCAATGTGATCATGGCTGATCTTGCAACTTCAGTACCCCATTCCTGCTTTCTCTCCATACCCGCTGATCCCTACAACCGTAAGGGCCACATCTAACTCCCTTTTGAATATATCGAACGAACTGGCCTCAACAACTTTCTGTGGTGGAGAATTCCACAGGTTCACAATTCTCTGAGTGAAGAAGTTTCTCAGTCCTAAATGGCTTACTCCTTATCCTTAGACTGTGATCCCTGGTTCTGGACTTCCCCAACATCGGGTACATTTTTCCTGCATCTAATCTGTCCAGTCCCATCAGAATTTTATATGTTGCTATGAGATCCCCTCTCATTCTTCTAAACTCCAGTGAATATAAGCCTAGTCGATCCAGTCTTGCTTCATATGTCAGTCCTGCCATCCCGGGAATCATTCTGGTGAACCTTCGCTGCACTCCCTCAATAGCAAGAATGTCCTTCCTCAGATTAGGAGACCAAAACTGAACACAATACTCAAGGTGTGGCCTCACCAAGGCCCTGTACAACTGCAGTAAGACCTCCCTGCTCCTATACTCAAATCCCCTAGCTATGAAGGCCAACATGCCATTTGCCTTCTTCACTGCCTGCTGTACCTGCATGCCAACTTTCAATGACTGATGTACCATGACACCCAGGTCTAAGAATGGCTCCTTCCATTTTTCCATTTTCAATTTACTTATTTCCAATTTTAATTTTACCTGGTGGAGGACCAACAGTAGGAAGTTAGCTTCTTGATAGTGTACCATGTGATTGAGGCCAGGTGCTATGTCAGGCTTTATCTGATATGAAGAAATATCACTGCTCCAATATAAATACATATCTGTACACATCTATCCATAGAGTCTTACATCTATGCACACTTCCGATCAACTTGTGCCATTTTAAATTCCTATGTCCACATTTATAATGGAAACTGCCTATGTAAACTCAGCACAATGTGATTAAATACTCTTGCCACTGATGGTACCTGCCAGTTCCTCAGACTGTACTTCAGCGAAACTCCTATGTTACAGACGACTCTATCACTCTGCTTTCCAAATTTACTAATTAACGATAAACCTATTATACTCGGAAATTGCTGAGTGGGTCGTAACATTCCATTTACAAATGCACTGTAAACTCCAATGTCATGCTCTATCTCTCTAAATCTTTGTAGAAGTGTCAACATTTTACTGCAGTACCTGATGTGCCCTTCGGCGCTGTCTCAGCAAGGTTTTCAATATTAAGTGTCATGTAACATCAGCTGCTAAAGCTACCGTATAGAATCATAAAAATTTACAGCACGGAAGGTGGTCATTTCGGCCCATCGTGTCCGTGCCGGGCACAAGAGGCTTCCAGCCTAATCCCACTTTCCATTAGATCCGTAGCCCTGCAGGATACAGCACTTCAAATGCACATCCAAGTACTTTTTAAAGGTGGTGAAGGTTTCTGCCTCTACCACCCTTTCAGGCAGTGAGAATGTGTGAAAATGTATAGCAATAGAGACAGTGAAGTGAACAAAGGAATCATGGAAGAATAACCAAAAGAATGTCAGACTGCAAATGTTACAACATTGGCACAAATAGCAGACTTGCTCAAGGTCTTGGTTACTAGTCACGCCAGTAAAATTGTAACAATAACAAGGGTGAAAAGCTCTTTGTGTAAAAACAGTTGCTATTACACATAACTACTTGCCCGTATCTAATTGGGCAAGGAAGGCCAGGTGTCGGGCTCATGAGTGAACAAAGGGAAGGAGGGATCACAAAAGGATAGGGTGAACTGAATGTCTCTCAATTGTATTATGTACCGAAAGTGTGTAACTGTTGCGCCCCTACATTGTAACGGGGTTTGTCCGAGGGAAGTGAGCGCACTCTGAGGGAGAGCGTTCCTTTGTTCTGATAAGTCCCGGCCGGTGAAACAATTAATAAAGTCTGCTTTGTTATAAGCGGCTACGGTGTTCGACTCAGTGTATTCGCTGAACCAGATTGAGGGAAAAGAATCGTATTAACAGTTCCAGACCCCCACAACTCTCTGCGTGAAGAAATTTCTCCTCAAATCCCCTCTAAACCTTCTACCACTACGTGTGACGACGTGTGTAGGAAGTGCATCCGCCTGCAGCTCCTGACGGATGCAGCTCCTGACGGACCGCATTGCGAAACTGGAACTGCGGGTAGATTTACTCTGGTGCATCCACGATGTTGAGAATGACTTAGTGAGTTGGTCTTACCGCAAGAGAAGGGTACACAGCCAGATAGGGAATGGAAGACCAACAGGAAGAGTAGTGCAAGAAAGGTAGTGCAGGGGTCCCCTGCGGTCATCCCCCTGCAAAACAGATACACCGCTTTGGGTGCTGTTGAGGGGGATGACTCATCAGGGGAGAGCAGCAGCAGCCAAGTCCATGGCACCGTGGGTGGCTCTGCTGCACAGGAGGGCAGGAAAAAGAGTGGGAGAGCAATAGTGATAGGGGATTCAATTGTAAGGGGAATAGATAGGCGTTTCTGCGACCGCAACCGAGACTCCAGGATGGTATGTTGCCTCCCTGGTGCAAGGGTCAAGGATGTCTCGAAGCGGGTGCAGGACATTCTGAAAAGGGTGAACAGCCAGTTGTCGTGGTACATATAGGTACCAACAATATAGGTAAAAAACGGGATGAGGTCCTACGAGACGAATTTAG
This sequence comes from Pristiophorus japonicus, assembly GCF_044704955.1. Lineage (NCBI taxonomy): Eukaryota > Metazoa > Chordata > Chondrichthyes > Pristiophoridae > Pristiophorus > Pristiophorus japonicus. The sequence continues at coordinate 46,707,980 of NC_091985.1, read as the reverse complement.
GGAGCTAGGAGTTAAATCAAAAAGCAGGACCTTAAAGGTAGCAATCTCAGGATTGCGACCAGTGCCACGTGCTAGTCAGAGTAGGAATCGCAGGATAGCTCAGATGAATACGTGGCTTGAGCAGTGGTGCAGAAGGGAGGGATTCAAATTCCTGGGGCACTGAAACCGGTTCTGGGGGAGGTGGGACCAGTACAAACCGGACGGTCTGCACCTGGGCAGGACCGGAACCAATGTCCTAGGGGGAGTGTTTGCTAGTGCTGTTTGGGAGGAGTTAAACTAAACTAATATGGCAGGGAGACAGAGGGAAATAAAATGGAGACAGAAGCAAAAGCTAGAAAGGAGAATAGTAAAAGTGGAGGGCAGAGAAACCCAAGGCAAAAAACAAAAAGGGCCAATTTACAGCAACATTCTAAAGGGTCAAAGTGTGTTAAAAAGACAAGCCTGAAGGCTCTGTGCCTCAATGCGAGGAGTATTCGGAATAAGGTGGATGAATTAACTGCGCAGATAGCAGTTAACGGATACAATGTGATTGGCATCACGGAGACATGACTCCAGGGTGACCAAGGCTGGGAACTCAACATACATGGGTATTCAGCATTTAGGAAGGACAGACAGAAAGGAAAAGGAGGTGGGATGGCGTTGCTGGTTAAAGAGGAAATTAATGCAATTGTAAGGAAGGACATTAGCTTGGATGATGTGGAATCGGTATGGGTGGAGCTACGGAATAGCAAAGGGCATAAAACACTAGTGGGAGTTGTGTACAGGCCACCAAATAGTAGTCGTGAGGTTGGGGACAGCATCAAAGAAGAAATAAGGGATGTGTGCAATAAAGGTACAGCAGTAATCATGGGAAACTTTAATCTACATATTGATTAGGCTAACCTAACTGGTAGCAATGTGGTAGAGGAGGATTTCCTGGAGTGTATTAGGGATGGTTTTCGAGACCAATATGTCAAGGAACCAACCAGAGAGCTGGCCATCCTAGACTGGGTGATGTGTAATGAGAAGGGACTAATTAGCAATCTTGTTTGCGAGACCCCTTGGGGAAGAGTGACCATAATATGGTAGAATTTCTTATTAAGATGGAGAGTGACAAAGTTAATTCAGAAACTAGGGTCCTGAACTTAAGGAAAGGTAACTTTGATGGTATGAGGCGCAAATTGGCTAGATTAGACTGGCAAATGATACTTAAAGGGTTGACGGTGGATAGTCAATGGCAAATCTTTATGGACGAACTTCAGCAATTGTACATCCCTGTCTGGAGTAAAAATAAAATGGGGAAGGTGGCTCAACCGTGGCTAACAAAGGAAATTAAGGATACTTTTAATTCCAATGAAGAGGCATACAAATTAGCTAGAAAGAGCAGCAAACCTGAGGACTGGGAGAATTTTAGAATTCAGCAGAGGAGGACAAAGGGTTTAATTAAGAGGGGGAAAATAGAGTATGAGAGGAAGCTTGCCAGAAACATAAAAACTGACTGCAAAAGCTTCTATAGGTATGTGAAGAGAAAAAGATTAGTGAAGACAAACGTAGGTCCCTTGCAGTCGGATTTGGGTGAATTTATAATGGGGAACAAAGAAATGGCAGACCAATTGAACATGTACTTTGGTTCTGTCTTCACAAAGGAAGACACAAATAACCTTCCGGATGTACTAGGGGACCGAGGGTCTAGTGAGAAGGAGGAACTGAAGGATATCCTTATTCGGCAGGAAATTGTGTTAGGGAAATTGATGGGAGTGATGGCCGATAAATCCCCAGGGCCTGATAGTCTACACCCCAGAGTACTTAAGGAAGTGACCCGAGAAATAGTGGATGCATTGGTGATAATTTTCCAACAGTCTCTGGATCAGTTCTTATGGACTGGAGAGTTGCTAATGTAACACCACTTTTTAAAAAAGGAGGGAAGAGAGAAAACGGGTAATTATAGATCGGTTAGCCTGACATCGGTGGTGGGGAAAGTGTTGGAATCAATCATTAAGGATGAAATAGCAGCGCATTTGGAGAGCAGTAATAGGATTGGTCCAAGTTAGCATGGATTTATGAAAGGGAAATCATGCTCGACAAATCTTCTAGAATTTTTTGAGGATGTAACTAGTAGAGTAGACAAGGGAGAACCAGTGGATGTGGTGTATTTGGACTTTCAAAAGGCTTTTGACAAGGTCCCACACAGGAGATTGGTGTGCAAAATCAAAGCACATGGTATTGGGGGTATTGTACTGGTGTGGATAGAGAATTGGTTGGCAGGCAGGAAGCAGAGAGTCGGGATAAATGGGTCCTTTTCAGATTGGCAGGCAGTGACTAGTGGAGTGCCGCAGGGCTCAGTGCTGGGTCCCCAGCTCTTTACAATTTTTATTAAAGATTTAGATGATGGAATTGAGTGTAATATCTCCAAGTTTGCAGATGACACTAAACTTGGTGGCGGTGTGAGCTGTGAGGAGGACACTAAGAGGCTGCAGGGTGAGTTGAACAGCTTAGGCGAATGGGCAAATACATGGCGGAAGCAGTATAAGGTGGATAAATGTGAGGTTATCCACTTTGGGGGCAAAAACACGAAGGCAGAATATTATCTGAATGGCGGCAGATTAGGAAAAAGGGAGGTGCAGCGAGACCTGGGTGTCATGGTTCATCAGTCATTGAAGTTGGCATGCAGGTACAACAGACGGTGAAGAAGGCAAATGGTATGTTGGCCTTCATAGCTAGGGGATTTGAGTATAGGAGCAGGGAAGTCTTGCTGCAGTTGTACAGGGCCTTGGTGAGGACCCACCTGGAATATTGTGTTCAGTTTTGGTCTCCTAATCTGAGGAAGGACGTTCTTGCTATTGAGGGAGTGCAGCGAAGGTTCACCAGACTGATTCCAGGGATGGCGGGACTGACATATGAGGAGAAACTGGATCAACTGGGCCTTTATTCACTGGAGTTTAGAAGGATGAGAGGGGATCTCATAGAAACATATAAGATTCTGACTGAACTGGACAGGCCAGATGCGGGAAGAATGTAACCGATGTTGGGGAAGTCCAGAACCAGGGGACACAGTCTTAGGATAAGGGGCAGGCCGTTTAGGACTGAGATGAGGAGAAACTTCTTCACTCAGAGAGTTGTTAACCTGTGGAATTCCCTACTGCAGAGAGTTGTTGATGCCAGTTCATTGGATATATTCAAGAATGAGTTAGATATGGCCCTTATGGCTAAAGGGATCAAGGGGTATGGCGAGAAAGCAGGAAAAGGGTACTGAAGGAATGGTCAGCAATGATCTTATTGAATGGTGGTGCAGGCTCGAAGGGCCGAATGGCCTACTCCTGCACCTATTTTCTATGTTACCAATTACTTTAAATGTATGCCCCCTGGTTGTTGACCCCTCTGCTAAGGGAAATAGGCTCTTTCTATCTCGTATATATATCTAGAGCACTCATAATTTTATACACCTCAATGAGGTTTCCCCTCAGTCTCCTCTGATCCAAGGAAAACAAACCCAGCCTATCCAACCTGTCCTTATAGCTAAGATTCTCCACTCCCGGAACATCCTCGTAAATCTCCTCTTTACCCTCTCCAGTGCAATTACATCCTTCCTGTAATGCGGTGACCAGAACTGCACACAGTACTCTAGCTGTGGTCGAACTAGTGTTTTATACATTTGAAGCATAACCCCCCCCCCCGCCCGCTCTTGTATTCTATGCCTCGGCCAATAAAGGCAAGCATTCTGTATGCCTTCTTAACCACCTTATCCACCTGGCCTGCTATTTTCAGGGATCTGTGGATAAGCACTCCAAGGTCCCTTTGTTCATCTATGCTTCTCAGTGTCCTATCATTTAATGTGTATTCCCTTTCTTTGTTAGCCCTCCCCAAATGCATTACCTCACACTTCTCCGGATTAAATTCCATTTGCCACAGTTCTGCCCACCTGACCAGTTGATTGATATCTTCCTGCAGTCTATAGCTTTCTTCCTCATTATCAACCACACAACTGATTTTAGTATCAACTGCAAACTTCTTAATCATACTGCCTATATTCAAATCTCATCATCATATGCGGTCCCTCAAAACAAGAATGACTTGCTTCCACACCAAAAATAGGATGAGTTCACAGTTCGAAAGAAGAACCCGAACTACATCCTCAAGGGTGGAAGATGCCTGTGCATGGATTTTTTTAACATGTGGTGGCCTTTACATACCAGCCACCACACGGGCTTGACAGAGCTAAGTCTTGGTCCAGTGGCAAGGATTACCCAAACTAAATGGAGACCTGCTCTGATGCACGGACCCAGTGCGCACACATATCACAGTGTGGGCTGGCCTGTGCTGCCCCTGGGCCCCTGGTCCCGAACTCAAGCCTTCCCTCGGCCCCGATCACATCCCTCCACAGTCTCTCACAGCTCCTTCGCCCTGATTTCGCCGCTCCTGCTATATCTGTCCACACTCCAATCACCGACCTGGACCTTGCAGACATCATTCTTCGCTGCCGTTGCACTCCTGCACCAGCTCGCGCTGTACCTTGAAGTGGACTGCCTCCACTCTGCCCATGGCCGCCGCTCGCTGCTCCTTTTATGGACCCAACCTGCCACTGATGGTCTCTAGCAGGTCGGGGCCTCCACGCTGATCATTGATGTATACCACAAAAAGCAAGGTACCTAGTACTGAGCCCTGCAGAACCCCACTAGAAACAGCCTTCTGGTCAGAAAACACCCATCAACCATTACCCTCTGCTTCCTCCCTTTAAGCCAATTTTGGATCCAACTTGCCACTTTGCCCTGGATCCCGTGGGCTTTTACTTTTGTGACCAGTCTGCCATGTGGGACCTTAATCAAAAGCCTTGCTGAAATCCATATGCACTACATCAAACGCCCTACCATCACTGACCCTCCTTGTTATCTTCTCAAAAAATTCAATCAAGTTAGTCAGACCAGACTTTCCTTAACAAATCCATGCCGACTGTCCTTGATTAATCAGTTTCTTTCTAAATGAAGATTTATCCTGTCCTTCAGAATTTTTCCCAGTAATTTTCCCACCACTGAGGTTAGGCTGACTGACCTGTAATTACTTGGTCTATCCCTTAACATAAGAACATAAGAATTAGGAACAGGAGTAGGCCATCTAGCACCTCGAGCCTGCTCCGCCATTTAAGATCATGGCTGATCTGGCCGTGGACTCAGCTCCACTTACCCGCTTGCTCCCCGTAACCCTTAATTCCCTTATTGGTTAAAAATCTATCTATCTGTGACTTGAATACATTCAATGAGCTAGCCTCAACTGCTTCCTTGGGCAGAGAATTCCACAGATTCACAACCCTCTTGGGAGAAGAAATTCCTTCTCAACTCGGTTTTAAATTGGCTCCCCCGTATTTTGAGGCTGTGCCCCCTAGTTCTAGTCTCCCCGACCAGTGGAAACAACCTCGCCACCTCTATCTTGTCTATCACTTTCATTATTTTAAATGTTTCTATAAGATCACCCCTCATCCTTCTGAACTCCAATGAGTAAAGACCCAGTCTACTCAATCTATCATCATAAGGTAACCCCCTCATCTCCGGAATCAGCCTCATGAATCGTCTCTGTACCCCCTCCAAAGCTAGCATATTCTTCCTTAAATAAGGTGACCAAAACTGCACGCAGGACTCCAGGTGCGGCCTCACCAATACCCTATACAGTTGCAGAAGGACCTCCCTGCTTTTGTACTCCATCCCCCTCGCAATAAAGGCCAACATTCCATTCGCCTTCCTGATTACCTGCTGCACCTGCAAACTAACTTTTTGGGAGGATCCTAAAAGAGTTTCATGCACAAGGACCCCCAGGTCCCTCGGCATCTCAGCATGTTGTAATTTCTCCCCATTCAAATAATATTCCCTTTTACTGTTTTTTTCCTCCAAGGTGGATGACCTCACACTTTCCGACATTGTATTCCATCTGCCAAATCTTAGCCCATGCGCTTAACCTATCTAAATCACTTTGCAGTCTTTCTGTGTCCTCTACACAACCCGCTTTCCCACTAATCTTTGTGTCATCTGCAAATTTTGTTACACTACACTTTGTCCCCTCTTCCAGGTCATCTATGTATATTGTAAACAGTTGTGGACCCAGCACCGATCCCTGTGGCACACCACTAACCATCAATTTCCAACCCGAAAAGGACCCATTTATCCCGACTCTCTGCTTTCTGTTCGCCAGCCACTTCTCTATCCATGCTAATACATTTCCTCTGACTCCGCGTACCTCTATCTTCTGCAGTAACCTTTTGTGTGGCACCTTATCAAATGCCTTTTGGAAATCTAAATACACCACATCCATCGGTACACCTCTATCCACCATGCTCGTTATATCCTCAAAGAATTCCAGTAAATTAATTACACATGATTTCCCCTTCATGAATCCATGCTGCATCTGCTTGATTGCACTATTCCTATCTAGAAGTCCCACTATTTCTTCCTTAATGATAGTTTCAAGCATTTTCCCCACTACAGATGTTAAACTAACCGGCCTATAGTTACCTGCCTTTTGTCTGCCCCCTTTTTTAAACAGAGGCGTTACATTAGCTGCTTTCCAATCCGCTGGAACCTCCCCAGAGTCCAGAGAATTTTGGTAGATTATAAAGAATGCATCTGCTATAACTTCCGCCATCTCTTTTAATACCCTGGGATGCATTTTCATCAGGACCAGGGGACTTGTCTACCTTGAGTCCCATTAGCCTGTCCAGCACTACCCCCCTAGTGATAAGTGATTGTCTCAAGGTCCTCCCTTCCCACATTCCTGTGACCACCAATTTTTGGCATGGTTTTTGTGTCTTCCACTTTCTCCGTTCTTAAACAAAGGTACCGCATTACTAGTCCTCCAGTCCTCTGGCGCCATACCTGAAGCCAGAGAGGATTGGAAAATGATGGTTAAAGCCTCTGCTATTTCCTCTTTTGCTTCGCTTAACAGCCTGGGATACATTTCATCCGGGCCTGGGGACTTAACCACTTTCAAAGCTGCTAAACCCCTTAATACGTCCTCTCTCGCTATGTTTATTTCATCTAATATTTCACACTCCTCCTCAATAGCAGTGTCTGCATCGCCCCTCTTCTTTGTGAAAACAGACGTAAAGTATTCATTAAGAACCATACCGACATCTCCCGCCTCTACACACAGATTACCCTCACGGTCTCAAATCAGCTCTACTTTCTTTAGTTATCTTCTTGCTCTTAATATATTTATAAAACATCTTTGGATTTTCCTTGATTTTACTTGCCAAGAATTTTTCATGCTTTCTCTTTGCTTTCCTAATAGCCTTTTTAATTTCACCCCTGCACTTTCTAAACTCCTCCAGAGATTCTGCAGTATTTAGCCCTTGGTATTTGTCATAAGCCTCCCTTCTTTCTTTATCCTACCCTGTATGTCCCTAGACATCCAAGGGGCTCTAGATTTGTTAGTCCTACCCTTTTTCTTTAAAAGCACATATTTGGCCTGAACCCTTCAGATCTCCTCCTTGAATGCCTCCCACTGCTCTAACACTGATTTACCTTCAAGTAACTGTTTCCAGTCCACTATGGCCAAATCACCTCTCAGCTTAGCAAAGTTGGCTTTTCCCAATTTAGAACTTTTATTCCTGATCTATCTTTGTCCTTTTCCATAACTACCTTAAATCTAACTGAATTATGGTCACTAGCACCTAAATACTCTCCCACTGATACCCCTTCCACCTGCCCAGCTTCATTCCCCAAAACTAAATCCAGAATCGTCCCCCTCCTGTGTTGGGCTTGCTACATACTGGCTAAAAAGTTCTCCTGAATGCATTTTTGGAACTCTGCACCCTCTATATAGTATATTCTGAATGAATACAAAGAAACTGGTGGAGTTTGCACACAGTTGCAGGCTGTGGAAAGTGCCTTTGGAACACAGGAGGCAGAGGGGAGACTTAATTGTGGTGTATAAAATTATGAGAGGCCTCGATAGAGTGGATAGGAAGGATCTATTTCCCTTAGAGAGCTCAATAACCAGGGGGCATAGATTTAGAGAGGAGTTGAGGAGAACTTTTTTCACCCAGAGGGTGGTGAGGGTCTGGACCTCACTGTCCGAAATGGTGATGGCGTCAGAAACCCTCATCACATTTAAAAAGTACTTGGATATGCACTTGAAGTGACATAAACTACAAGGCTGAGAGCTGGAAAGTGGGATTGGACTGGATAGCTCTTTTTCAGCCGGTACAAACACAATGGGCCGAATGGCCTCCTTCTGTGCCATAAATTTCGATGATTCTGTGGCTACTGAGTGTCACTGTGGAGCAACCCAAGTTTTTGTGCTGTTTTTTTTAGCCAGCAGCCATGTTGGTACAGTTAAGTAAAGGAGGCCTCATTACAGCTGTCCATGGACTTCCTCGCACATAACGCTCTGGTTGCCTCTGCTTCAAGGCAATTCATTTGCAGCCTTCCCCCATCCCCAACATTCTGCGTTCCATGGCCACTGAGGCTGCCAGCCCAATCACCTGCTCATGTTAATTCCTTTTGCTATTTACCTCAAAGAAACTGCGTTGCCCATCAGCCCGGGTGTTCACCAAAAAACTAATCACTATTTGTTGTTTATTTATTCGTTCATGGGATGCGGGTGTCGCTGGTAAGGCTGGCATTTATTGCCCATCTATAATTGCCCTTGAGAAAGTGGTGATGGAGCTGCCTTCTTAAATCGCTGCAGTCCTTGTAGTGAAGGTACTCCCACAGTGACTTTGTCGTAGCGGTTTGGTGCAACTGAGTGGCTTGCTAGGCCATTTCAGAGGGCAGTTAAGAGTCAACCACATTGCTGTGGGTCTGGAGGCACATATAGGCCAGACCGGGTAAGGACGGCAGATTTCCTTTCCTAAAGGACAGTAGTGAACCAGTTGGGTTTTTACGACAATCCAATAATTTCATGGTCACCATTATTGATGGTAGCTTTTTACTTACAGATGCATTTAATTAACTGAATTTAAATTCCCCAGCAGCCGTGGTGAGATTTGAACACACGTCTCCGGATTATTAGTATCGGCCTCTGGATTACTAGTCCAGTAACACAACCACTACCCTACCATACCCCTAAATTCCAGACTGCTTGGCCAACCTCACTTTCCCTCTGCCCTTAGCCAACAGTAATCAGTTAGCTCCCCCCTCCGCCATTGAGCAACGTCTTAGCCCATGCAAACCACAACAATGAGCAGCAATACACCCTCTCATTGAGTATGATTGGCCAATTATCTCAGTTGCCTCCAATTCATTCCCTCTCCAACTAAGAAAAAATTATGCCCTTCCATCCCTTGCAAAAGAACTTTTCAAACCAAGCCCGCTCCACAAGAACCAGTATTTTCCCATTGGCACCTCTCCCAAAGAATCAATCCTGATACATGTTCCTCTCCCCACTCAACAGGGCAATAATTCCTGGACCACTGCTCTCTTCATGCACAGAGCATTAAAATGGCCCTGGGAAACTGTTCGCCCATCCCACTGACCAATAATCATCCAAACATTTTCCTCCCCCCCATTTCCTTCCCTATCTCCATCCATCATACTAAGTCCGCCTTCCCTCATCCCTCTGCTCCACACCTCCTCGTCTCTCTCCTATCTCCTCCTTCTTTCTGCCACCACCTCTCTCCCACACCTACTTGATTTTAAGTACTTCATTTTCTTCTGACTCCCTACAAAAAACAAAAACTTGTATTTATATAGCACCTTTAACGTAGTAAAATGTCCCAAGATGCGTCACAGGAGAGTTATAAGACAAGAATAAATAAATTTGACACCAAGCCACATAAGAAGAAATTCAAAGAGGTACATTTTAAGGAGCATCTGAAAGGAGGAAAGAGAGGTAGAAAAGTGGAGAGGTTTAGGGAGGGAGTTCCAGAGCTTAGGGCCCAGGCAGCTGAAGGCACGGCCACCGATGGTTGAGCAGTTATAATCAGGGATGCTCAAAAGGGCAGAATTTGAGGAGTGCAGCTATCTCGGGCGGTTGGGAGGCTGAAGGAGATTACAGAGATAGGGAGGGGCGAGGCCATGGAGGGATTTGTAAACAAGGATGAGAATTTTGAAACCAAGGCGTTGCTTAACTGGGAGCCAATGTAGGTCAGCGAGCATGGGGTGATGGGTGAACGGGACTTGGTGCGAGTTAGGACATGGGCTGCCGAGTTTTGGATGACCTCAAGTTTACGTAGGGGAGAATGTGGGAGGCCAGCCAGGCGTGTGTTGGAGTAGTCAAGTCTAGAGATAACAAAAGGCATGGATGAAGGTTTCAGCAGCAGATGAGCTGATGCAGGGGCGCAGACGGGCGATGTTACAGAGGTGGAAATAAGTGGTTTTAGTTGTGCCGCAGATGTGTAGCTGGAAGATCATTTCAGGGTCCAATATGACACCTAGGTCGCGAACAGTCTGGTTCAGCTTCAGACAGATGCTAGGGAGAGGTATGGAGTTGGTGGCTAGGGAACGCAATTTGTGACGGAGACTGAAGACAATGGCTTCGGTCTTCCCAATATTTAATTGTAGAAAATTTCTGTTCATTTATAACTGGATGTCGGACAAGCAGTCTGACAATTTAGAGACAGTGGGGGGGTCGAGAGAAGTGGTGGTGAGGAAGAGCTGGTGTCGTCAGCGTACATTTGGAAACTGACACCGTGTTTTCGGATGATGTCACCAAGGGGCATCAAATAGATGAGAAATAGGAAGGGGCCAAGGATAGATTCTTGGGGGATCATCATCAACACAGGCATGTGTTGAACTATTAATTACATAAATTAAAAGTATTATATAAAGATAAAGGACGCGTCTGATAACGTGTCATAACTCTAGATCGCGCACTGTCAATAACATAGTGCAGGATCAATAGTCAGAATGGTGACAATCACATCTGCTCAGATTCTTCCGCATCTTCTTAACCACCCCCTCACCTGAAAGTTATCTTTGGTCTTGAACTTTTTTTTAACTAATAAAAGGATGTTAAGTATGTGGAACAGATTACATTAAAATAAAAAAAAAACCCTTAATGAGTTTCAAAAGGAGAAGCTAGAAAGGTTTTTTTATCAAAATTGCACCAAGGATGTGTGGGCTGGATGAACCCAAGGCCTTCTCCTGCCTGAAACTGTTTGTCATTGTTTCCCTGTCGGTAAAGCCATGGAAGATCCATGTCAGATCAAGAACACATTTATAATAAAGCTGTGTATTCAAGTATATCATTATTCAGGAGCTGGGAATAAATTATATTTGAAGTATTTGTACTGAAAGTAAAACAAAACAGCAAATAATAAAAACGGCGACATCTCATCCCCATAAAAACACAACCATCTCTTCCTAATTCCAAAAGAATGATCTTTCTTCTTTCACAACTTGACCCACCTGCTGTATATTTCCAGCACTTTTCAGGTTTTGAATTCAGACTTGCAGCGCTGATGATCTTTCTTTTTTAACCTTGCAAGGATTTATTTATCACTTTCTCCTGAGTTTCGTTGGATTTATCCAGAAGCTACCAACTAACCGCAAGCTGGTTGCCACGACAACGACCTCCCCTTCCCCCAACCAGTGCTGGTCACGCGGGATACCAAGGCGACCGCGTCTCACGTGATCCGGTTGCCGTGGTGACGCCGTCGAGCGCTCTCCGTGCGGTTACGTCGGCGTGTGTTTAGCGCGTGGAGCCGGAAGTGGTCGGTGTCGCGGTGCGAGCGTTGGCTTTGGCCTTTGCGCTGGCTTATTGTGCGCGTTCACCTGCCGGCCAGCTCGAGCAGATAACTCCCTCGCCAGCTTATTCTCCTGGCGCTGGCCGAGCGTCAGAGAAAATAACAAGCGGGAATTGTCCGCAGCGAGAGTGGACAGTTGGGCCTAAGGGCCAGTGCTGGCAGACAGACAGAGACAGAGGCCGGAGAAACCAAACCGTCTATCATTAACGTTTCTCATCCTCGGCTGTGGCTCGCTGATTTTTCTCGCCCTCTTTATATAAAGATATGTCGATGTCGCTGTCGTTCTCGGTGTGAGAGACGACGCTGAGCTGTTGGGACTCCCGCCCTAGCTCCGCCGAGTGATGAGCCAGGCTCTGCCCGCCCCTTGCAGTCATCCGTCCACCCTTCAGCCATTCGCTGACCATGGCCGCAGATTTGCAAGCCAAGTATCAGAAACTTGCACAGGAGTATTCCAAGGTGTGGTTGATTGGCTTCAGTGTTGCTTTTCTGAATTGTTTATCCTTTATTGATATGCTATCAATTTGGAGCAGACGAACCTCTAAGCTCTAACCATTGTTGATCTAATACTTTTCAGTTTGCGATTTGTGGAATCTGAATTGGTTTGTTAATTGCTATTAAAATATATTCAGTATTGAGAAACTGGAAATCACAAACCATTCTCTTCACTGTAATCTTATCTCATAGGCAGTCCCTCGAAATCGAGAAAGACTTGCTTCCACTCTTAAAAGTGAGTTCTCTGGTGACTGTACAGTTCAATGCGGGAATTACAGTCTCTGTCACAGGTGGGACAGACAGTGGTTGAAGGAAAGGGTGGGTGGGGAGTCTGGTTTGTCACACGCAATTCTGAATACTTTCGCCGACGAGACTCGATACACAGTAATAAGTCACTACAAAAGCATATTTATACTACTTCTGAGCCTTTCTTGGTGTATTGAGGATTAAGTATGAATATCTTTTTAAAATGCAGGAAATAACAGCATCTCGAAAGCGAAAGGAACAGGTTACAAACGTATGGAGTGTATAACCTTTTGTTAGAACGAAGGTTTCAGTAAATTAATGGGTATGCCATTTTTAGTATGTACATTTGAACTGTCAAAACAATGTGCAGTAATATGTAGATTCTGCCCTTCCAAACATGGGTGTGTTTTCAGTTCTAACACCAGAGTCCAGTTACAGATCTGTCAGTGGTAGGGTAGTGCTGGGAGCAATTTGAGATGAAGAAGAACCACTCTACACAAATTGTATTGCTCAATAATAGTGGATTAATTGTTACTTTATACACAGTGTATTAGTACAAATATACTGAACATTACTTCATATCATCATCATAGGCAGTCCCTCGGAGTTGAGGATGACGTGCTTCCACAATAGCAATGAGTTCTCGGGTGACTGAAGAGTCCAATGCAGGACCTACAGTCTCTGTCACAGGTGGGGGCAAACGGTAGTTGAAGGAACAGGTGGATGGGGTGCCAGGGTTGCCACGCGCTCCTGCTGTCGACGCTTGGCTTCAGCTTGCTCTCGGCGAAGAAACGTTGTGTTCAGCGCCTTCCTGGATGCCTTCTCTTCACTTTGGGAGGTCTTGGACCAGGGATTCCCAGGTGTCGGTGGGGATGTTACATTTTTTCAAGGAGGCTTTGAGGGTGTCCTCTGCCCACCTAGAGCTCACTTGCCGCGTCGGAGCTCCGAGTAAAGTGCTTGTTTTGGGAGTCTCGTGTCAGACATGTGGGCAATGTGGCCCATCCAGCGGAGCTGATCGAGTGTGATCAGTGCTTCGATGCTGGGGATATTGGCCTGAGCGAGGGCACTGACAGTGCGCCTATCCTGCCAATGGATTTGCAGGATCTTGCGGAGGCAGCGTTGGTACTTCTCCAGTGTTTTGAGGTGCCTGCTGTACATAGTCCATGTCTCTGAGCCAGGTAGAGGGGTGGGTATCACCACTGCTCTGTAGACCATGAGCTTGGTGCTGGGTTTGAGGTCCTGGTCTTCAAACACAATCTTCCTCAGGTGATCGAAGGCTGCACTTGCACACTGAAGGCGGTGTTGGACCTTGTCGTTGATGTGTGTCCTTGTTGACAGTAGGCTCCCGAGGTATGGAAAATAGTCCACATCCAAAGCCTCGTCGTGGATTTTGATAACCGGGGCGGGGGGGGCAGGTTGGGAGAGGACCTTTGTCTTACGGATGTTAAGTGTAAGGCCCATGCTCGGTGAAGGTGTTGACAATGGCTTGGAGTTCGGCCTCGGAGTGTGCGCAGATGCAGGCGTCTTCTGCGCACTGCAGTTCACTGACAGAGGATGGGACGGAGGTGACGGAGGTTGAAGAAATTCCCATTTGTCCTGTAATTTAGCTCCACTCCAGTGGAGCTTGCCGAGGGTGAGATGGAGCATTGCAGCAAGGAAGATTGAGATGAGCGTTGGTGTCGGAAAGAACAAGTTTCTTTAACACATTCTGAATTTGTCTGGAAACTATGGGTTGTGTGAATTGTGTAAATTCTTCAAAGGAATTCACAGGTGATCTGGCTGCAGGATGTTTACAGGTAGCTTGTATTCTTAAAATGTGTTGCAGCATAAATTGTACTGAGATTTTTCTTAAATGTTAAAATACTCTTGATGCATTGTTCAATTATTTAAAATGTATTTGGTGCAGTGCATTGGATGTTGCATGCTATCCCATGGACTGGTAGGATTTAGGTTCTTTTTTATATCTCAAGGTGGGTTCTTGATTTTAGCCACACTAGTGGAAGTACTGGAAAGAGGTTAAATGCTGCTTCCTGCCCTGTATAAAATAGGGGGGGCTAAATGGAGAGGAGTATATTGCATCCCTACTCTCCCAGGTAGTTGTCATGAAGTTCCTAATGGCCAGCTCAAGTTTTTTTAATTCGTTTCTGGGATGTGGGTGTCGCTGACAAGGCCAGCATTTATTGCCCATCCCTAATTTCCCTTGAGAAGGTGATGGTGAGACACCGCCTTGAACCGCTGAAGTCCTTGTGGTGAAAATACTCCCACAATGTTGTTGAGGGAGTTCCAGGATTTTGACCCAGCGATTATAAAGATCAGCGATATATTTCCAAGTCAAGATGGTGTGTAACTTGGAAGGGAACTTGCAGGTGATGGTGTTCCCATGCGCCTGCTGCCCATGTCCATCTATGTGGTAGAAATCGTGGGTTTGGGAGAGGCTGCTGTCGAAGCTTTGGCAACTTACTGCAGAGTATCTTGTAGATGGTGCACACTGCAGCCACGGTGCGCCGGTGGTGCAGGGAGTAAATATTTAAGGTGGTGGATGGGGTGCCAATCAAGCAGGCTACTTTGTCCTGGATGGCGTCGAGCTTCTTGTGTTTGAGCTGCATTCATCCAGGCAAGTGGAGTGTATTCCATCACACTCCTGACTTGTGCTTTGTAGATGCTGGGGAGTCAGGAGGTGAGACACTCGCCACAGAACACCCAGCCTCTGACCTGCTGTTCTAGTCACACTATCTGTGGCTGGTCCAGTTAAGTTTCTGGTCAATAGTGACCCCAAGGATATTGATGGTAGGGGATTTGGCGATGGTAATCCCGCTGAACGTCAAGCGATGGTGGCTAGACTCTTGCTTGGAGATGGTCATTGCCTGGCACTTGTGTGGCATAAATGTTATTTGTCACTAATCAGCCCAAGCCTGAATGTCATCCAGGTCTTGCTGCATTTGGGCATTGATTGCTTCATTATCTGAGGAGTTGCGAATGGAACTGAACACTGTGCAATTATCAGCGACCATCCCCACCTGACCTTATGATGGAGGGAAGGTCATTGATGAAGCAGCGGAAGATAGTTGGCCCTAGGACACTGCCTTGAGGAACTCCTGCAACGATATCCTGGGGCTGAGCTGATTGACCTCAACAATCTCAACCATCTTCCTTTGTGCTTTATGACTCCAGCAGTGGAGAGTTTCCCCCATTGACTTCAGTTTTACTAGGGCTCCTTGATGTCACATTCTGTCAAATGCTGCCTTGATGTCAACGGCAGTTACTCTCTCCTCACCTCTGGAATTTAGCTCTTTTGTCCATGTTTCAACCAAGGCTGTAATGAGGTCTGGAGTCGAGTGGTGCTGGCGGAGCCCAAACTGAGCATTGGTGAGTAAGTGCCGCTTGATAGAACTGTCGACGACACCTTCCATTACTTTGATAATTGAGAGTAGACTGATGGGGCGGTAATTGAACAGATTGGATTTGTCTCGCTTTTTGTGGACATGACACACCTGGACAATTTTCCACATTGTTGGATCGATGCCAGTGTTGTAGCTGTACTGGGACAGCTTGGCGAGTGGTGCGGCTAGTAGTGTTGAAAGAAGTTTGAACAGGTTGCCTGTCTTCTCCATGCTAGATAACATGTTTAACTGTAGACTGATAATTTGTGTACCAGAAGTCTTTATATTCTTTGCATGTTACTGATTGAAGGAATTATTTGTGAACACTTCTATTCAAAGCATATATCGATTTTGTCTTTACTACTTAGCTGAACATATTTTGAGTTGGCAGCTGCATGAGAATTTAACTCCATTACTTTATTACAGGGTACAACATTCTCGCAATAGAAACATAGAAAATAGGTGCAGGAGTAGGCCATTCGGCCCTTCGAGCCTGCACCGCCATTCAATGAGTTCATGGCTGAACATGCAACTTCACTACCCCATTCCTGCTTTCTCGCCATGCCCCTTGATCCCCCTAGTAGTAAGGACTGCATCTAACTCCTTTTTGAATATATTTAGTGAATTGGCCTCAACAACTTTCTGTGGTAGAGAATTCCACAGGTTCACCACTCTCTGGGTGAAGAAGTTTCTCCTCATCTCGGTCCTAAATGGCTTACCCCTTATCCTTAGACTGTGACCCCTGGTTCTGGACTTCCCCAACATTGGGAACATTCTTCCTGCATCTAACCTGTCTAAACCCGTCAGAATTTTAAACGTTTCTATGAGATCCCCTCTCATTCTTCTGAACTCCAGTGAATACAAGCCCAGTTGATCCAGTCTTTCTTGATATGTCAGTCCCGCCATCCCGGGAATCAGTCTGGTGAACCTTCGCTGCACTCCCTCAATAGCAAGAATGTCCTTCCTCAAGTTAGGAGACCAAAACTGTACACAATACTCCAGGTGTGGCCTCACCAAGGCCCTGTACAACTGTAGCAACACCTCCCTGCCCCTGTACTCAAATCCCCTCGCTATGAAGGCCAACATGCCATTTGCTTTCTTAACCGCCTGCTGTACCTGCATGCCAACCTTCAATGACTGATGTACCATGACACCCAGGTCTCTTTGCACCTCCCCTTTTCCTAATCTGTCACCATTCAGATAATAGTCTGTCTCTCTGTTTTTACCACCAAAGTGGATAACCTCACATTTATCCACATTATACTTCATCTGCCATGCATTTTCCCACTCACCTAACCTATCCAAGTCACTCTGCAGCCTCATAGCATCCTCCTCGCAGCTCACACTGCCACCCAACTTAGTGTCATCCGCAAATTTGGAGATACTACATTTAATCCCCTCGTCTAAATCATTAATGTACAGTGTAAACAGCTGGGGCCCCAGCACAGAACCTTGCGGTACCCCACTAGTCACTGCCTGCCATTCTGAAAAGTACAAATTTACTCCTACTCTTTGCTTCCTGTCTGACAACCAGTTCTCAAACCATGTCAGCACACTACCCCCAATCCCATGTGCTTTAACTTTGCACATTAATCTCTTGTGTGGGACCTTGTCGAAAGCCTTCTGAAAGTCCAAATATACCACATCAACTGGTTCTCCCTTGTCCACTCTACTGGAAACATTCTCAAAAAATTCCAGAAGATTTGTCAAGCATGATTTCCCTTTCACAAATCCATGCTGACTTGGACCTATCATGTCACCTCTTTCCAAATGCGCTGCTATGACATCCTTAATAATTGACTCCATCATTTTACCCACTACTGATGTCAGGCTGACCGGTCTATAATTCCCTGTTTTCTCTCTCCCTCCTTTTTTTTTTAAAGTGGGGTTACATTGGCTACCCTCCACTCGATAGGAACTGATCCAGAGTCCATGGAATGTTGGAAAATGACTGTCAATGCATCCGCTATTTCCAAGGTCACCTCCTTAAGTACTCTGGGATGCAATCCATCAGGCCCTGGGAATTTATCGGCCTTCAATCCCATCAATTTTCCCGACTAATAAGGATTTCCCTCAGTTCCTCCTCCTTACTAGATCCTCTGACCCCTTTTATCTCCGGAAGGTTGTTTGTGTCCTCCTTAGTGAATACCGAACCAAATTACTTGTTCAATTGGTCTGCCATTTCTTTGTTCCCCATTATGACTTCCCCTGATTCTGACTGCAGGGGACCTACGTTTGTCTTTACTAACCTTTTTCTCTTTACATATCTATAGAAAGTTTTGCAATCCGTCTTAATGTTCCCTGCAAGCTTCTTCTCATACTCCATTTTCCCTGCCCTAATCAAACCCTTTGTCCTCCTCTGCTGAGTTCTAAATTTCTCCCAGTCCCCAGGTTCACTGCTATTTCTGGCCAATTTGTATGCCACTTCCTTGGCTTTAATACTATCCCTGATTTCCCTTGATAGCCACGGTTGAGCCACCTTCCCTTTTTTATTTTTATGCCAGACAGGGATGTACAATTGTTGTAGTTCATCCATGCGGTCTCTAAATGTCTGCCATTGCCCATCCAAAGTCAATCCCTTAAGTATCACTCACCAATCTATCCTAGCCAATTCACGCCTCATACCTTCAAAGTTACCCTTCTTTAAGTTCTGGACCATGGTCTCTGAATTAACTGTTTCATTCTCCATCCTAATGTAGAATTCCACCATATTATGGTCACTCTTCCCCAAGGGGCCTCGCACCACGAGATTGCTAATTAATCCTCTCTCATTACACAATACCCAGTCTAAGATGGCCTCCCCCCTAGTTGGTTCCTCGACATATTGGTCTAGAAAACCATCCCTTATGCACTCCAGGAAATCCTCCTCCACTGTATTGCTTCCAGTTTGGTTAGCCCAATCTATATGCATATTAAAGTCACCCATGATAACTGCTGCACTTTTATTGCATGCACCCCTAATTTCCTGTTTGATGCCCTCCCCAACATCACTACTACTGTTTGGAGGTCTGGACACAACTCCCACTAACGTTTTTTGCCCTTTGGTGTTCTGCAGCTCTACTCATAGATTCCACATCATCCAAGCTAATGTCCTTCCTAATTATTGCATTAATCTCCTCTTTAACCAGCAATGCTACCCCACCTCCTTTTCCTTTTATTCTATCTTTCCTGAATGTTGAATACCCTTGGATATTGAGTTCCCAGCCCTGATCATCCTGGAGCCACGTCTCTGTAATCCCAATCACATCATATCCGTTAACATCTATTTGCACGGTTAATTCATCCACCTTATTACAGATACTCCTTGCATTAAGACACAAAGCCTTCAGGCTTGTTTTTTTTAACACCCTTTGTCCTTTTAGAATTATGATGCAATATGCTAAAATGTTTTTTAATGCATGGATTGCAAATATCAATAAAACAGAATTTATAGTTAAATTAACATTTACTGGAATTATTGTTGAAAATTCCTTTGGTGAAATATTTATCTCCTTGAAATGTTTCAGCTTCGGGCTCAGAACCAAGTACTGAAGAAAGCTGTTGTGGATGAACAAGGCCAGGGTGCATCTTTAAAGGTATAATCTAGAGCATCTTGTATCTGCGATGCAAATACAACAATACTTCAATATTTGATGTCTGTCTTGTTTTGATGCAAATTTGCAATTGTTGAATAATTCATTTTAAAGGTGTGCATATACTTTAGTCTCATTTGGAACTGGAGATAGTTTTTGCAACACCCAACTGAACCTTCCTGACTTTGATTTTACAGAAAATGATCAAGTTGTAGTCTGAATGATATGATGGGTACAGCAATTTTAGACTTGCTTAAGTACAGAAAGTTGGTCTCAACCAAGTATAAGTTGACCTGATGCACATTCAATTCCAAGTATGAATATATTCCATGAAAGGCAAATTGCTTGAGGAATGCATTCCTAAATGTTTGTGATAGTGAGAGTGGGAGGAGCGGAAGAGAGGAGAAAGAATTCTAAATACAAAAACATAATGCAAGTTTGTACCAGCAAGTGCGATTTTAGCAGGATAATTCTCCCCAGTGTACTGGCCAATATTTATCACCAAAACAAATTATTTGGTTGCTTGATTGCTGTTTATGGGATCTTGCTGCGTGAAAATTGGCTGTTTCCTGACATAACAGTGAGTACACTTCAAAAGTAATTTATTGGCTGTAAAGTACTTTGGGATGTCCTGAACTTATGAAAGGCACTATATAAATGCAAGTTCTTTCTTTTGTTTGAATGTCGTTATAAACTTTGAGATTGTGTTTCCTATATCCATGAGTCTAGAAATTCAAAAAATTGCATGAACACACATGGTAGAAAACAATCCTATTGCCCTTCATTTCAATAACTCATTCTTTCTTGCTTAGTTGGATGAGTTAGGGACTAGCTCCTTTGCCTCTCATGACTCTTTTTTTATTTTTTGCCCTCTGCTGCTGACAGCCGAGCTGAGAATGAGATCTTTGCATGTGGGGAATCATGGGTGCAGACCTGTTTTATGATTCACATCATGGGAATAGAGCTAGTATTAGACTACCAAAATATGAGTTGTCTCAATATATGGATCAGAATACAATTACATAACAAACTGTATAGATTCCCATTATTTTGCAGTAAAATGTTATGAAATTCCATGTCCTTTTGTCTTGCTTTGCCAGTTTTCAAGGAAATCAAAATAGTCCCCAGCCGTTTGCTGTTTGTGGGATCTTGGATTAAAATTATTTTTGGAACAAAAATATGTAGTCAAGTGAATGCCTGTACTGGGGAAAAGTAATGTACACAGCATCATCTTTCAATCTGGTATTTTACAGGGTAGATGCTGAGTAAATGTCTGTATAGTTTACTCAATAAAATGCTCCAATGCCAGCCGCAAGGGCATTTTCTACTGCACTATGTCAACCATTTAAATGGGGAGAGACTTTCAACTACAAGCAGCTTTGTACTATCCCTACTAGATGCTAGGTTAAGAATTGTTTTACTTGGTTTCACTTGGGGGAGGGTGGGGAGGGGGAACCTCACAGGGAGAGAACTGGATGGACCACATAAAGCATTATCAGGTCCTGCTCTAGTCTTCCAAATCTGCTCACTATTTCAGGATCATCCTGGAATGCAAAGATAACACCCGGCTTCTTTTCTCTCGTGCAAACTGTTGTTGGATCCATCTCCCTTGCCTCCTCCAATCTCCCAGTCAACAAGTGCAAGGAGCTCATGGACGTCTTTGTCACAAAGATTGAAACCTTCCGGTCAGCTGCTTCTGCTGATTCCTTCCCTTCCACTAGCCCACCAGGCTAAACCTACTCTAAGATTCTCCTCTGCCCTTGCCCTGAACTCTCATCTTTCTCCAGTTTTTCTCCTATGTCCCCTCATGCCCTCTCTGAGATCATCTTGTCCATGAACCCGATCTCCTGTTCCCTCAATCCTATTCTCACCAAACTGCTGACTACCCAACTTTCCTTCCTGGCCCCCATGTTAGCTGATATTAATGGTTCTCTCTGCTCATGTGCTGTCCCCCTCTCCTTTAAATCTGCCATCATCACCCCTCTGCTCAAAAAAACAACCTTTTGACCCCCTCCGTCCTTGAAAACTACCTTCCTTTCCATTCCAAAGTCCTTGAATGTACTGCTGCCTCTCAAATCTGTGCCCATCTTTCCCGGAACTCCATGTTTGAATCCCTCCATTCAGGTTTCCGCTCCGCCACAGTTCTGAAACAGCTCTTATCAAAGTCACAAATTAATCATATGTGACCGTGGTAAACTATCCTTCCTCTTTTTCTTTCTCCACCTGTCTGATACAGTTAATCACGCCATCCTCCCCCAACGCCTCTCCACTGTCGTCCAGCTGGGTGGGACTACACTCGCCTGATTCTATTCTTATCTATCCAGTTGTAGCCAGATAAACACCTGCAATAGCTTCACTTCCCACTCCTGCGCCATTACCGCTGATGTCCCTAAGGATCTATCCTTAGCTCTCTCATTGCTCTACATGCTGTCCCTCCATGACATCATATTGAAAACACAGCGTCAGGTTCCACATGTACGCTGACAACACCCAACTCTACCTTACCACCACCTTTCTCGACCCCTGCACTGTCTCTAAATTGTCTGACTGTTTGTCGGATATCCAGTTCTGGATGAGCAAAAGTTATCTCCAACAAACTCTGATCCCTAGCCACTGACTCCAACCCTCTTCCAGTTAACTGTGTAAGGCTAAACCAGACTGTTTGCAGCCTTGGTGTCGTATTTGACCCCAAGATGAGCTTCCAACTACACATCCATGCTATAACTAAGACTGCCTATTTCCACCTCCGTAGCATCGCCCGACTCCACCTCTGCGCCAGCTCATCTACTGAAACTCTTATCCATGCCTTTGTTACTTCTAAACTCGACTTCCAGTGCACTCTTGACCGTCCTCCTTATCTTTCACTCTCCATAAACTTGAGGTCATCTAAAACTTTGCCCGTGCCCTAACTCGCACCCAAATCCCATTCACTCATCATCCCTGTGCTCACTAATCGCACAGGGTAGCCTGGAGGAGGAATTCATAGAATGCATACGCGATTGTTTCTTAGAACAGTATGTTACAGAACCGACAAGGGAGCAAGCTATCTTAGATCTGGTCCTATGTAATGAGACAGGAAAAATAAACAATCTCCTAATAAAAGATCCTCTTGGAATGAGTGATCACAGTATGGTTGAATTTGTAATACAGATTGAGGGTGAGGAAGTTGTGTCAGAAACGAGCGTACTATGCTTAAACAAAGGGGACTACAGTGGGATGAGGGCAGAGTTGGCTAAAGTAGACTGGAAACACAGACTAAACGGTGGCACAATTGAGGAACAGTGGAGGACTTTTCAGGAGCTCTTTCATAGTGCGCAACAAAAATATATTCCAGTGAAAAAGAAGGGCGGTAAGAGAAGGGATAACCAGCCGTGGATAACCAAGGAAATAAAGGAGAGTATCAAATTAAAGACCAATGTGTATAAGGTGGCCAAGGTTAGTGGGAAACTAGAAGATTGGGAAAATTTTAAACGACAGCAAAGAATGACTAAAAAAGCAATAAAGAAAGGAAAGATAGATTACGAAGGTAAACTTGCGCAAAACATAAAAACAGATAGTAAAAGCTTTTACAGATATATAAAATGGAAAAGAGTGACTAAAGTAAGTGTTGGCCCCTTAGAAGATGAGAAGGGGATTTAATAATGGGAAATGTGGAAATGGCTGAGACCTTAAACAATTATTTTGCTTCGGTCTTCACAGTGGAAGACACAAAAACCATGCCAAAAATTGCTGGTCACAGGATTGTGGGAAGGGAGGACCTTGAGACAATCACTATCACTAGGGGGGTAGTGCTGGACAGGCTAATGGATCTCAAGGTAGACAAGTCCCCTGGTCCTGATGAAATGCATCCCAGGGTATTAAAAGAGATGGCGGAAGTTATAGCAGATGCATTCGTTATAATCTACCAAAATTCTCTGGACTCTGGGGAGGTACCAGCGGATTGGAAAGCAGCTAATGTAACGCCTCTGTTTAAAAAAAGGGGCAGACAAAAGGCAGGTAACTATAGGCCGGTTAGTTTAACATCTGTAGTGGGGAAAATGCTTGAAGCTATCATTAAGGAAGAAATAGCGGGACATCTAGATAGGAATAGTGCAATCAAGCAGACGCAGCATGGATTCATGAAGGGGAAATCATGTGTAACTAATTTACTGGAATTCTTTGAGGATATAACAAGCATGGTGGATAGAGGTGTACCGATGGATGTGGTGTATTTAGATTTCCAAAAGGCATTCGATAAGGTGCCACACAAAAGTTACTGCAGAAGATAGAGGTACGCGGAGTCAGAAGAAATGTATTAGCATGGATAGAAAATTGGCTGGCGAACAGAAAACAGAGAGTTGGGATAAATGGGTCCTTTTCGGGTTGGAAATCGGTGGTTAGTGGTGTGCCACAGGGATCGGTGCTGGGACCACAACTGTTTACAATATACATAGATGACCTGGAAGAGGGGACAGAGTGTAGTGTAACAAATATTGCAGATGACATAAAGATTAGTGGGAAAGCGGGTTGTGTAGAGGACACAGAAGCTGCAAAGAGATTTGGATAGGTTAAGCGAATGGGCTAAGGTTTGGCAGATGGAATACAATGTCGGAAAGTGTGAGGTCATCCACCTTGGGGGGGGGGGGGGGGAAACAGTGAAAGGGAATATCATTTGAATGTGGAGAAATTACAACATGCTGAGGTGCAGAGGGACCTGGGGGTCCTTGTGCATGAAACTCTTGTGCATGAAACTCTTTTAGAGTCCTGTGAGTGGGGGGACAGAGGGGAGACAGGAGGGAGTGTTAACACAGAACGGGAAGGGTCTGTAACAGTGGGAGGTGCAAACGTGTGCACAAACAGCCTCTCAGCATGAATCCCAAAAAGTTAGTTTGCAGGTGCAGCAGGTAATCAGGAAGGTGAATGGAATGTTGGCCTTCATTGCGAGAGGGATGGAGTACAAAAGCAAGGAGGTCCTTCTGCAACTGTATAGGGTATTGGTAAGGCCGCACCCGGAGTACTGCATGCAGTTTTGGTCACCTTACTTAAGGAAGGATATACTGGCTTTGGAGGGGGTATAGAGACGATTCACTCGGCTGATTCCGGAGATGAGGGGGTTACCTTGTGATGATAGATTGAGTCGACTGTGGGTTTACTCGTTAGAGTTCAGAAGGATGAGGGGTGATCTTCTAGAAACATATAAAATAATGAAAGGGATAGACAAGATAGAGGCAGAGGTTGTTTCCACTGGTCGGGGAGACTAGAACTAGGGGGCACAGCCTCAAAATACGGGGGAGCCAATTTAAAACCGAGTTGAGAAGGAATTTCTTCTCCCAGAGGGTTGTGAATCTGTGGAATTCTCTGCCCAAGGAAGCAGTTGAGGCTAACTCATTGAATGTATTCAAGTCACAGATGGATAGATTTTTAACCATTAAGGGTTACGGGGAGCGGGCGGGTAAGTGGAGCTGAGTCCACGGCCAGATCAGCCATGACCTTGTTGAATGGTGGAGCAGGCTCGAGGGGCTAGATGGCCTACTCCTGTTCCTAATTCTTATGTTCTTATGTTCTTATAACCTACATTGGCTCCCGGTTGAGCAATGCCTCAATTTTAAAATTCTCATCCTTGTCGTCAAATCCCTTCATGGCTTTGCCCCTCCCTATCTCTGTATAACTTGCATTTATATAGCGCCTTTAACTAGTAAAACATACCAAGGCACTTTATAGAAGCGTTATCAAACACAATTTGACATTGAGCCACATGAGATATTGGGACAGATGACAAGAGGTAGGTTTTAAGGAGCGTCTTAAAGAAGGAAAGAGGTGGAGCGGTGTCGGGAGAAAATTCCAGAGTGTGGGGCCTTGGCAGCTGTCGGCATAGCTACCAACAATGGAAGGATTAAAACCGGGGATGCTCAAGAGGCCAGAATTGGAGGAGCACAGTTATCTCTGAGGGTTGTGTGGCTGGAGGAGATTCGAGATAGGGAAGGACAAGGCCACAGATGGATTTGAAAACAAAAATGAGAGTTTTTAAATCGAGGCATTGCTTTAGTGAATGTCAGTGAGCACAGGGGTGATGGATGAACGGGGCTTGGTGCCAGTTAGGACCCGGGCAGCAGGATTTTGGATGGCCTCAAGGTTACGGAGGGTAGAACGTGGGAGGTTGACCAGGAGTTGATTAGAATAGTCTAGAGGTAACAAACGCGTAGATGAGAGTTTCGGCACCGGATGATTTGAGTCAGGGTGGAGTCGGACAATGTTGGAGGTGGAAATAGCCGGTCTTAGTGATGGGTCAGAAGCTCATTCGAGGTCAAATATAGCATCAAGGTTGTGAACAGTTTGGTTCAGCCTCAGACCGTTGCCAGGGAGAGGGATGGAGTCGGCGCCTAGGGAATGGAGTTCATAGCGGGGACCAAAGACCATGAATTCGATCTTCCCAATATTTAGTTGTAACTTTCTCCAGCTCTGCCAACTCACCGATATCTGTGCTCCTCCAACTCTGGCTTCTTACACATCTCAAATCGGCCCACTATCGGTACCCGTACTTTCAGATTCCAAGACCCCAAACTCTGGAATTCCTTCCCTAAACCTCTCGACCTCTCTTTCCTCCTTCAAGACACTCCTTAAAACCTACCTCTTGGGGCAGATGACCAAAAGTTTAGTCATCTGCCCTAATATCTTGTGTGGCTCGGTGTCAAATTTTGTTTGATAACACGGCTGTAAAACACCTCGGGACGTTTTACTATGTTAAAAGCGCTATAAAAATGCAAATTGTTGTTGTTTACATCTTTTCAGTTTGAGCTGATTTAGAACACAGCCAAGGGATGCAAGATACACTGTCCCAACACTGCCACTCATTCTCTAAAGTATTTGCTTTATGCTGTGATAATGTCCAGAGCAGCCAGATGGAGTACAATGGTCTTTTCCAGTCCAGTGCCTCCCTATGTTCTTGTGTTGTATAATCTGACTTAACACACAGCTTTTTCCCTGCAACAGGAGGAGCTGAAGATGAAGGACCAAAGTGTTAGGAAGTTGCAGCAGGAAATGGACAGTCTGACATTCCGAAATCAACAGCTGGCAAAGCGCGTAGAGCTACTTCAGGAGGAATTAGTAACGACTGAAACCAAGGGCAAGAAGAGCAAGGTAAAGAGTCTGGAATGAAGCAAGGTTCCTGGGGTCCAAGGTTCTTAGATTTTTGATGGAACTGAGTAATTGATAGCATAATATTTAACGTGTTTCCTATCCATACTCTTATTTCCATTGCAAGTAGATATCCACATTTATTCATTGGAATAATCATCTCACTATTTCAAAACGAAAAGTGTTCCAAGCCTTTTCAAAATGCTCCTTAATCAAAGCAGCAGAATTTAGTTAACAGTTGTGAGGATTAAAATTAAAATAAACTCTGGGTTGTGATAACTTCCATCTAATGTGGAAGATGCTGACTCACTTGTAGGGCTACTAAAATCATAGAAGTTTACAGCACAGCAAAGGAGGCCATTCAGTCCAATTTGTCTGTGCTATCTGTTGGCTCAAGCAGTCCATAATCCCGCTGCCCCACTCTCTCCTCACAGCCATGTATCTTTCTCTGCTACAAATATTTATCCAATTTTCCTTTGAAAGAAGCAATGGTTTCTGGTTCACCCACTCCCTGTGACACAGGATTCCATGCTCCAACAACCCTCTTGGGTAAATACATTTCTCCTGAACCCTCTGCTCACTCTCTTAGAGATATTTAAATTGACGAGCCCTTGTTACCAACTCTCCAACCAGAGAAAATAGTCCTTGTCTATTCACTCGAACAAAACTCTTTGCTAATCAACTCTATGAAATCTCCGCTTGGCCTTCTCGTGCTGCAGTGGAAATAATCCCAGCAACTCGACGCTCTCCTTATAACTATAGTTTCCCATCTCTGACATCATCCTGGTGAATCTGTGCTGAACGTTTTTATGACTTAAATGTCCTTTTATTCATACCCTTTAGTGTCTTTCTTTTTAGTGTATACTCGCACACCTTGCATTTTCTCCAAAAATAATGCACATCTGCATTCAAATTACATCAGTCCACCCATTCAGCTAACCTGCCTGTCTTCCTGAAGTCTCTTACAGTCCACTTCACTTTTTTTCAAAACTCCTGTTTTCTGTCTTGTGGATGAAACGTTAAACCGAAGCCCTGCCTGCCCCCTCAGACGAATGTAAAAAATCTTGTGGCACTATTCGAAGATGGTCAGGGGAGCTCTCTTTGGTGTCCTGGCTAATATTTATCCCTCAATTAACAAATAAGGTTGGTGAGCTGCAGGTGCAAATAGCCACATGGGAATATAGAAACATAGAAAATAGGTGCAGGAGTAGGCCCTTTGAGCCTGCACCACCATTCAATAAGATCATGTCTGATCATTCACCTCAGTACCCCTTTCCTGCTTTCTCTCCATGCCTCTTGATCCCTTTAGGGCCATATCTAGCTCCCTCTTGAATATATCCAATGAACTGGCATCAATAACTCTCTGCGGTAGGGAATTCCACAGGTTAACAACTCTGAGTGAAGAAGTTTCTTCTCATCTCAGTCCTAAATGGCTTGCCACTTATCCTTAGATTGTGACCCCTGGTTCTGGACTTCCCCAACATCGGGAAAATTCTTTCTGCATCTAACCCGTCCAGTCCTGTCAAAATGTTATATTTTTCGATGAGATCCCCTCTCATCCTTCTAAACTCCAGTGAATAAAGGCCCAGTTGATCCAGTCTCTCCTCATATGTCAGACTAGCCATCCCGGGAATCAGTCTGGTGAACCTTCGCTGCACTCCCTCAATAGCAAGAACGTCCTTGCTCAGATTTGGAGACCAAAACTGAACACAATATTCCAGGTGAGGCCTCAGCAAGGCCCTTTATAACTGCAGTAAGACTTCCCTGCTCCTATACTCAAATCCCCTAGCTATGAAGGCCAACATACCATTTTCCACCTTCATCGCTTGCTGTACCTGCATGCCAACTTTCAATGATTGATGTACCATGACACCCAGGTCTCGTTGCACCTCCCCTTTTCCTAATCTGCCGCCATTCAGATAATATTCTGCCTTCGTGTTTTTGTCCCCAAAGTGGGTAACCTCACATTTATCCACATTATACTGCATCTGTCATGCATTTGCCCACTCGCCTAACCTGTCCAAGTCACCCTGCAGCCTCTTCGCGTCCTCCTCACAGCTCACACCGCCACCCAGCTTAGTGTCATCTGCAAACTTGGGGATATTACACTCAATTCCTTCATCTAAATCATTAATTTATATTGTAAAGAGCTGGGGTCTCAGCACTGAGCCCTGCGGCACCCCACTAGTCACTGCCTGCCATTCTGAAAAGGACCCATTTATCCCGACTCTGCTTCCTGTCTGCCAACCAGTTCTCTATCCATGTCAGTACGTTACCCCCAATACCATGTGTTTTAATTTTGCACACCAATCTCTTGTGTGGGATCTTGCCAAAAGCCTTTTGAATGTCCAAATACACCACATCCACTGGTTCTCCCTTGTCCACTCTACTAGTTACATCCTTAAAAAATTCCAGAAGATTTGTCAAGCATGATTTCCCTTTCATAAATCCATGCTGACTTGGACCGATCCCATCACGGCTTTCCAAATGCGCTGCTATTTCATCTTTAATAATTGATTCCAACATTTTCCACACTGCTGATGTCATAATTCCCCGTTTTCTCTCTCCCTCCTTTTTTAAAAAAGTGGTGTTACATTAGCTACCCTCCAGTCCATAGGAACTGATCCAGAGTCGATAGACTGTTGGAAAATGATCACCAATGCATCCACTATTTCTAGGGCCACTTCCTTAAGTACTTTGGGATGCAGACTATCAGACCCTGGAGATTTATCGGCCTTCAATCCCATCAATTTTCCTAATATAATTTCCCGACTAATAAGGATTTCCTTCAGTTCTTCCTTCTCACTAGACCCTCATAATGCTGTGGCGATAACTGAGACCTGGCTCAAAAAAGGGCAGGATTGGGTACAAAATATAACTGGATATAATGTGTTCAGGAACGATAGGGAAGGAAAAAAAGGAGGTGGATTACAGTGCTGGAGAGAGAGGATGTCCTGGAGGGGTGAAGAACAGAATCTATTTGGTTAGAGGTGCCATTACACTACGAGGTGTATTCTATAGGCTGCCAACTATTGGGAAGGATATAGAGGAGCAAATTTGCAGGGAATATATAGAGGTAGAAGAACTATAGAGTTGTGATAATGGGGGACTTCAACTATCCTAATGTAGACTGGGATAGTAATAGTGTAAAGTTGCTGAGAGGGGGAAGAATTTCTGAAGTGTGTTCAGGAGAACTTTCTTGATCAGTATGTCTCCGGCCCATTCTTGTTCTGGGGAATGAGGTGGGTCATATGGAGCAAGTGTCAGTAGGGGAACATTTCAGGAACAGTGATCATCGTATCCTAAGGTTTAGACTAGCTATGGAAAAAGACAGGGAGCAATCTAGAGTAAAAATACTTAATTGGAGGAAAGCCAAATTAAGTGGGTTGCGAATGGATCTTACCCAAGTAAATTGGAATCAAAGATTGGCAAGCAAAACTGTAATCAAACAATGAGCTGCCTTCAAAGAGGAGATGGTTCGGGTACAGTCAAGGTACATTCCCATGAGGGGGAAAGGTAGGGCAACCAAAGCCAGAGCTCTCTGGATGACAAAAGAGAGAGAGTAAGGGCATGTATGACAGATGTCAGGTTGAGAATATAAATGAGAATCAGGCTGAACATTCAGCGGGAAAGTGAAAAAGGAAATAAGAGGGGCAAAGAGAGTATGAGAATAGATTGGCAGCTAACATAAAAGGGAATCCAAAAGTCTCCTATAGGCATATAAATAGTAAACAGGTTGGGCAGATTAGGGACCAAAATGGAGACCTATGCATGGAGGCAGAGGGCATGGCTGAGGTACTAAATGAGTACTTTGCATCTGTCTTTACCGAAGAAGATGTTGCCAGTCATAGTGACAGAGGAGCTAGTTATGTAAAAGTGTCAAATTCACAGTCCTTCATACAAACATGACATCCCAATTCTTAACTAGATAGGATAAAAATTGATAAGTAGGAGGTACTAGAAAGTCAGGCTGTACTTAAAGTAGGAAAGTCGGCAGGGATGCATCCTAGGATGCTGTGGGAAGAAAAGGTGGAAATTGCGGAGGTACTTTCCATAATTTTCCAATCCTCCTTAGATATGGGTGGGTGGGACCAGAGGACTGGAGAATTGCAAATGTTACACCCTTATTCAAAAAAGGGTGTAAGGATAAACCCAGCAACGACAGGCTAGTCAGTTTAACCTCTGTACTGGGGAAGCTTTTAGAAATGATAATCCAGGATAAAATTAAGTCACTTGGACAAGTATGGATTAATAAGGAAAGCCAGCATGGATTTGTTGAAGGGAAATTGTGTTTAACTAACTTGATTGAGTTTTTTGATGAGGTAACAGAGGTTTGATGAGGGCAATGTGGTTGACGAGGAGTTCATGGACTTCCAAAAGGCATTTAATTAAGGGTCACATAATCAGCTTGCCAGCAAAGTTGCAGCCCATGGAATAAAGGGGACAGTGGCAGCATGGATGCGAAATTGGCTAAGTGATAGTAAACAGAATCGTGGTGAACGGTTGTTTTTTGGACTGGAGAAAGGTATACAACAACTTGTATTTATACAGCGCCTTTTAACATTGTGAAACGTCCCAAGGCGCTTCACAGGAGTATTATGAGATGAAAAAAATTGACACCAAGCCGTATAAGTAGAAATTAGCACAGGTGACCAAAAGGTTGGTCAGAGAGTTACGTTTTAAGGAGCGTCTTGAAGGAGGAAAGAGAGGCAGAGAGGTTAAGGCAGGGAGTTCAAGCTTGGGTCCTGGGCAACCGAAGGCATGGCCACCAATGGTTGAGCGATTATAATCAGGGATGCTCGAGAGGGCAGAATTAGAGGAGCGCAGACATCTCGGTGGTGGGTGGGGGAGGGGGAGGCACAGTGGGCGGGGGTGTTGTGGGCCTGGAGGAGATTACAGACATAAGGAAACATAGAAACATAGAAAATAGGTGCAGGAGTAGGCCATTCGGCCCTTCGAGCCTACACCACCATTCAATAAGATCATGGCTGATCATTCACCTCAGTACCCCTTTCCTGCTTTCTCTCCGTACCCCTTTCCTGCTTTCTCTCCATACCCCTTGATCACTTTAGCCGTAAGTGCCATATCTAACTCCCTCTTCAATCTATCTAATGAACTGGTATCAACAACTCTCTGCGATAGGGAATACAGGTCAACAACCCTGAGTGAAAAAGTCTCTCCCCATCCCGGTCCCAAATGGCCTACCCCCCATCCCTAGACCGTGACCCCGGTTCCGGAATTCCCCAACATTGTGAACATTTTTCTTGCATATAACCTGTCCAGTCCCGTCAGAACCTTATATGTTTCTCTGAGATCCCCTCTCATTCCTTAAACTCCAGTGAATACAGGCCCAGTCAATCCAGTCTCTCCTCCGTCCTGCCATCCCGGGAATCAGTCTGGTGAACCTTTGCTGCACCCCCTCATTAGCAAGAACGTCCTTCCTCAGATTAGGAGACCAAAACTGAACACAACACTCCAGGTGAGGCCCCACCAAGGCCCCGCACAACTGCAGCAAGACCTCCCTGCTCCTACGCTCAAATCCCCTAGCCATGAAGGTCAACATGCCACCTGCCCCCTCACCGCCCGCTGTACCTGCATGCCAACCTCCAATGACTGACGCACCATGACACTCAGGTTTCGCTGCACCTCCCCGTTTCCTAATCTGCCATTCAGATGATAATCTGCCTTCATGTTTTTGTCACCAAAGTGGACAACCTCACACGTATCCACACCACACTGCATCTGACATGCATCCGCCCACTCACCCAACCCGTCCAAGTCACCCCGCAGCCTCTTAGCATCCTCCTCACAGCTCACGCCACCACCCAGCCCAGTGTCATCCGCAAACCTGGAGACACCACACTCAATTCCTTCATCCAAATCACCGACATATACTGCAAATAGCCGGGACCCCAGCACCGAGCCCCGCGGCACCCCACCAGCCACTGCCCGCCACTCCGAAAAGGACCCGTCCATCCCGACTCTCTGCTTCCCGTCTGCCAATGAGTACTCTATCCACATCAATGCACCACCAGGAGGGGCGAGGCCATGGAGGGATTTGAAAATAAAGATGAGAATTTTGAAATCGAGGCATTGTTTAACCGGAAGCAGAGGGGTGATGGGTGAGCGTGACCTGATGTGAGTTCGGACAAGGGTGATGGAGTATAAAAGCAGAGAAGTCCTGCTACAACTGTACAGGGTATTGGTAAGGCCACACCTGGAGTACTGCGTACAGTTTTGGTCTCCATATTTAAGGAAGGATATACTTGCATTGGAGGCTGTTCAGAGAAGGCTCACTAGGTTGATTGCAGAGATGATGTGGTTGACCTATGAAGGTAGGTTGGGCCTATACACATTGGAGTTCAGACGAATGAGAGGTGATCTTATTGAAACATACAAGATAATGAGGGGGCTCGACAAGGTGGATGCAGAGAGGATATTTCCACTCATGGGGGAACTAAAACTAGGGGACATAGTCTCAGAATAAGGGGCCGCCCATTTAAAACTGAGATGAGGATAAATTTCCTCTGAGGGTTGTAAATCTATGGAATTCTGTGTCCCAGAGAGCTGTGGAGGCTGGGTCATTGAATATATTTAAGGCGGAGATAGACAGATTTTTGAGCGATAAGGGAATAAAGGGTTATGGGGAGCGGGCAGGGAAGTGGAGCTGAGTTCATGATCAGATCAGCCATGATCTTATTGAATGGCGGAGCAGACTCGAGACTGCTGCTATTTCTTATGTTCTTGCGACCAAAAACAATGGCTTCGGTCTTCCCAATATTCAGTTGGAAAATATACATTGGTGTTTCCCAGGGGTTGGTTCTTGGACCACTGCTTTTCTTGATCTATATTAATGATTTGGATGTGGGTGTACAGGGCACAATTTCAAAATTTACAGATGATACACAACTTGAAAGTATAGTGAACAGTGAGGAGGATAGTGATAGATTTCAAGAAAACATAGACAAGCTGGTGGAATAGACCTACACATGGCAGATGAAATTGAATGCAGAAAAGTGCAGTGATACATTTTGGTAGAAAGAATGAGGAAAGGCAATATAAACTAAAGGATACAATTCTAAAGTGGGTGCAGGAACATGTGGCTAGACTTTCGGCACATCATCGCCCATATAAGCGCAGAGATTCAGTTTATCGCCCATATTTGATGAGAAATGGAAACTAGTGCCCAATTATCACCCATTTATCACTGGCGCAACTTTCGGCATACAGGAAGGAGCTGAATCGCCCAGCCTATTTATAAAAAAAAAAAAAAAATCTGACATCCTCACTCGTGCAAGGCTCCGAAAGCTGTTTATAATGGAAACCAGCACTCAAATATCGCCGAGTGCCACTTTCGGCATTGCGCCCAAATGATTGCTTGCCCAAAAAGCTGCTCAAGAAAAGCTGCACTCACCTGACCATAACCCGGCAGTATGGAGGAAGTTTAATAAAAGGCTGTCTGAAATGGATGGGAGCATTGAAGTAATACGTGAGTGATTTAAGGGTGTTTTAGAATCTTGCCAATCATCTAATCACATTGTGGTTAATTTTGAGTTTATATTGTATTTATTGAGGACCATTTAAGAATTTTGAAGACAGATTGGGGCATTTATAGTGATGGGGCCTGTAATTTCTCAACCAGTATTGATGACTGCAGAATAGAGATGAGAGAAGGTTAATTGAAGAGCATTATGTGCCCAATCAAAGAGGTGGCAGACTGCTGACGGGGGAGATGTTGCACCCAATGTATTTACAGGGATAAGCGATCATACCTGGACTTGTCTGATAACATGTGTGTTAGAAGGCTGCGCTTCCAAAAGGAGGTCTTCAGTGAGATATGCCAGCTAATTAAGGGAGATCTGCAGCCTATCAGCACCACCAGGACCGCACTGCCCGTTGAAGTTAACGTTACTGCGGCACTTTCCTTATATGCATCGGGCTCCTTTCAAGCCTCAGCTGGAGACATTTGCTGCATCTCTCAGCACGCCACACATTGATTGCTGCATTCGACAGGTGACTGAAGCTCTTTACGCATGCAGGATGAACTTTATAAACTTCCCGATGACCAGGGAGGCACAGAATGAGAGGGCTTTGGGGTTCTCGAGTAGCCAACTTCCCCAAGGTGCAGGGAGCAATAGATTGTATGCACATCGCCCTGCGAGCACCTTTATAGGATGCAGAGGCTTTTCAGAACCGAAAAGGATTCCACTCCCTGAATGTGCAGCTCGTTGTTGACCACAAGCAAATAATCATGGCAGTAAATGCAAATTTTCCGGGAAGCATCCATGATACGCACATCTTGTGTGAGAGCACTGTCTCCGACCTGTTTAAGAGTCAGCCACAAGGTCACAGTTGGATGCTGGGGATTAAAGGATATGGCCTTGCCAGCTGGCTCATGACCCCTGAGTAAGCCCCAGACAGAAGTCGAGAAACGCTACAACGAAAGCCATATAGCCACATGCAATATCATCAAAGACACTTGGAATTCTGAAGTGCCTGGACCACTCAGAAGGCAACCTACAATACCACCCTCAGCAGGTCACTGAGTTCATTGTGGTGTGCTGCATGTTGCATAACCTAGCTATCAGGAGAGGACAACAATTGCCAGATGGGACTGCCAGTCCACCTCGAGAGAAGGGGGCGGAAGAAGAGGACGAGGACCTCTGGGAGGACAATCAGCCTGGCGATGAACCCATGCCCCCTGCGCCCCCCCCCCCCCCCCCCACACCACTGAAAAAGACCTGTGGTAGTTACGCAGCTGCAAGACTGTTATGTCAGCAGCTCATATATAAACGTTTTGCATGAAGTTATGTTGGTGACGGTTACAGTTGCGTTACGTTTCATCCTTGCCTGGCCATTGTTTGAAACCCTTGTATTGATGTTTAACCTTGCGTTATTAGAAGACACTGCATAACAATTGTAAAGTTCAATAAAAAATGTTGTTAATGTAACAATTGATGTACAATTTTTAAAACTAACACCCGTCTTCCCCCCCCCCCCCCCCCACCAACTCCCAACAGTCAACAACATTTTTCATCCAGCAATAAATTTAAAATAACGATAACACTACAAAACCACCCTCCCACCACCCCCAACATTCAACAAATTTTTAAATAACAAGAAGTCAATAATTTTAATTAAAATAGATTAGGCCCCTCTCCCCCCTCCCCCCCCCCTCGCTACCTGCAGCCATGCTTCCCTCCTTTACCTTTACCCCCCCTCATTTTACACCCCCCTTCCCACTTATGCCCCAAGAAACGGGGCCAAGTCATCTTGCAGTAGAGCACCTCGAGGCTGCTGCTGTAGAGAGAGGGGAGGGTTACTTTGGCAGATTGACTTCAGGGGACCAAGGAGAAGACGTTTCCGAAGAAACTTCTTTGAGTCAGAAGCAACTGCTTCCTCCTAACTCGCATCTGTCGAAGTTGATGGTGGTATGGCACCTTGGGGTGCAGTGCCGTATCCCAAAACTGTCGTCTGCTGCATGTCATCGACGGAGTCAGTCGTTCGCCACATTGCAGCAACGACCTCCCAAATCACGGAAAAAGTTATTTGCCTGAATAAAAAAGCACATGCGCAGAACAACCATTGCTATTGGCACCAGCCTTGCACGACTGAATACATCGCTATCGCCCAAATTAAAAAGGCAGAACTAGCGGTTTTTAAAATGGGTGATTCCGGTGATCCTGAAAAATTACAAAAAAAACACTAACGCTGGAAATGTCGTCCATTTTTGGGCGATAGCGATCACAGTGGAAAGATGGAGACCTGGGAGTATATGTGCACAAATCGTTGAAGGTGGCAGGGCAGGTTGAGAAAATGGTTAAAAAAGCATATGGGATACTGGGCTTCATAAATCGAGGCGTGGTGTACAAAAGCAAGGCTGATGAACCTTTATAAAACAGTGGTTCGGACACAGATTTAAGGTGACTGGCAGAAGAACCAAAGACGACATGAGGAGAAACTTTTTTGCACGAGTGGTTAGAATCTGGAATTCACTGTCTGAAGGGGTGGTGGCGGCAGGTTCAATTGTGGCTTGCAGAAAGAAATTAGATAAGTACCTGAAGGAAAAAAATATGCAGGGCTACTGGGAAAGAGCAGGGGAGTGGGACTAGCTGAAATGCTGTTGCAGAGAACCGGCACAAGCTTGATAGGCTGAATGGCCTCATTCTGTGCTGTAATCATTGTATGATTCGATGTGAAAAATAGCTGCTGTATTTCCCTACATTACAACAGCGATCACATTTCAGAAGTACTTAATTGGCTGTAAAGTGCTTTGGAATGTCCTGGGGTTATGAAAGGCACTCTATAAATGCAAGTCGAGGAAGACTTGCTTCCACTCCCAAAGTGAGTTCTTGGATGGCTGAACAGTCCAATACAAGAGCCACAGACCCTGTCACAGGTGCGACACACATTCGTCGGGGGAAGAGACAGGGTGGGGCTGGTTTGCTGCGCGCTCCTTCTGCTGTATGTGCTTGACCTCTTCACGCTCTCAGCGTTGAGATTCGAAGAGCTCAACGCCCTCCTGGATGCACTTTCTCCATCTCGGGTGGTTTTCGGCCAAGGTCTCTCAGGTGTCAGTGGTGATGTCGCACTTTACCAGGGAGGCTTTGAGGGTGTCCTTGTAACGTTTCCGCTGCCCACCTTTGGCTCGTTTACCATGAAGGAGCTCTGCATAAAGCATT
Source organism: Pristiophorus japonicus (assembly GCF_044704955.1). Lineage (NCBI taxonomy): Eukaryota > Metazoa > Chordata > Chondrichthyes > Pristiophoridae > Pristiophorus > Pristiophorus japonicus. The sequence goes on along the minus strand of NC_091985.1, from coordinate 46,670,845 downwards.
TGCTTAAGGAGTCTCGTATCTGGCATGCGAACTATGTGGCCTGCCCAGCGAAGCTGATCGAGTGTGGTCAGTGCTTCAATACTGGGGATGTTAGCCTGGGTGAGGACACTGATGCTGGTGCGCCTGTCCTCCCAGGGGATTTGCAGGATCTTGCGGAAACATCGTTGGTGATATATCTCTCGCGACTTGAGGTGCCTTCTATACATCATCCATGCCTCAGATCCATACAGGAGGGCGGTTATTACTACAGCTCTGTAGTCCATGAGCTTGGTGGTAGATTTCAGGGCCTGGTCTTCAATTGCTAGCACAATGAACAGCTGGTGTGCGGCCACAGGGATAGATGTGGAGTCCCTTCGGCCCAGGGTTGCAGCGGGCCGGTCTCTTCGGCCCGGGGTTGCAGCGGGCCGGTGCAGAGTCCCTTCGGCCCAGGGTTGCCGTACTGAACCCTATGCTTTCAACCGTCACTGCACTTGCGCGCAAACGTTTCTGATTCCTCGCCAACATGCTGTTAATGATTGACGTGATCCTCATCCAATCGGCGCACGATGTCCATTCCGCAGAGTAATTTCTGATGACGTTTGACCAGTTTGAACATGGCCCCGCCCCCCTCTCCTGTGTGCATGATCGGTGGGAAAATAAAATAAAAGATTTGGCTCACAACATAAGAAATAAGGGCAGGAGTAGGCCATTTGGCCACGCAAGTCTGCTCCGCCTTTCTGTAAGATCATGGCTGATCTGATCCTGGCCTCAACACTTCCCTGCCTGCTCCCCATAACCCTTGACTCCCTTATTCAAAAATCTGTCTATCTCCACCTAAATATATTCAATGACCCAGCCTCCACCGCTCCCTAGGACAGAGAATTCCAAAGATTCACTGCCCTCTGAGAAGAAATTCCTCCTCACTTCTCTTTCAAATGGGTGACCTGTTATTCTGAAACTATGCCCCTAGTTCTAGATTCCCCCATGAGGGGAAACATCCTCTCTGCATCTACCCTGTCAAGCTTCCTCAGAATCTTGTATGTTTCAATAAAATCACCTCTCATTCTTCTAAACTCCAATGAGTAAAGGCCCAACCCACTCAACCTTTCTTCATATAACAACCCCTTCATCTTGGGAATCAACATCGTGAACCTTCTCTGAACTGCCTCCAATGCAAGTATATCCTTCCTTAATTAAGGAGACCAAAACTGTACGCAGTGCTCTAGGTGTGGTCTTAGCAATGCTCTGTACAGTTGGAGCAGGACTTCCTTTCTTTTATACTCCATCCCCCTTGCAATAAATGCCAACATTCCATTAGCCTTCCTGATCACTTTGCTGTACCTGCATGCTAACCTTTTGCATTTCATGTGCAAGAACCCCCAGGTCCCTCTGTACTACAGCGTTTTGTCATTGCTCCCCATTTAAATTGCTTTTTTATTTTTCCTGCCAAAGTGGATAACCTCACATTTTCCCACATTATAGTCCATCTGCTACTTTTTTTTTCCCACTCATTGAGCCTATCGATATCCCTTTGTAGATTCTTTGTGACCTCACAACTTGCTTTCCCACCGATCTTTGTATCATCAGCAAATTTGGCTACATTACACTTGATCCCTTCATCCAAGTCATTAATATAAATTGTAAATAGTTGAGGCCCCAGCGCTGATCTCTGTGGCAACTCACTACCAACCTGAAAATGATTCATTTATCCCGACTCTCTTTGTTTTCTGTTAGTTAGCCAATGCAATATCCTTGCAAATGTATTCATCATAGGCAGTCCCTCGAAATCGAGGAAGACTTGCTTCCTCTCTAAAAGTGAGTTCTCAGGTGACTGTACAGTCCAATACGGGAATTACAGCCTCTGTCACAGGTGGGACAGATGGTTGTGGAAGGAAAGGGTGGGTGGGGAGTCTGGTTTGCTGCACGCTCCTTCTGCTGACTGCGCTTGTTTTCTGCATGCTCTCGGCGACGAGACTCGAGGTGCTCGGCGCCCTCCCAGATGCTCTTCCTCCACTTGGGGCGATCTTTGGTCAGGGACTCAGGTGCTGGTGGGGATGCCACACCTTATCAAGGAGGCCCTGAGGGTGTCCCTGAAATGCTTCCTCTGCCCACATGGGACTCACTCGCCATGTAGGAGTTCCAAGTAGAGCGTTTGCTTTGGGAGTCTTGTGTCGGGCATGTGGACAATGTGGCCCACCCAACGGAACTGGTCGAGTGTGGTCAGTGCTTCAATGCTGGGGATGTTGGCCTGATCGAGAACACTGACGTTGGTGCATTTATCCTCCCAGGGGATTTGCAGGATCTTGTGGAGACATCGTTGGTGGTATTTCTACAGCGATTTGAGGTGTCCACTGTATATGGTCCACTTCTCTGAGCCATACAGGAGGGCGGATATCACTACAGCCCTCTAGACCATAAGCTTGGTGCCAGATTTGAGGGCCTGATCTTCGAGCACTCTCCTCTTCGGGCGATATTACCTCCAACACCGTGAGCTCTTGTCTTGTGCAGTAACCTTTTATGTGGCACCTTATCGAATGTCTTCTGGAAATCCAACTACACCACATCCACTGGTTCCCCCTTATCCACCCTGCTCATTACATCCTGAAAGAACTGCAGCAAATTTGTCAATCATGATTTCCCTTTCATCAAACCATGCTCTCTGCTTGATTGAATTGTGCTTTTCCAAATGTCCTGCTACTGCTTCCTTAATAATGGACTCTAGCATTTTCCCAACTAACTGGTCTATAGTTTTCTGCTTTTTGTCTGCCTCCTTTTTTAAATAGGGGCATTACATTTGCAGTTTTCCAATCCGCTGGGACCTCCCCAGAATCCAGGGAATTGTGATAGATTGCAACCAATGCATCCACTATCTCTGCAGCCACTTATTTTAAGACCCTAGGATGCAAGCCATCAGGTCCAGGGGACTTGTCCACCTTTCATCCCATTATTTTACAGAATACTTTTTATTTTGTGATAGCAATTGTTATAAGTCCCCCGCGCCCCCATAGCCCCTTGATTATCTATTACTGGGATGTTTTTAGTGTCTTCTACCGTGAAGACCGATACAAAATATTTGTTCAAAGTCTCTGCCATTTTCCTGTTCCCCATTATTAATTCCCCAGTCTTATCCTCTAAGGGACCAACGTTTACTTTAGCTACCCTCTTCCTTTTTATATACCTGTAGAAGTTCTTACTGTCTGTTTTTATATTTCTTGCTATTGTTGAACTCGATGTTTAGTCCAGAAGGCTGTTAAGTGCCGAAACGAAAGATGAGGTGCTGTTCCTCGAGCTTGCATTGAGCTTCATTGGAACAGTGTAGGAGGCCGAGGACAGAGATGTCAGAGTGGGAGTCGAGTAGAGTGGAGAATTCAAGTGACAGGCGACCGGAAGCTCAGGGTGACGCTTACAGACTGAACGGAGGTGATCCACGAAGCAGTCACCTAATCTGCGTTTGGTCTCCCCAATGTAGAGTATACTAAATTGAAAGAAATACTAGTAAATCGCTGTTTCACCTGGAAGGAGTGTTTGGGGCCCTGGACAGTATGAAGGGAAGAGTTAAAAGGAGCCATGGGATGGGGAGGGGTTGCTGGGTGTGACTGCGGAATGGACCAGGGTATCACGGAGGGAGCGGTCCCTTCGGAATGCTGAGAGAGGAGGGGAAAATGTGATTGGTGGTGAGATCGCGCTGGAGATGGCGGAGGACAATCCGTTGAACGTGGAGGCTGGTGGGGTGAAAGGTGAGGATAAGAGGAACCCTGTCCTGGTTCTGAGATGGAGGGGTAAGGGTGAGAGCAGAAGTGTGGGAAATAAAACGGACACAGTCTAGGGCCATATTAACCATGGCGGAGGGGAATCCTCGGTTGAGGAAAAAGGAAGACATATCAGTGGCACAAGTGCGGAAGGTGGCGTCGTCAGAACAGATGCGACGGAGACAGATAAACTGGGAGAATGAAGTCCTTACAGGATGTGGGGTGGGAGGAAGTGTAATCCAGGTAGCTGTAGGAGTCAGTGGGCTTGTAGTGAATGTTTGTCGATAGTCTATTCCCAGAAATGGAGACAGTCGAGGAAGAGACGCTAGTTGATTGATGGTCACAAAATTAGGTGATGTCCTTCACATGATGTTACTTTACAATGCCATTTTCCGGTGCAGTAGTGCTCTACCTTGAAAACCAGAATAGCTATTAACTAAATTTTGACTAAATTGGTTTTCTACAGCAGAAGAGTGCTGACTCTCCGTCTCAACTGAACCAGCAGCGACAGAGTGTATTTGATGAAGATCTGCAGAACAAGATAGAGGAAAATGAACGACTGCACAAACAAGTGAGTTAATTCGACAGTATCCAAGTTACCTTGCACATAGCAGATTTTGTGAGAAGAGCTGCTGTAACAACAGGTGTGAGAAATCCAAACTATTGACAACTATAATAATGAGTTGCAGGCTCAAGATCCGCAGAGGGATTTTTGAATACAGTTTGATTCCAGAGCTCTAATATCAGTTAACTCCGCACAAACCAGGAATCAAAATCTGAACCTTCTGGTTTGCACTGTTTAGTTACATCTTGCCATTTACTGACTGAATTGTATTTAGGGAAATCATTAATAATCCCTTCAACTGCAGGTGATTGATAAGTGCAACCTAACAGTTTTAAAAGTTTAAGAAAGGCATGGAAGACAGATAACTAAGATGAAATAGACAAAAAATGGACCAATAGGATAGTTGCACTTTGCATATCAAGGCAGTTATATTTCTGATTTATATTTGATTACATCACAGTCATACTGGTTCAGTCCAGGAGAATGTACCTGCCAGACCAAAAATAAGTGTGTGTATTTTATGTATAGTCTACATCCTTTTATCAGTTATTCAATTTAAATATAGAAAAATAATTCATATGAACTTAAAAAAACTGATATATTCATCTAGAACTAAGTTCTGTGGTTGTAGCATGCTCAAACTTAAAAACATATATATTTTATGTTAACTGTCCCTCAAAGGCCCAGAAAACAGTTCAGTAATCCTGCTGTCAGGTGTAACTCTAGTCTTTAAATACCTTTTAATGCAACAATTTCAGGAAAGTAATCTGCTGTACCAGTGAGTAAGATTTCAACAATATGACTTTTTTTTTCATGAATCATCCACCATCTTAACATGTGTTTTACGATCTATCTGCCACAACAATCAATGCAAGTAATATGAGTAAAGTTTTTAATTTAAACTGCAAATTGTATTTATATCGCACCTTCTCACACTAAAACCTTTAACTTAATGCATTCCTTTCGGAGTGCAGTGACTGCTATTGGCAAAGTTTGGAGGGGAAACACATCGAAGTACAGTATATAAAATTGTGTGCAAGTATATATAGATAAACTAAACACTTTGGGCCCAAGTTTCCACATGATTTGTGCCTGATTTTTAGGAGCAACTGGTGGAGAACGGACTATCTTAGAAATCGCAATTCTCCACAGTTTTTTTTTCTGCAGTTCGAGTCAGGTAGAACAGTTCCACTTTGGAACAGAATTTTTTTTTCAAAAGGGGGCGTGTCCGGCCACTAACGCCTGATTTGAAAGTTTCCACAGTGAAAACGTACTCCAAACTAATGTAGAATGGAGCAAGTGAAGATTTTTGTAGAACTGAAAAAACCTTGTCTACACATTAAAAAATCAGGCGCAGGTTATAAATTAGGCGTCCAGAACGAGGTGGGAGGGAGGGGGAAGGGAAGTCATTAAATTCTACAATCAATCCTTATTTATACTTCTACAAATATTATACAAATAAATCCAACCTGAATAAACATTTATAAGCAAAGAAAAGATTAAATAAACCATGTTCCTACCTGTGTGAAAGTGCTTCAGCCAGGGAGAATGCTGCAGCAAGCCTCACAAAACGAGGCAGCTGTTCCCGAACGCGGGGGGGGGGGGGAAGGAAGCCGTTCCAGACGGCGGGAGGGAGAGGAAGCCGTTCCAGACAGCGGGAGGGAGGGAACCGAACGCAGGCGGCGGGGGGAAGGAAGCCGTTCCAGACAGCGGGAGGGAGGGAACCGAACGCAGGGGGCGGGGGGAAGGAAGCTGTTCCAGACGGCGGGAGGGAGGGAACCGACCGACCAAACGCGGGGGGGGAGGAAGCCGTTGCAGATGGCGGGAGGGAGGGAGGGAGCCGACCGAACGCAGGTAGGGTGGGGTGGGGGGGGAGGAAGCCGTTCCAGACGGCGGGCGGGAGGGAACCGACAGAACGCAGGGGGGGGGGAGAGAAGGAAGCCGTTCCAGACGGCGGGCGGGAGGGAACCAACCGACCGAACACAGGGGAGGAAGCCGTTCCAGACGGCGGGGAGGGACCGAACGCAGGGGGGGTTGGGGGGGAGCCGTTCTGAGAGGGGGGGAGTGCGAGCCCGACCGACCGGGGGGGGGGGGGGGTAGACAGAAGGCTGCAGGAAGCCTCAGAAATTGAGGAGTCATTTCCCGACGGTAGACGGTGGAGGTCGTCAGGAAACGGCTGCCTCAACTTTCTGAGGCTTCCTGCAGCCTTCTCAGTGCTGATGTGCTGATGGCAATGTGCTTTTATTAAAAAATGTTCAAAAACTAAACAGCTACAAAGAACTACAAAAATGGCCGAGTGCCAATGTTTCCTTCACACTGCGCGTGCCGGCAGGAAAAAAACTAATTTAAATAGTACCCGCCCCCTCCTATCAAGGGAAATCAGGGATAGTATTAAAGCCAAGGAAGTGGCATACAAATTGGCCAGAAATAGCAGCGAACCCGGGGACTGGGAGAAATTTAGAACTCAGCAGAGGAGGACAAAGGGTTTGATTAGGGCAGGGAAAATGGAGTTCGAGAAGAAGCTTGCAGGGAACATTAAGGCGGATTGCAAAAGTTTCTATTGGTATGTAAAGAGAAAAAGATTAGTAAAGACAAACGTAGGTCCCCTGCAGTCAGAATCAGGGGAAGTCATAACTGGGAACAAAGAAATGGCAGACCAATTGAACAAGTACTTTGGTTTGGTATTCACTAAGGAGGACACCAACAACCTCCCGGATATAAAAGGGGTCAGAGGGTCTAGTAAGGAGGAGGAACTGAGGGAAATCTTTATTCGTCGGGAAATTGTGTTGGGGAAATTGATGGGATTGAAGGCCGATAAATCCCCAGGGCCTGATGGACTGCATCCCAGAGTACTTAAGGAGGTGGCCTTGGAAATAGCGGATGCATTGACAGTCATTTTCCAACATTCCATTGACTCTGGATCAGTTCCTATCGAGTGGAGGGTAGCCAATGTAACCCCACTTTTTAAAAAAGGAGGGAGAGAGAAAACAGGGAATTATAGACCGGTCAGCCTGACCTCAGTAGTGGGTAAAATGATGGAATCAATTATTAAGGATGTCACAGCAGCGCATTTGGAAAATGGTGACATGATAGGTCCAAGTCAGCATGGATTTGTGAAAGGGAAATCATGCTTGACAAACCACCTGGAATTTTTTGAGGATGTTTCCAGTAAAGTGGACAAGGGAGAACCAGTGATGTGGTATATTTGGACTTTCAGAAGGCTTTCGACAAGGTCCCACACAAGAGATTAATGTGCAAAGTTAAAGCACATGGGATTGGGGGTAGTGTGCTGACATGGATTGAGAACTGGTTGTCAGACAGGAAGCAAAGAGTAGGAGTAAATGGGTACTTTTCAGAATGGCAGGCAGTGACTAGTGGGGTACCACAAGGTTCTGTGCTGGGGCCCCAGATGTTTACATTGTACATTAATGATTTAGACGAGGGGATTAAATGTAGTATCTCAAAATTTGCGGATGACACTAAGTTGGGTGGCAGTGTGAGCTGCGAGGAGGATGCTATGAGGCTGCAGAGTGACTTGGATAGGTTAGGTGAGTGGGCAAATGCATGGCAGATGAAGTATAATGTGGATAAATGTGAGGTTATCCACTTTGGTGGTAAAAACAGAGAGACAGACTATTATCTGAATGGTGACAGATTAGGAAAAGGGGATGTGCAACGAGACCTGGATGTCATGGTACATCAGTCATTGAAGGTTGGCATGCAGGTACAGCAGGCGGTTAAGAAAGCAAATGGCATGTTGGCCTTCATATGGTGCTTTCTTAGCGAGGGGATTTGAGTACAGGGGCAGGGAGGTGTTGCTACAGTTGTACAGGGCCTTGGTGAGGCCACACCTGGAGTATTGTGTACAGTTTTGGTCTCCTAACTTGAGGAAGGACATTCTTGCTATTGAGGGAGTGCAGCGAAGATTCACCAGACTGATTCACGGGATGGCGGGACTGACTTATCAAGAAAGACTGGATCAACTGGACTTGTATTCACTGGAGTTCAGAAGAATGAGAGGGGACCTCATAGAAACGTTTAACATTCTGACGGGTTTAGACAGGTTAGATGCAGGAAGTATGTTCCAGATGTTGGGGAAGTCCAGAACCAGGGGTCACAGTCTAAGGATAAGGGGTAAGCCATTTAGGACCGAGATGAGGAGAAACTTCTTCACCCAGAGAGTGGTGAACCTGTGGAATTCTCTACCACAGAAAGTAATTGAGGCCAATTCACTAAATATATTCAAAAGGGAGTTAGATGAAGTCCTTACTACTCGGGGGATCAAGGGGTATGGCGAGAAAGCAGGAAGGGGGTACTGAAGTTGCATGTTCAGCCATGAACTCATTGAATGGCAGTACAGGCTAGAAGGGCTGAATGGCCTGCTCCTGCACCTATTTTCTATGTTTCTATGTTTCCCACTTACAAAATCGGTGCGAGTGTAGGCTCCGCCCCCCTTGGCACCGCACCAAACAGACCAGGAGCTGCAGGGCACTCCAGAATCGCGTGTTTTTTTCCCGGCGCCGTTTTTTATCGTGTGGAAACTTGGGCCCATTATTACTAAATTAGTATATCCTGGAATTTCCTCCCTAAACCTTGCTATCTCTCTCCTTCTTTAAGACGCTCCTTAAAACCTCTTACTTTGGCCAAGATTTTGGTCAGTTGTGCTCTTATCTCCTCTGTGGGCCTGTGCCAAATTTTGTTAATCACTCCTCTGAAGCGCATTGGGATGTGCTAATTACTATATTAATTATGCTATATAAATGCAATTTGTTGAGCTGAAATTCTGATAAGTCCACACTTGGAAGAAGTACTGTCTCTTGAGAGATCTAGTACCCATGTGAGTTTAAAAAAGAAAAGCAACTTACATTTACATAGCGCTTTAACATAATAGAACATTTCAAAGTACTTGACAAGGCCAATGACTGGAAAATGGAGGAAGAAGGATAAGGGGTTAGTGACCAAAAACCTCCTCAATATGCCAAACTTATTTTTGAAGGGGAGGAAAGTAGCAAGCTGGAACGGTTTGGGGAGTATTTGATTGTGGAGCTGAAATGGCTGGGGCTCTTCAGCCAATAGTGGAGAGATGCAAAGGAGGCCAGAATCCTAAAAGTCGAGGGTGAGTACAGGAACATAAGGATTTTGAGGTTATAAGGAGAGAGGAGGCTATGGAAGGGTTTATAGACTAAGTGCAGTTTGAAGCAAAAATTATGATCCCTCATAACTGTCTTACTCGAGAATGAGTAAAGTGATTTATTTTCTCTGGTGAGGAATTGCAATACAAGGACAACCAGTCTTGTCTCACCAATCACTCTGATACCCTTGTTCCAGTCATTCTCAATTAGCAACAGGAATGGAATGCCTTCTATATAGTAGCCATTATAAATGGAAGTTGGATACTTGTATGATGTTGCATTTGTTCATATAACTAATATTTTTAGAACCACTCTTGTGAATTCTTCCTCGGCCATTTGTTCTAAGTCTGACAACTCTGTGAAAGTCAAATTTTTTCTGCAGTGACACTGATTGAGCTACACTGTACTGATGAAAAAGCAATCCATTAATTATTTGCCATCATTATTTAGTGAATTTATGTAGTTCGTTCAGTGCTGTTGAAGCGTTTATTTTGGTACATGGGTTTTATGTTTCTGCATTTGTATTATCTATTGATAGGTAGAGATTCCTGTGGTGTTGTTCATGGTAAGTTTAAAAAAGATTATTTGGTCTTGGGATGTGGTATTTGTTGTTCATCCCGAGTTACCCTGAGTCAATCATATTTAGGCCATGTGGGACTGGAATCACATTTAGGCCAGACCATATAGGGGCAGCAGGTTCTCTTGCCTGAAGGCCATTAGTGAATCAGTTGGGTTTTTACGACAATCCAGAAATTTTCAGTTATTCTTCTGATGCTAGTCCTCAAGGACCAGATATAACTCATTGGTTTTCACAATTTGCAATGTTGGGATTTGAGCATGCAACTTCTGGATTGCCAGTGCATTGCCATTGGCTACTGTACCCATACCCTACCAAAAGACATGCTGATAAGCAAGATCATTTATTTCTTAGGAGCACAGCAAATAAATGGGAAACACTCAGCATGTGTAAGGTATCAAAATATAAAAACTGAAAAGAATAAAGTTTATTAAAAAAATTAAACCATTTATTGGTTGGTTTTAAAATAAAATATCTGAACTTTGTTGCACAGAGGAAACAGGCTCAGGGAGGCTCAAGGCAAGGAACAAAGATAATAGAATGAAAGAAAGGTAGCAGCGCTATCTAATGTAGGAGGACTTAAAAGGTGAGTATAGTAAAGGAGCTGTGAAAATGATACCCGTTGAAAAGTAATGTAAATAGGCGTTACTTTTAGTGTCACAATGTGTGACAGAAATTATAATACAGGAAGTACATGCTGTCGTATGAAATTTCAAGTTATACGTATGTGCCCCTTGTCTTTTCCTCCCCATCCCTACACTTTCAGTCGACAATTTTACTCTGACAACCCCCCCATCTCTCTGCATTTTCTTCATTCTTCTGCATCCTTGTCACCCATGCACCTCCCCTCCACTCCTCCTCTTGCTTTGTCTACCATTCCTTCTCTCCTTCCACCACCCCGCCCACCCCCTCAACTCACTGCTCAAGATGGGAATGTGGTGGAGTGTGCACTTAGCTAATCAATGCTATTTAAATTTTCCTGCTACTCTTTGTGCATATCTTTTGGTTAAGTGGGTTGTAGTTGGATTGTTGTTTGGCTGTAGTGTTGTGTTTTGCTGTTGGCAGAATGTCAGGAATGGAGACCAGATATTTTCTGCTGGCTCATACAGATTTTCAGTTTGAACCATTTATTTATGTTGATTTGTGTCTCAAATTTAGTGGGGTGGGAATAGCAGAAAGCCATTCAGCCCTTCGAGTCCATTCCACCACTCTGTTAAATCATAGCTGCTCTGTACCTCAACCCTATTTACCTGCTTCTGTTCCATAAACCTTAATACCCTTGCCTAACAAGAATCTATCGATCTCAGTCTTGAAAATGTCAATTGTCCCAGCTTCAACACCTTTTCCAGATTTCCATTACCCTTTGTTGAAAAAAAAATGGCCCCTGTTTTTGCTCCTAAATGGCCCAGCTCAAATTATAAGATTATGCTCTCTTCTGAATTCCACCACCAGAGGAAATTGTTTATATGTATCTACCCTATCTAATTCCTTTATAATTTTAAATATGTTGATTAGGTCACCCCCTCAACCTTCTACACTATAGGGAATGGATGCCAAGTTTTATGCATAAATTTAACCCTGTAAGCCCTCGTATCATTCTGGTGAATCTGCACTGTACCACTTCCAAGGCCAATATATATTTTCTGAGGTTCGGTGCCCAAAATTGAATGTTATGTTTTCGACGGGGTCTGACCAAGGCTATGTATAAGTATCACTTCCTTAATTTTGAATTCTAACTCCCTTGGGATAAAGGCCAATTTTCTATTTGTCTTTGTGTACCTGTGCATTAGCGCTTAGTGATTTGTGTACATGGACACCTAAATCCCTTTGCTCCTCTTCGGCTCCTTGCCTCTCACCATTAATAGAATATTCTGATTTGTCTTTCTCAGATCACAAGAGAGATGCACATCCAACTGCAGTTACAGATAAACTTATGAGTTTTTCTCTCATTGTATTGGGAATTGCAGGATGGCGTGTAAGGGTATTTTAATTCTCTTTGGAGTTTTGGATTTGTCCAAACTTTTATACAGTAGGGGTACATGTAGTTTATTTTTAATATGTGCTTTCCGCTGGAAACTTTTTTAATTTCATTTTTATAGGGGCAGTAATTGGATATATTTCTCCCTTTTGAGTATTTTCTTAATTTTCATCATTTTTCTTGCTTGTATGAAGGCTTTAACTCCTGCTGGGTATAGTTCCCAGGTGCTGGTTGCCCGAGTGGTTATTTTCCACGCATAAGTATCAGCAGAATTTGACTGGGGGAAATTCTAACCAAGTCTGATCCTGTTCAGGTTTTACGTGAAAAATACAAAACCTAAAATACATTGTTTTTCATGGAACCTGAAAAATAGTATAACATACAAAAGCAAAATACTGCAGATGCTGGAATCTGAAATAAAAACAGAAAATGCTGGAATAGTATAACATAGTTATCCCACTGGGGACACTGGCACTCAAAAAAAAAAATATATATATTTCCTGTCTCGTCCCTTTGTCTGTTTCCCCCACTCCTTCTTACCTTCTCCACCTCTTCTCTCCCTTCAGTTGTGCCCCTGCTCTTCTCTCCTTTTGATACCCACTCCTCCACTCGACCCTCCCTTTCCCTCCTTGGTTTAGGGGTGTCATTTGAGTTTGTCTGCCTATTGCTCGAAGAACTAGACAAAACTAGATCAACAGGAAAGTACAGGCACTTTGCTTGGCTCTGTCCTGTTTGAAATCAACAACAACTTATATTTATATAGCGCCTTTAACGTAGTGAAATGTCCCAAGTTGCTTCATAGGAGTATTATGAGATAAAACAATTTGACACCGAGCCGCATAAGTAGAAATTAGCGCAGGTGACCAAGGAGGAAAGAAAGGCAGAGAGTTCCAGAGCTTGGGGCCAAGGCAACAGAAGGCACGGCCACCAATGGTTGAGCGATTACAATTAGGGAGGAATCGAGGGTAGAATTAGAGGGGTGCGGACACCTCTGGGAGTTGGTGGGGTGGGGGGGGGGGAGGAGTGCTTTGAGGCTGGAGGAGATTACAAAGATAGGGAGGGAGGGGCGAGGCCATAGAGGTATTTGAAAATAAGGATGAGAATTTTGGAATCGAGGTGTTGCTTAACCGGAAGCCAATGTAGGTCAGCGAGCACAGGAGTCATGAGTGAACGGTACTTCAACAGCGGATGAGCTGAGGCAAGGGCGGAGACGTGCGATATTATGGAGGTGGAAATAGGCGGTCTTCGTTATGCTGCAGACATGTGGTTGAAAGCTCATTTCACGGTCAAATATGACACCATGGTTGCGAACGGTCTAGTTCAACCTCAGACAGAAGTTGGGTGAGGGATGGAGTCAGTGGCTAGGGAATGGAGTTTGTGGCGGGGACCGAAAACAATGGCTTCGGTCTTCCCAATATTCAATTGGAGAAAATTTCTGCTCGTCAGAACTGGATGTCTGACAAGCAGTCTGATAATTTTGAGACCGTGGAGGGGTTGAGAGAAGTGGTAGTGAGCCAAAGCTGGGTGTCATCATCATACATGTGGAAACTAACACTGTTTCCGGATAATGTTGCCAAGGGGCAACATGTAGATGAGAAATAGGAGGGGACGAAGGATAGATCCTTGGTTAACACCAGAGGTAACAATGCGAGGACGGGAAGAAAATCCATTGCAGGTGATTCACTGGCTACGGTTCGATAGGTAAGAATGGAATCGGGCAAGTGCAGTCCCACCCAGCTGGACAGTGGTGGAGAGGCGTTGGAGAAGAATAGAATGGTCAACCGTGTCAAAGGCTACAGACAAGTCAAGAAGGACGAGGAGGGATAGTTTGCCTTTGTCACAGTCACAAAGGATATTATTAAGACGTGTTAATTCCAGTTGATTTTATTTCAACTTGGGAGAATCATAATAGTAATTACACTACAAATGATGGCAATTGAGGCATACTGCTCCTTTACAACTGATATTTTTAAATGTTAATGATTTCTTTAAGTAACTTCAAAACAGTCACCAAAATATATCATATTATAAAGCAATTGCATTTTGTTACAAGCAAGTCTGTAGTCCAGAAAGTCTCTTGATTTAGTAATGTTCACGGTAGAAAGATGGCTATAAATACATTTTTCCTGAATAGTTTTTTTTCCCCCTTTAAGTTTGATTACTTGGTTGTCAGCCCTAATATATTGTAAATTAATTAGAAGAAGCTCAAGTGTATACAGTCCACTCCGGATGATTCAAAGCCTGTTTTTTTTGTGTGCAAAAGCCTTGCTATCCAATAATTTGAATTGAGCAGTGTGGGAATTTAGTTCTTAAAAATGTGAATTATCAGAGAATTAAAATTAAGAGTGGATGTACCAGAAACTATAGAAACCCTTTTATTGAGATAATTATTCTTGATAAATGAAATTTCTTCTACAAAGAGGCTGTTCACAATGTTGGAACAAAGAATATTTTTGGGAAATCTGGAGTCTGCCCAAGAGTATTGTGCTGATTTTAATTTTAGATCCATTTCAAATGCAGTCTGAAACAGCATTTTACAACCTTTCCATGCGTACACAAATATTTGTTCACTATCGCCACATTTCTGTTTCTTTTAATAATGGTTTTGGATCATCTAGCTTGTTTTTTTGGCTTTCTAACTTCAAGGGCATCCATAGCTCCACTCTGAAGCAATAAAACTGATTTATTTAAATAAAATTTCCACAGTATATTCTCCTAATTAGATTGGAGCCCACCTTTTAGGCCAAGAGCATGGGTGGTCATCCTGCTTATAAACACTTGCCAGCATTGTTCTATAACCAGCTCTAGAGACTGCTCTTTTTTTATTTTGATGATTTAGGGACATAGTCAGTGTTTTGGCTCTAAATGTGATCTGTCTGAAATTGGGTAACAAGCAGTACATTACATAATGTGTGTAGTAGTCTTATATGTATGGTAAGATAAGGATGTAAACCAGAATCCCCTCTGATTGCCAGGTACTTGCAGTTTTCAGCAAATAAGATTACAGATTAAAACCAGATTTTTCTAGATAGTCTTTCCAAATGTTTCTCTCTCATTCTCTTCAGAGTTGATTTGATTACTATGCAGAGGGTTGTTTTGTTTTGAAGTGGCTGCAATGTTTTCCATCTTCGTGGTTGAATGGGAGAAGTTGATGCCTGCTCTGGAAGCCATCTTTCATACATTACATTTAAACATTAATAATATATAAGATCCCTATGGTCTCACGCTTCCACCCCGCCCCCCCCCCCCGGCGTGGTTAGCAGTTCTCACTTCAGTTTCAATTCTCACAATTTCTAAGCTTTAGTAGTAGTTTGTCATCCTCCTTTGCCCTGCTGGCATAGACTAGTTGGGCCGAATGACCTGTTTCTGCACTGTAGATTTTATGGAAACTATACCTATTGATGTCAAAAATAGATGAGGACTTTTACTGAGCTGGATGCTGACTGAAAATGTAATCCTTCTCATTCATTCATTCTTCATTTCATTCTTCATATATAAATGGAGGCATTGTCCCTCTTATCTCTGTGTGGGAGCTTGCTGTGTGCAAATTGGCTGCTACGATTGCCTGCAAAATAACAATGACTACACATCAAAAATAATTCATTGACTGTACTGTGGACCATCCTACAGTTGGGAAAGGCACTGTATAAATGCAAGTTCATTTGTTTTTTTGGAGGTGGGGTGGGGTTTCTTTCATACTTTTGTTATTTTTGAGTCGGTTCCAGCTGCAATTTCTTTTCCTCCCCCTGCTCCCCTCAAATTGTGTTAAGTCCTTCAGTTGGCATTGGTTGCCTTTTGCCCAATTTAAGTTCTATCCTGATTGCGGTTTGGTTCATGCGAGCAGTTAATGTTAATCCTTGAACATCCTTATACCAGGCCTTTTACCACCACCAGTGTTAGCCCTACAGTTTTCCTTTGTGGCATAACGTACTGGCAGTATACAGACCACTCAGCTGAGGCTTTCCTAAAGGGGTTCAAATCACTATTATGTGGTAATTGGGAAGTTTGTATACCTACTATGGTATTTGGGAAGCTTGTATACCTACTCTGGTAATTGGAAGGTTTATATACCTACTTTGGTAATTGGAAGGTTTGTATACCTACTCTGGTAATTGGGAGGTTTGTATACCTACTCTGGTAATTGGAAGGTTTGTATACCTACTCTGGTAATTGGGAGGTTTGTATACCTACTCTGGTAATTGGAAGGTTTGTATACCTACTCTGGTAATTGGGAGGTTTGTATGCCATGCTGCCATGATGGCTTCCTTTTTTTTTGAGGCAAGATGTAATGTTGGTTTGTTTCTTCAATACCGCTGGCCTACCCACATCAAACACTTGTCAGCAGCTCCTGCAATGCCCTAGTGGGCAAAGGCACCACTTGGTATAACACTAAGGGATACAAATGAGAAGGTTCCCTGGACAGTCCCTGGCTAGTAGTAGGTTCTCTTCTGAAACCATTTGCCGTGATTCCTTTTTCTCTGCTTTCAAAGCCGCCTTAAAAACCCATCTCTTCAATCATTCTTTTAGTGTCTCTCATTTTTATTCCCCCTATCCTCCCAATTCATCCTTTTCCTGCATGGTATCCACCTCGTCACAGTGCCAAGTTCATTGAGACTTTCTTTAACATGACAATCCCTATATAAATGCAATTGTTTGCTGGTTAGATGCTTCAATCGACCTTGCTACCCTTCATCTTGGGAGAGGAGAAAAAAATAATTTCAGTTTTGTTCTTGAGATTCTTATTTAGTGATTGTTGCTGGAAACTGAAAGTTTGTACCTTGTATGAGAACACAATCGGACTTAGCTGTGATGTACGATAGTCATATAGCCTGTTGACATGCACTGTCGAGGTTTACACATTAAGGCTGAGCAAGATACCACAGATGCCCATGGAATCCTGCCCAAGGTTACTCAGTATTTTCTGCAGAGGAGGAAAGATCTTTGTCGATTTGAGGCAGATGAATATTGTTACCCAGTTGGATTGACTGTCCGCATGGAGGACATTATCCAGATGACTCTCTCCCTCATTTTCATATTAGAGCAGTGCAATGGTTACAAAGATTTCAGCATAGCTATTTGGGCATTTTGTGAAGTAATATATAACTCTGAGCTTCACCTACATATTACTGGGATGAGGTTCAAAATATCAATTTTTGGAAGATTTTTGGAGTATTTCTTTAAACTTGATGGATAGCATTCTTGCAGGTTCCCACAGTTGAGTTCTTCAGGTATAAAACATTTAGTATCGAAGGTCTCTGTTGAATAGAGCCTTTGCATAAACTCCAGGAGTTTAAAAAAAAAAATTGGAATATGTTTATTCCAGAGTTAGGTTTATTGTATAGCTAGCTCACTGATGCGATAGAACACACAAGTTTGAAATAATGTGGAAAAACACGGGGCAAGAAAAGGTGTTCCGCCTAACTGTTACTATATCAGTAATTAAGAGCATCTAAATTAAACCAACCCAGCAAATCTAAGTGTCTGTGTATGCTTCTTCCTTTTTATATTTTCTTGAATATACAGGTTCAAGAAGCTCAAGAAAAACATAGACAAATTGAAACTGAGCTCAGCGAGCGATTAGTGGTGCTGGAGAGAGATGCCATGCAACATCATGCTGTGGTTGATGGCTTGAAGCAGAAGTACATGGACACCATAGAAAAACTTCAAAATGACAAAGCAAATTTAGAGGTTAGACCTTTAATCACTTTTTTTTTGAGGATGAGCTTTCATCTTCAGGTATCCTCTCGATGGGCTCAATTTTGGCCAGGAGTTGCTCTTTTTTTGTTGTAATTTGATTTTTCTGGCATATCTTAAAAATCCCCATTTTGCACATTCAGTTTGCGCCAGTGTAAGTGAGTTAGTTACGATTTTTTCAAAATAGTCGTTACCAGCCACCTACGCCAGTTTTGGCTATTTTGGCCAGCTAATAGTTACTCTAGATCTACTTAGGTCAGCGTATGTGGCCACTTCAGAAAACCTTTGCGGAGAATTAAGCAATCAGTGCAGGTAGGTGCATCGGAGGCCTTTCAGCCTGTAATAGGGGTGGGAAGGGAAGTGGAGAGGACCTGCACCTAAAGCGCCTAGACTTGCAAAGCACTAAACAAAGCATAAAAAGTAATAAGCATTCAATAACACATTAAAAAATAGAAGCCAGTCCTACCTTCATCTGAAAACTCGGCCTGGGACGGCAGCGGGAGTGATTGAACTGCCGACATCGGAGCACACACAGCAGCTGCAGGAAGCAAAATCATCGGACAGGTTGCAGCAAGCAAACAGCAAAACACCAGCAGCTACGTATCCCTTTAAAAATGACTTCCAAATTTCGGCGCTACTGCGCATGCGCAGACATCGTGACCCGACTCCAGTGCGCATGTGCAGATGTCCCGGCACTATTTTCAGCACAGAACGCTGGCTCCGCCCCCGACTCGACTGGCCACGCTGCGCAACGACCGGGGGGAGGCTGGACAGCGGCCAAAGTGGGGAGGAATTTTTTCGCCACACTTCTGAACGGAGAAAAGCAGCGCATCTCCGGTAAGTGCACCGAAAAAAGGGGTGGGCCAAAATTGAGCGCTTTGTTTTTAAGCTCTTCCCCGAGAGAGATGACACTTTCTGGCATCCAGCCTCCCTCTGACTATGAATCTTATATCCACAGCCTATAGACCTACCATCCTTCTCTATCTCTGATAACCAATCCAACTGAGTCCAATCTGTCCATTTATTTTATAAACAGAATTGTATCCTTTAAGTATTCTCCAATAACTGCCTTAACCTTTGGACCTGTCCTCCTAGCCTAGACTGATAAAAGTTAGTGTTATTCTGGTCTCCCTCCTCTGTACTAGGGGGAGTGTTTGCTAGTGCTGTTGGGGAGGATTTAAACTGATATGGCAGGGGGATGGGAACCAATGCAGGGAGACAGAGGGAAACAAAAAGGAGGCAAAAGCAAAAGACAGAAAGGAGATGAGGAAAAGTGGAGGGCAGAGAAACCCAAGGCAAAGAACAAAAAGGGCCACTGTACAGCAAAATTCTAAAAGGACAAAGGGTGTTAAAAGAACAAGCCTGAAGGCTTTGTGTCTTAATGCAAGGAGTATCCGCAATAAAGTGGATGAATTAACTGTGCAAATAGATGTTAACAAATATGATGTGATTGGGATTACGGAGACGTGGCTCCAGGATGATCAGGGCTGGGAACTCAACATCCAGGGGTATTCAACATTCAGGAAAGATAGAATAAAAGGAAAAGGAGGTGGGGTAGCATTGCTGGTTAAGGAGGAAATTAAGGCAATAGTTCACAAGGACATTAGCTTGGATGATGTGGAATCTATATGGGTAGAGCTGCAGAATACCAAAGGACAAAAAACCTTAGTGGGAGTTGTGTACAGACCTCCAAACAGTAGTAGTGATGTTGGGGAGGGCATCAAACATGAAATTAGGGGTGCGTGCAATAAAGGTGCAGCAGTTATAATGGGTGACTTTAATATGCACATAGATTGGGTTAACCAAACTGGAAGCAATACGGTAGAGGAGGATTTCCTGGAGTACATAAGGGATGGTTTTTTAGACCAATATGTCGAGGAACCAACTAGGGGGGAGGCCATCTTAGACTGGGTGTTGTGTAATGAGAGAGGATTAATTAGCAATCTCGTTGTGCGAGGCCCCTTGGGGAAGAGTGACCATAATATGGTGGAATTCTGCATTAGGATGGAGAATGAAACAGTTAATTCAGAGACCATGGTCCAGAACTTAAAGAAGGGTAACTTTGAAGGTATGAGGCGTGAATTGGCTAGGATAGATTGGCGAATGATACTGAAGGGGTTGACTGTGGATGGGCAATGGCAGACATTTAGAGACCGCATGGATGAACTACAACAATTGTACATTCCTGTCTGTCGTAAAAATAAAAAAGGGAAGGTGGCTCAACCGTGGCTATCAAGGGAAATCAGGGATAGCATTAAAGCCAAGGAAGTGGCATACAAATTGGCCAGAAATAGCAGCGAACCCGGGGACTGGGAGAAATTTAGAACTCAGCAGAGGAGGACAAAGGGTTTGATTAGGGCAGGGAAAATGGAGTACGAGAAGAAGCTTGCAGGGAACATTAAGACGGATTGAAAAGTTTCTATAGATATGTAAAGAGAAAAAGGTTAGTAAAGACAAACGTAGGTCCCCTGCAGTCAGAATCAGGGGAAGTCATAACAGGGAACAAAGAAATGGCCCACCAATTGAACAAGTACTTTGGTTCGGTATTCACTGAGGAGGACACAAACAACCTTCCGGATATAAAAGGGGTCGGAGGGTTTAGTAAGGAGGAGGAACTGAGGGAAATCCTTATTAGTCGGGAAACTGTGTTGGGGAAATTGATGGGATTGAAGGCCGATAAATCCCCAGGGCGTGATGGACTGCATCCCAGAGTACTTAAGGAGGTGGCCTTGGAAATAGTGGATGCATTGACAGTCATTTTCCAACATTCCATTGACTCTGGATCAGTTCCTATCGAGTGGAGGGTAGCCAATGTAACCCCACTTTTTAAAAAAGGAGGGAGAGAGAAAACAGGGAATTATAGACCGGTCAGCCTGACATCGGTAGTGGGTAAAATGATGGAATCAATTATTAAGGATGTCATAGCAGTGCATTTGGAAAGAGGTAATATGATAGGTCCAAGTCAGCATGGATTTGTGAAAGGGAAATCATGCTTGACAAATCTTCTGGAATTTTTTGAGGATGTTTCCAGTAGAGTGGACAAGGGAGAACCAGTTGATGTGGTATATTTGGACTTTCAGAAGGCTTTCGACAAGGTCCCACACAAGAGATTAATGTGCAAAGTTAAAGCACATGGGATTGGGGGTAGTGTGCTGACATGGATTGAGAACTGGTTGTCAGACAGGAAGCAAAGAGTAGGAGTAAATGGGTACTTTTCAGAATGGCAGGCAGTGACTAGTGGGGTACCGCAAGGTTCTGTGCTGGGGCCCCAGCTGTTTACATTGTACATTAATGATTTAGACGAGGGGATTAAATGTAGTATCTCCAAATTTGCGGATGACACTAAGTTGGATGGCAGTGTGAGTTGCGAGGAGGATTCTATGAGGCTGCAGAGCGACTTGGATAGGTTAGGTGAGTGGGCAAATGCATGGCAGATGAAGTATAATGTGGATAAATGTGAGGTTATCCACTTTGGTGGTAAAAACAGAGAGACAGACTATTATCTGAATGGTGACAGATTAGGAAAAGGGGAGGTGCAACGAGACCTGGGTGTCATGGTACATCAGTCATTGAAGGTTGGCATGCAGGTACAGCAGGCGGTTAAGAAAGCAAATGGCATGTTGGCCTTCATAGCGAGGGGATTTGAGTACAAGGGCAGGGAGGTGTTGCTACAATTGTACAGGGCCTTGGTGAGGCCACACCTGGAGTATTGTGTACAGTTTTGGTCTCCTAACCTGAGGAAGGACATTCTTGCTATTGAGGGAGTGCAGCGAAGGTTCACCAGACTGATTCCCGGGATGGCGGGACTGACCTCTCAAGAAAGACTGGATCAACTGGGCTTGTATTCACTGGAGTTCAGAAGAATGAGAGGGGATCTCATAGAAACGTTTAAAATTCTGACGGGGTTAGACAGGTTAGATGCAGGAAGAATGTTCCCAATTTTGGGGAAGTCCAGAACCAGGGGACACAGTCTAAGGATAAGGGGGAAGCCATTTAGGACCGAGATGAGGAGGAATTTCTTCACCCAGAGAGTGGTGAACCTGTGGAATTCTCTACCACAGAAAGTTGTTGAGGCCAATTCACTAAATATATTCAAAAAGGAGTTAGATGAAGTCCTTACTACTAGGGGAATCAAGGGGTATGGTGAGAAAGCAGGAATGGGGTACTGAAGTTGCATGTTCAGCCATGAACTCATTGAATGGCGGTGCAGACTAGAAGGGCCGAATGGCCTACTCCTGCACCTATTTTCTATGTTTCTATGTACCTTCTCCAGAGGCTTGAATTCTTTGTGTAGAAAACTGGGCACAATACTCAAGTTTGGATGTACCAAAGCCTTGTATAATCTAAATATATTACAGAAATAAATGTGATGTTCTTGAAAAATTGTTTTTAAACCAACTGAAAACAAGAAATTTATTTGGAAAATTAAATCAATATCCTACTCTCAAAAGGGGAGAAGAAATTATGTCTGTTAACACATTGATTTGACTTTTTGATGAATGTTGGTGATTTATTCCGGATTATGGGTGACTTCATGAAATTATTCATCAACAACAAGTATTTAGATAGCTTCTTTAATGTAGGGAATCGTTCACAGGTGCTTAACAGAAGCATAATCAGACAAAAATGAATGTTAAAAAAGGAAATATTAGGAGGAATGACAAAATGCTTGGTCGAAGAGGTAGATTTTATGGAGGGTATTATTAGTGGCGAGGCAGAGGAGGTTGGGCAGGGATGTGCAGAGTGTGGGGCTAAGACAGCTGAAGGTATAGCCACCAAAGGTGAGACAGATGCACAAGAGGCCAGAGTTAGCAGTACAGCGGTGGGGGGGGGGGGGGGGGAAATATAGGGCTGGAGGAGGAGGTTAGAGATCCCAGATGGGATGCTGGACAGCCGAGCATTAGAATATTACAATATTACACTGTATTTACAGCACAAACACCATTCAGTGTTGACCAAGACATGGATGAGGGCTTCGGCAGCAGAAGAGCTGAGGCAGAAACAGAGGCTGGTCATGTTAAAAGTGAAAGTAAGGGGTCTTGTGATGGAGTTGGACGTTGAGCTTGGAGTCGAATAGGTTGCTGATGTGAACAAACTGAGACAGTAGCTGTGGAGGGGAATGAGTTTTTAGCATAGCTGAAGACGATGGCTTTGGTCTTCCTGTTGTTTAACTGAAGGAAATTGCAGCTCATCCAAGACTGGATGTTGGGCAAGCAATTTGACAGCATGTAGGCAATGGAGGGGTCAGCAGATGTGCTGGAGAGGTAGAACTGGGTGTTGTCAGCGTCAAACCAGACGCTATGTCTTCATATGCCAATGAGCAGCACATAGACGAAGAGGAGAAGGTCAAGGCTATATCCTTTTGGAGATTTCTGAGATAACTGTGTGAGGGAAGGAAGAGAAGCTGGAATTACTCTAGTTATGATTGGATAGTTAAAGAGTGGAACCAAGCAAGGGCAGTCCCACTGAGCTGCAACGGAGGGGAGGCTTTGGAGGAGGTTCATGTGGTGTTGTCCAAGGCTGCAGAGATGACCAGGAGAGAAAATTCATGGTAACTGAGGATGTCATTTGCAACTTCTATTAGAGCTGTTTCACTAGTGTGACAGAGGTGGAAACCTTTTTGGAGAAATTCAAGCATGAAATTGAAGAAAAGATGGGACATTTTTGGACGATGGCAAACACGTTCAAGGACTTTGGAGAGGAAAGTGAGGTTGGAGATAAGGTGGTAGTTTGCAGTGGGGCGGGGGGGTGGGGTGGGTGGGGTGGTCAAGGGGGTGTTTTTTTTTTGAGGAGGGTTGTGATGATTGCTTTGAAAGGGAGTTAGACACTACCTGAGGAGAGGGAACCATTTACAATGGCAGCTAGCATGGGGACCAGGAAGGGAAGTTGGACACAGTCTCAAGATAAGGGGTAAGCTATTTAGGACTGAGATGAGGAGAAACTTCTTCAGTGAGTTGTTAACCTGTGGAATTCCCTATCGCAGCGAGTTGTTGATGCCAGTTCATCGGATATATTCAAGAGGGAGTTAGATGTGGCCCTTACGGCTAAAGGGATCAAGAGGTATGGAGAGAAAGCCGGAAAGGGGTACTAAGGTGAATGATCAGCCATGATCTTATTGAATGGTGGTGTAGGCACAAAGGGCCGAATGGCCTACTCCTGCACCTATTTGCTATGTTTCTATGATGATCATCTACATGCACAGGTCGAATTTTTTTTAAAACTTTGCATTGGAAAGGATTCATAAACTTTTCTTACAGAATATGGAATATTTTCACAGGTGAAATCACATTCATTGGAAAGAGAAGCAAAGGAATGTAGGCTGCGGACAGAGGAATGGTAAGGCAGAGTTATGGCTTGTACTGTGCTACTTTGCTTGTTATTGCTGAAATATATGGAGTATTGTACATCTTGTAAATCATTTCAAATTCATCTTTTTAAACACAGCCAGCAGCAGCTAAAGAATATCCATGCTGACCTGAGTAGCCGATTGGACCAGTCAAAAAGTATTATTCAAGAAAAAGTACCTTTCAATGATACAAGTGAGTATGTCTTCATATGCAATTTAGCATTTGTAATTGCATTTCTATAACAAACATCATTTCAGTATATCAAATTTTATACAGAAGCCCGTGTAATTGGAGCCCTATAAATCACATATTGCAACAAGCAAGTGGTTTATTCCTATTGTGATAAATTAGAAAGTGTTATAGGGGCTATCAGATGTCTTATGGGAAAATCTATACTGAATCACTCCAATGTTTGAGATTCCACCTGTTTTTAAACATCAAGCTGTTTTACATGGTTTATTTATGACAGATGAATGTACTGAAAATATCTGTCCGATCATGTACCAGATAGACATGCAACTTCAAAAAAGAATTGCTTTTACACCTGGCTGTTCCATTACTACCCCCTCGAGCTGATTCCCCTACAAACATTCTTCCAAAGACAAACTCGTGCACCTCCTCCATGTTTTGTGAGGAAATGCCCCCAGGCTGAGTTTGGTCTGTCTTGTATAGCATTTGTTGTGAAATTAATTCCTAAAACCACCCCAAAGGTTCGAACCACAAAACACGTTTGTTCAACTCATCATCATAGGCAGCCCCTCGGAATCTAGGAAGACTTGCTTCCACTCTTAAAATGAGTCCTTAGGTGGCTGAAGAGTCCAATACGAGAACCACAGTCCCTGTCACAGGTAGGACAGATAGTCGTTGAAAGGGTGGGTGGGACAGTTTTGCCGCATGTTCTTTCTGCTGTCTGTGCTTGATTTCTGTATGCTCTCGGCAATGAGACTCGAGGTGCTCAGCGCCCTCCCGGATACACTTCCTCCACTTACGGCGGTTTTTGGCCAGGGACTCCCAGGTGTCATTGGGGATGTTGCACTTTTTCAGCGAGGCTTTGAGGGTGTCCCTGTAACGTTTCCTCTGCCCACCTTTGGCTCGTTTGCTGTGAAGGAGTTCCAAGCAATGCGCTTGCTTTGGGAATCTTGTGCCATATAGGTAAATCACAATGTTACCAATCCAAAAGCAAATACGGATGTTAATAAAGAATTTAATATTTAAAAAAAATAGTTTTAGCGCTGTGAAATGAATGAAAAAGATTGACAAAAATATGGGTTCAGTTTCTTTGATTTCGGAATGATAAAATGCTAACTTTTGGATTGCTTTCCCCTCTATAGCATAAGGTAGGTTCTTCACATCCTACAGAACGGTTAAATCAAATTCTTTGAATTATATAGAATAATGTTGAGTGCTCCTTCCTTTCCCTTCCCAGATCCAATTTCCCTTTGGATAGTCTCCTCTTATTCTTCCTCTGAGGCTTGTGACTCATGAGGAATATAGTTCCATGGGTGTGGCACTCTGGCAGCTCACTTAGGTAACCACATAAATTGTGAACTATTCATCTGCATTGCTTTCATAGCCTCACCTGATGGCCATACATTTACACATTTCCAGCAGGGATCAAAGTGACCCTGATCCTGTTCTCACCTAGTGTTGCCATGTGCATTTTTAGCATGGGTTACTAGACGGTGATCAAACACAGAAACCTTAGAAGACTTTATTCTCCCTAACCAAGAGTACTGAAACCAATTGTACCCTTCCCTATGTTGCAACTGAAATGAGCTAACTTAGTAAAGACGAGGAAATCAAACCTGGGGCGATTTTGATCTGTATGGCTTAGCTAATTATAGATTGATGGGAAGCCCAAATACTAGATTCGACTATCAAATCCACGATACTTAAAAAAAAAAAAAAATATTCCAGCATGTTCGTTAGTTGAATAGACAACAGCTAAGTAGTTTGTTATGTTTTGTGTTTGCATCAGCCCTCGCTCTCCATTTCCAAGATGTAAAACGCTGGAATGTTGTTTTGTCATGCTAGACGTACTGCCTAGTTGTTACATGATTTTCAGCCTTATAAGGTTATTGTTTGTTTTTGAGTAGTGTTAAGTTGAATATCAGTTTAAAGATCAAAATTAAATCCCCATTTTAAATGTCTTGTGTAACAGCAGCTGACACTTGTGAGAAAATCTGCGGGTGGGGTGTTGAGAAGAGGAGAAAGCCTATTTTGGTTGGAATCTAGTTGCTTTTGTGTATGGGATGAATTGAGTGGCTGAGAGCACTTAATGGGTCAGGATTATAGAATCATTAAAAATTTACGGCGCAGAAAGAGGCCATTCAGCCCATCATGTCTGCGCCGCAGCAAATGAGCCATCCAGTCTAATCCCACTTTCCAGCTCTTGGTCTGTAGCCCTGAATTT
This sequence comes from Pristiophorus japonicus, assembly GCF_044704955.1. Taxonomy (NCBI): domain Eukaryota; kingdom Metazoa; phylum Chordata; class Chondrichthyes; family Pristiophoridae; genus Pristiophorus; species Pristiophorus japonicus. The sequence continues at coordinate 46,644,411 of NC_091985.1, read as the reverse complement.
GCTTTCAGATATTGACCAACATGCTGTGCATTTAAGGTTTTATTTCTAAAACTCTGAAGTAGTTACAAGTTTTGCTGAGCTTTGAGTTTTTGTTCATTTTTATAATGCACGAGAGAGTGTACAGAGATTTATGAGGATGTTGCCAGGACTGGAGGATTTTAGCTACGAGGAAAGATTGGATAGGCTAGGGTGGTTTTCTTTGGAACAGTGGAGGCTGAGGGGAGACTTGATTGAGGTGTACAAAATTATAAAGGGCCTAGATAGAGTGGATAGGAAGGACCCATTCCCCTTAGCAGAGGTCAGTAACCAGGGAGCGTAGATTTAAAGTAATTTGGTAGAAGGATTTGAGGGGAGTTGAGAACCTTTTTCACCCAGGGGGTGGTGGAAATCTGGAACTCACTGCCTGAAAGGGTGGTAGAGGCAGAAACCCTCATCGCATTGGAAAGTACTTGAATATGCACTTGAAGTGCCAGACAAGCCATGAACAAGGTTTTATTTTGGATGACCTCTCTGCTAAGGAAAATGGATCCTTCCTATTCACTTAGACTGCAAAGAATGCAGGTGGAAATTTAGAGTGCATCTCCTTCTATTTTCAGTGTTTTTTAATGCTTAAAATCTACTGGTCTAATATCTCATTTTTATATAGGACTCTCAGAGTACAACACATTGGATGTACCTGTACATGATCGGAGGCATCAGGTGAGTAAGCCAGAAATGATTGGTGGGAAATGTTTCGTAGAGACTTTAAACTTCTGAAGACTGCTGTAGCTGTTCCACCAATTGGTTAGGAAATTACATTAATTTTATTCAGTGCTATTCAATATTATTTAAAAGTTACATTTTAGAAAGCATGGCCCCAAGTTTCCACATGATTTGCTCCTGATTTTTAGGAGCAACTGGTGTAGAACGGAGTATCTTAGAAATCGGAATTCTCGTCATTTAGTTTGCTCCAGTTCTAGTCAGTTAGAACAGTTTCACTTTGGAACAGAATTTTTTTTTCAAAAGGGGGCGTGTCCGGCCACTTATGCCTGTTTTCAAAGTTTCGTCAGTGAAAACTTACTCCAAACTAACAGAATGGAGTAAGTGAAGATTTTTGTACACTCGAAAAAACCTTGTCTACACTTTAGAAAATCAGGCGTAGGTTACAAATCAGGTGTAGGGAATGGTGGGGGGGGGGGGGTTTAAAGGGAAGTTTACAAACATTAAACACTTCAGTTCACAAATAAAGAGCCATCATCAATAATAAATGATAAATACATCAATAAATCAATCCAAAAAAAATTAATAAGAAATAAAGTTTAAAAAAAAATCAATAAATAAAACATTTTCTACTTACCGACTGCAGCACCGGGAGCCCTCCAACAGCGTGCTGGGATGCCGCCCCCCCCCCCCCAGTGTGTCTCTGTCAGTGTCTCTATCTCTCTGTCTGTCTGTGTGTGTCTCTCATTCTCTGTCTGTCAGTGTCTGTGTTTCTGACAGCGAAGGGGGAGGGATGGGGGCAAGAGAAGGGGATAAAGGGGAGATGGTGGGGGGGAAAGGAGATGACGGGGGTGGGGGGGAAAGGAGATTGGGGGGGGGGGGGGAAAGGGGGAGGGAGGCTGAACGGGCCGGGCCTGAGACTTCGGGCAGGGCCCGAGACTTCGAGCAGGGCCCGTCCCCAGCACCAGATTTACAGGTAGGTGGCGTTGGGTCAGGTCTGGGGGGGTGGTGGGAGGGAGGTCGGTTCGGTTCGGGTCGGGGGGAGGGAGGGACAGGGAGGTCAGGTCGGATCCAGTCCCGGGGGGAAGCGGGAGTCGGGGTGGGTGGGGTGGGAAGAGCGGGGGTGGGGGGGGAGCGGGAGTCGGGGTAGGGGGCGGGGGGAGTTCGGGGGGAGAGGGAAGGGGGGTCGGGTCCAGCGGCGGGAGCGGGGGTCGGGTCCGGATCGGTCTGGGGGTGGGGGTCCGGTCCGGAGGCGGGAAGCGGGAAGCGGGAGTCGGGTCGGGAGAAAGCAGGAGCTGGGCGTGGGAGGAGCCATATTCACGCAACCCCAGTGAGGCCATTCGGCCAGGGCTAGGGGCTGCGTGCTTCGGGCCCCTCCCACGCAGTTTCGGACGCCTGGAGCTACTGCACTTGTGCGCCCACTGTAGCGCGCATGTGCAGAAGTCCCGGCACTGTTTTCAGCGCAGGGACCTAGCTCCGCCCCCTACAGCTCCTGCTGCGCCGCGCTGAGGGCCAGAGGACCTGCAGGGAGGTGAAGAATCTGGATGTTTTTTTTAGGCGCACTTTGTGGCGCGAAAAACAGGCGTCCAGGTCGGGACTGCGCCGTTCTAGGTGCGGCTCGAAACTTGGGCCCCATATGTTTTGAAGGCTAGAAAACATGCAATTCTCGAAACAGATAGACGACCGCTGACTCTATTCTATGTTTGATGCAGTCTGAATAATTTAGATGTTCTTGAAAAATTGTGGAATTATCCTATTTTGCTAACTAAACCTTCAAGTTTATATTTTAATGTGAATTTTAAGTTCTATAAATCAATGAAATGTTTGTCCTTCTTCTGGCTTCTTTGATTATCCAAGGTTCAGTTCAGGATTTGATGCGATTAACATGAAATTGCCTCTGACTAATAATTATTACTTTGGAGATCCCAGCTGGGCCTGTGGTTCGTCTGTTTGTATTCCTAATCCCAAATCGTTTTTGTTTAATAAAATATCCCCACTATTATTGCAAATAACAAAAATCGCACCTTAATTTTCTGTTTTATTAAATCACAAAACAGAACTGTGGATCTGGTTTTATGCTCTGTGACAGAATTAGTAAAAAAACAAATGTCCGTCACAGTCCAATAAGTTCCCTTTTACTTTTTGTGAGAAATTATACTGTAAATGTTGTGTGCTGATAACCTAGAGCTGACACAGCAGTCGCGTGGACTAGAACCAGTTCCGCAACCCCCCAATCAATGTGGCTTTGAACATCTGTTTCCTATAGCTTAGCCAACAAAAATAGTTTCAGTGGAGTCAGATGAACAATACAGCAGGCGTCTAAATGATAAGGCCTGGAACGACAGTGTTGTGTATATAACATGGAAGAAATAACTGCACTCTTTGCTTAAGTGAAGTGTAAAGGAAGTTTGTGAAGGCAGGCTATAATTATGCTTTAAAGAGGAGCCAACGTGATACCCATGCCACCAATTCATATACTGTCATAACCTGGATCATCTGTTGGTTTTGGAACATCTTCCACATGATCGTGCCAAATTAATGAGTTGGATTAAAATATCCAAATTTCTCAAGAGTTCTTGCGGCAGGGAAAAAAATACCTTTTGTAACTGTTGGACAGAATGTGTGTGTAATCATTTTGGTGACTTCTGTCACTATTGTGGGTGTAAGGCACAAGTTTCAAACTGGAGGTTTGCTAACTCCCTCTTTTTACAGCAGCACATTTTGTAACGGTATTGAGTCCACATTGTTATGTAGATGATGTAAATGCAGGAAACCATCATAGTATTGAAGATTAAAGAGTGGGCAGTCGAGTAACTTTTTGTAAAACAATTTTTCATTAACTTTTGTAACCAAACTCCATTTCCAACTGACATTGTTAACTCTTGAATATGATGAAATCTGAAGCTTATTATGCAACAACTTGTATTTATATAGTGCCTTTAACATAGTGAAACGTCCCAAGGTGCTTCATAAGAGTATTATGAGATTAAAAAAATTTGACACCGAGCTGTGTTAGGAGAAATTAGGGCAGGTGCCCAAAAGCTTGGTCAAAAAGGTAGGTTTTAAGTATCATCTTGAAGCATGATAGAGGTTTAGGCAGATAATTCCAAACCTTAGGGCCTAGGCAACAGAGCACAGACATCTGGTGTGGGGGGTGGAGGACTGGAGGAGATTAGAGATAGGAAGGGACGAGGCCATGGAGGGATTTGGAAACAAGGATGAGAATATTGAAATCGAGGAGTTGCTTAACCGGGAGCTAATGTAGGTCAGCGAGCACAGGGGTGATGGGTGAGCGGGACTTGGTGCGAGTTATGACACGGGCAGCCGAGATTTGGATCACCTCTAGTTTTCATAGGGTAGAATGTGGGAGGCCAGCCAGGGGTAATTCTGTAATAAGTTGAGATTAAACTACAGGGCAGTTATCTAATTTAGTTGGCCTCAATAACACATTATTTATGAATTTGCGGCCCCTACGACATGCACCCGTAAGGTCCATGCAAGTTCTGGGTTTTCGCGGGAGAAGTGCACGCGCGTAAACCTGGAACTTGCGATCTGTCAAGAATTATCTTTACAATTCCAATGCATCCCCAGGAAAAGGACATCCGCGGGCAGAGAATTGAGCTATTTGCTCAACTTCTGCCAAACAAATGCCCATGAAATTCTAGCGCCTGGTAAAAGAAGGCGTAAGGCCTGTTTTTAACCAGTATTAAGAGTTTTAAAAAACAATAATAAATGTTAATCAATTTATACATTAAATAAACCTGTACAATATTTTCAGTCCCTTTAAAACATTTAGGGCGAGAAATATTGCAGCTTTGCCCCCATTTACCGCCATTTTACCGCCCTGACGGTTTTTTTCACCGTTTTTATGACGTAAATCGGCGTGCAACGGCCTGCTATCGCCGCGGGCAGGAAATTCGCTGATACCACCATTTTTACCGCCTGCCCAAAAACCCTCCAGGAAAATTCAAGTCTTACCTGCTTGGACCCACGACGCACCCGGTGCTAAGATGCCATCTTGAAAAATGGAGCAGAAATTCAGTCCATAAAAGGATTTGGAGGGAAGGCTGTGTTTTACACATTGAGGTTTTTGTAAGTTTATAGTTCTTTTTTAAGGCTATTTGTGGACATTTAAAAGAATGGTGGCTATATGCCATTATTGCTGGCTGCTTTCTCTATGCAGCATCGAGCTGGAAGAAGGCTTATTCAAGAGCATTATGAGCGTAATCAAAGAGCTCGCAGACATATGGGGAGGAGACTTTACCCCCCACGAGTTTACAGGAAGCAACGCTTATACCTGCAGCTGTCCGAGGCACAGCGCATTCGAAGTTTGTGCTTCCGAAAAGAGGTGGTCACAGAGATATGCCAGCTGATAAAGGCAGACCTACAGCCTACAGCGGGAACAGGACTGCACTGCCTGTCGAGGTGAAGGTGACTGCAGCACTTGCCTTCTATACCTCCAGCTCCTTTCAGGCATCAGCAAGGGACATATGCTGCATCTTGCAGTTTGCTACACATAGCCAGGTGACTACTGCACTGTACGCACGCAGGTTAGACTTTATAAAGTTCCCAATGACCCGGGAGGCACAGAATGTGGGCTATGAGTTTTGCATGAATTACTGGCTTCCACAAGGTTCAGGGTGCCATTGACTCTACGAACATCGCCCTGCGAGCACCTTTAGAGGAGCCAGAGATTTACTGAAACCGAAAGGGATTCCACTCCATGAACGTACAGATCATGTGCAACCATACTCAGCGCATCATGGCAGTCAATGCCCAATATCCAGGGACCATCCATGATATTTTCACCTTGCGTGAGAGCAGTGTCTCATACCTGTTCGAGCGTCAGCCACAAGGCCAGAGCTGGATGCTGGAGGACAAAGGTTATGGCCTCGCCACCTGGCTCATGACCCCTCCTCCCCCCCCCCCCCCCCCCCCCCCCGGAGCCGTCAGACATAAGCCAAGCATCGCTATAATGAGAGCCATACAGCCACACACAACATCGTCGCGAAGACAGTTGGAGTGTTCAAGCAGCACTTCCGATACCTGGACCACTGTGGAGGCAGCCTGCAATACTCCCCTCAGCAGGCTGCTGAGTTCATTGTGGTGTGCTGCATGCTACACAACTTAGCTATCATGAGGGGACAGGAATTGCCACTGGGGACTGCAGGACCACCTCAGGAGAGAGGAGCCTGGCAATGAAACCATGCCACCACCATCACAGGGGAGGCCTCGTGGAGCTTTCGCCACTGCAAAACTCTTATGTCAGCAACTCCTAAATCAACGCTTTGTTTGAACAGTGAACGGCACGTTTCATCATTGCCTGCTTACTCTATCCCACCATGTTGACTATTACCCCTCGAATTCTACAACTGAGATACTGCACAAGAATGGTTAAGGTGAACAAAAGAATGTATAAAACATTTGTAAATTTATGAAACGTTTGTACATTCTTGAAACTTTGTAAACTTTACATTTTGAAACTTAAATAAATTTTGAACTTGAACACAATTTGTAAAACTTTTATAAAATAACGTAAACAGGAAAACGACAACAAAACAACCATCCTGCACCGAACGTCTTTTAACTGCGGCCACCTTTCCCCCCCCCAGCTTGATTCTTGCTCCTACCCTGACCCGCATTGGGACCAAGATGGTGTGCAGCAGGGTGCTGCTGTCGGAGGAGAGACAATGCTCTGGGTATGCAGGCCCGGCTTCTGAGTCAGAAGGCTCTTGCTCGGCCTCCCCACTCACAGGTGCTGTCAGTCTGGCTGCTATGACACTGGGGACTGCAGTGCCAAAAGTCGAGACCATCAATTGCTGCAGGGCATTGACAGCCTCGGTGTTGTCCCGGATCGCAGCTTCAATCTGCGACATATCCGCAGATTGTGCCGCGATGTTGCCAGAAATGCCACCCAGGGCCTGGAGGAGCTCTCGATCGAGTTTGATTCTCTCCCTTGACAGTCCCACGATATCCAATCTGCCAGTCTTTCAGCAGACCGCCTTAGCTGACACAACCCCCAAAGAGACATAGAAAAATAGAAAAAAAGTGCAGGAGTAGGCCATTCAGTCCTTCGAGCCTGCACCACCATTCAATATGATCATGGCTGATCATGCAACTTCAGTACCCCATTCCTGCTTTCTCTCCATACCCCTTGATCCCTTTAGTTGTAAGGGCCATATCTAACTCCCTTTTGAATATATCTATCGAACTGGCCTCAACAACTTTCTGTGGTAGAGAATTCCACAGGTTTACAATTCTGAGTGAAGAAGTTTCTCCTCATCTTGGTCCTAAATGGCTTACCCCTTATCCTTAGACTCCTGGTTCTGGACTTCCCCAACATTGGGAACATTCTTCCTGCATCTATCCTGTCCAATCCCGTCAGAATTTTATATGTTTCTATGAGATCCCCTCTCATTCATCTAAATTCCAGTGAATATAAGCCTAGTTGATCCAGTCTTTCTTTATATGTCAGTCCTGCCATCCTGGGAATCAATCTGGTGAACCTTTGCTGCACTCCCTCAATTGCAAGAATGTCCTTCCTCAGATTAGGAGACCAAAACTGTACACAATATTCGAAGTGTGGCCTCACCAAGATCCTATACAACTGCAGTAAGACCTCCCTGCTCCTATACTCTCATCCTCTCATCTATACTCTCATCCAAGCTATTTACAATATACATTAATGATTTAGATGAAGGAATATAATATAATATAATATATAATATCTATGAAGGCCAACATGCCATTTGCTGCCTTCACCGCCAGCAGTACCTGCATACCAACTTTCAATGACTGATATACCATGACACCCAGGTCTCGTTGCACCTCCCCTTTTACTAATCTGTCACCATTCAGATAATATTATGCCTTCCTGTTTTTGCCACCAAAGTGGATAACCTCACATTTATCTACATTATACTGCATCTGCCATGCATTTGCCTACTCACCTAACCTGTCCAAGTCACCCCACAACCTCTTAGCATCCTCCTCACAGCTCACACTGCCACCCAGCTTAGTGTCATCTGCAAACTTGGAGATATTACATTCAATTCCTTCATCTAAATCATTAATCTATATTGTAAATAGCTTGGATCCCAGCACTGAACCTTGCTGTACCTCAATAGTCACTGCCTGCCATTCTGAAAAGGACCCGTTTATTCCTACTCTTTGCTTCCTGTCTGCTAACCAGTTCTCTATCCACGTCAATACATTACCCCCAATACTATGTGCGTTAATTTTGCACACTTATCTGTTGTGTGGGACCTTGTCAAAAACCTTTTGAAAATCCAAATACACCACATCCACTGGTTCTCCCTTGTCCACTCTACTAGCTACATCCTCAAAAAATTCTAGAAGATTTGTCAAGCATGATTTCCCTTTCATAAATCCATGCTGACTTGGACTGATCTTGGACAGCATATGGGGTTCAACCCTGGGGGGGGCATTGCTGCACATGACTTGGACCTGCTGCCTCGGGTGGGACAAAGCCTGTGAATGTGGCTTCCTCCGAGGAACTTGTGGCCGCAGCTGAAAGATGTGCTGATTGTATCACCCCTCCCCCACCCCTGACCACCCCCCCGCCAACAGCTTCATGATGTTGTTCCTCCAGTGGAGGGTCCTCAGCACGGCCTTCATTTTCCTGCTCGACCCACATGTGATGGGTCGAGGTGGAGGCTTGCATAGAGCGAAGAGGCATCTCAGAATCTTCTTCTGCAAAACTGTAGATTTACAATTTAAATAATCGGGGTGCAGAAATAAAAATATTACTTGCTCTCACGACCTTGCAGTGGTCATTCCACCTTTTCCTGTATTGCTGGTGGTCCCTGGGAATGCAATGTACTGAGGAGACCTCCTCAGCAACAGAAGTCCAAAATATCTCCAACAGGTTGGGCGGAGGGGGTTACTTCGATCCCTCCTATTAAACTCCCCCCATCTACTCTCAATTGCTGTTATAAGTGCCTCATTCGCGTCGGATCTAAGGGCCCAACATTGCCCAACCCCTTTTTTTCGGCGCACTGACCTGAAGCGCGTTGACTTTGCGCCCTGGAAAGGACGCCAGAAAAAAGGGGCCCCATCCTGGCCGCTCTTTGGAGTCCCCCGAGTCCTGGCGTGGCGTGGAGGCTGAAGTGGGGTGGGGGGTGGGTGGGGGGGAAGCAACAGGCCAGTGCACAAAGCACTGCTGGCACCTGAGCGCATGCTCCGTGAGAACTGCGCGCATGTTCCTGCTCTCCCAGCGCGTCCTGTGGGCTGTGAGCAGGACCCGTTGCTCACAGCCCTTATGCCCGGCCGAGTGGACTCCACACCGGCCGGCCCGCAGAGTTCCCGGGCAGGTAAGGACTTTGCATTTATTTTTTATTTAGTGGCTATGCTTGTGTGACAGTGCTTTAAACATTTGATTGGGAGGAGGAGGAGGAGGAGGAGGGGGAGGAGAGTTTTTGGAGGGGAGGGGGAGGAGGAGAGTTTTGCGGGGACAGATGAGACTTCCAGACCCACGAGCTGTGATTCCTCCGGTAGCTCGGTGGCCCCCGCCCCGAGACGCCCCGACCCAGCAGCTGTGACTTCTCCGTCCCCTATCCCAGGCCGAATGGCCTTGCGCACAGGCTGGTCGTCTGCCTTTCCCAGGCAGACTTTAAAGATAAGATAGGATTTACTTCTGTTTTTATTGTGTTTTAATGGTTTGAGCTTTTCCTTAATGTTTGCCGCTTGGTTGTTGAAGTCCTCTCCAGTTCCCTTCCCTCCCCTATCCCTGCCCTAATGTCTGCCGAATGTGCGCTGCTTTTTCTTAACTGCCCGCAAGGTTTTTCAGAGCTGGCCACATTCGCTGACCTAAGTGGATTTGGAATACGTTTTTGCTGGCCAAAGTGGCATAAATGGCCAAAACTGTCGTAAGTGTCTGGGAACGCCCCCTTTTGGGAAAAAAAAACTTACCTAAAAAAAAATGTACCTAACTGACTGGAGCAAATTTTGGGGGGGAAATGGCATTTTCTAACTTACGCCAGGTAAAACAACTGACTCCAAAATAACTGATGCAAGCCATGGCCAATGTTGGGCCCTAATATTTCCTGGCCCTCTGCCTGCTATGATCACCCTGCTCCATCTTCTGTCTCTGAAAAATGGAAGATTGAGAGCTGGGTGTACTGCGCATGCGCGAGTGCATCCTGACACCTGACCAGAATCGTGAGGGGAAAAAATCGGAAGAAAAAAAAAAAGGCAAAAAAAAAAAATTTTTTTCAAATCGCTGAATTTGGCTCCGGAGCACAAATTCCATCGTGCACGGCTAGATTTTACTGTTACCACCTGTCACCGTTTGCCAAATTTTGCTGCCTCCAGCCATAGCGGTATTCTGGCGATTCCCGCCCAAAAAACGGTCATAGCGCTATTTTCTGAATTTCTAGTCCTTAAATTAATTTATTCAGAAAATTACATTTTTGATTTAAATATTTAATTAAATGGCATTTTAATTAATTTTAAATATGTAATGGTTTTTAAAAATGTATTTGAAGTGTAAAGGTATTTTTTAGGGTATTCCCATTTCATGCTTATGGGGTTTCCTGACATACAGAATCCCCCTAAGCATGAATGGGGATTTCCTTTTATTGGTTGGGCTAGCCTACGTGATCCCAGGGGCTTTTGCGAATAGCTTGTGCCCCTGGGATATGTGGACCTCGACCCGTGGGTACCTGGAGAGGTCCAGGACCCCGAATCTCCGTACCTCCTGGACCACTAGGTACATGAGCATTTTATTTGCAGATCGGAGGCATTTCCCCGCAGGAAGCCTCCCACCACAAATTCAGGGTCATGATGTACTATGAGTCTTGTTCCCTGCTTTGGATAATGCTGCACACATGGCTTTCATTTTGTATGTACATTTTAAAATTGAAACTCATGTTTTTTGCTGGATTCAAATACAGTATCAGTGCTCTGTGATGTTTGCATTTGTTTTTAAAGTGAATTTATTTTTGTTTCTCAAGGTGAAAAACATCTGTGCAGGTTAAATGTCTCTCTTCTCTTCTTCCCCCTCCCCCACCCCACCCCCCAAAAGAAACTTCTCCGTTTCTGGTGCCCAGTGTTAACAGCAAGTATCCGAGGCCAGATGCAGTCAGGGCCCCTAAAATTAAACATCAGACTAATTTCTGTGGTAACATCAACTAATTCTGTGGCTAGAAATTCTTCAAATCTGTCCCACATTGGGGTCCATCAAATTTATAGGTATGAATTTATTTTATTGTGTATAAAATATATAATTAATCTCTGGAGGCATAGCTGAAGAGAGACAAACCACTTGAAACAAAAGAACAAAAATTGGAGGTGGAAAACTAAGCTGTCTGGTTATAAAGAAGCATCGAGAGATAATCTGAACAACAGGTCAGCAGGAAAAATAATGTATAGTCCTTTCATATTCTTGGCCTTGGAAGGAAATCTGCTGTCTTTACGTGGTCTGACCTACATGTGACTCCAGACCCACAGCAATTTGGTTGACTCTTAACTGCTGTCTGAAATGGCCAAGCAAGCCACTCAGTTGTATCAAAAGGCAATTCGGGATGGGCAAAAATGCTGGCAATGCCCACTTTCCATGAAAGAATTAAAAAAAAACATATGGCCTGTCCTGACTCAGATGAGCTTCAGGAGGAAGTGAGGGAGGACTGATGTCATGTGCAATTGTCCACTTGGCTTAGTCATATTCTTCTAATTCCCTATCTAATCCCGTCCATCTCTCTGTCTCAACCTTCCCTCCATCTTTAAACAACACATCTCTGACAAAGTTTTTGATCATCACTCCTAATCTCTCCTTCCTGGCTTGACATCTATTTTTCCTTATACCTATTTGCAAAGTACCTTGATGTTTCTTGAATCAACAGTGCTAGATATATGTTAGTTGCAGCAATAAATGATGTGTGTAAGGAGTTAAATGGCCAGTTCCAATTGAAATTGCCCTGTTGATATTCTTTCAATGATTTTGTTCCAAAGTTGATGCATTCTCTGCTGCTTCAGTTGTAAGCCGCACCAATTTGTGGAAACCTAAACGATTCTAACACTGACAACTATGCTGTAAAACTGTAATGTGCATTTAATTTTTTTTTACATTTCATCCAAATCAAGATCTATGATTATCAGTATCTGATGGAAATGAATCTAATACTATCTCAATAACCTGCGGTTCAGTCCCATTTCTGAGCCCGACAGATCAGGAATGTCCATGAGTTCAGTCCCTGATCTGTGACTAGTTAGCTGATGTCAGGTGGTCATTACTGCTCATCCCTCTACAGTTACCTCGACTGAAAATGTGTGTGTGGGTGTTGGAACAGCTCAGCAGCCAGTTTAGCTGGGATGCTTTGATAGTCAGATAACCTACTATTGCCACTGTTGAGGCTCAAACATGGAGAGTGGTCACAAGGGAGGGGGAAGGAAGAGAATTTTAAAAAGTGGTGAAGTAGTACTATATAAAACTAATTACCATATTATATCCTACATAAAGAACTGACTCTTAAATTTCAGCTAAAAGCTCGCGATGTTAATGGACAGGCACTGGCTTTTCTTCAAGATTTGGTGGGAGCATTGCTAAACCTTCACACCTATACGGAGCAAAGAATTCAGATCTATCCCATTGACTCTGCGACAGACACTATATCACCTTTGAACCAAAAGGTATGTTTAATTTCTTAGAAAATTGCTGTACCTAATGGTGGGAAAAGAAAACAACACTAGTTGAAGTATGCCGATGATGTATTGCTAGTAATGAATTTAGCCATAGCACAATCATTTAAGTTTCATAAGTTTTCTGCATAATGTTATATCCTTAGCTTATGGCTAACCATTACATCAATAAAATTCTCGCAGCAGAGAGAGAGAATTATACCAGATTACAGCATTAGCAGAGGTTGTCAATACAGGTTCCTCGTATGAACAGGTAGTAGTGAGAGAGATTGGGAGTATCTAAAGAAGGGAAAAAGCTTTCTTGTTAAATAAAAAGGCAACAGCTCTAAACATTCTGTGACCGTAAAACCACAAATGCTGTTAATCTGAAATCAAAGAACATTCTTATGCACAATAGGTCAATGAGAATTTGTGCAAAAGATAAATTGATATTTTGGGTGTGCCATTTCAGAAGCTGTTTTTATTGCTGAAAGATTATGGACACATTGGTTATAAAACATTTTCCATCTCCAGTTATGTCCAGATTGTGAATAGGTATGAGTCAGTTACAAGGCAGCAAGAAATTCATATGGCATGAATGCTATATGAAATCAGAGATGGAAATGCTGTCTCTTAACTTTTTCAGGTGCAAACAATTCCAACCTGAGCAAATCTTTTTCAATTTTCTTATGGCCGATCTAACATAATAGCTGAATATTGTGGCTTGGAAATTTAAGTGTAGTTGTTGCAACAGATATTTTTTACAAGCAACTTTAGGAACCTGTAGACATTAATGTTGATTTCTATTCAATACTAACCAAGCTCCAGCAGTTCTCACCATGTCAGATGATGCACTGTTTTTTCAAGGGCAAAAGTGTTACACCACATAGTGCACAATGTATTATTCTGTCACAAAGGTGGAACTGTCAGTTTAAGGCCACAAAGTCAAATTGTTAAATACGGCTTAATTCAATCGGAGTATTGGGCTGAGGTTGCCTGCCTGCCATCTTAAACCCACCAGCGGCCTTCAAAAAGTAAAAATAAATAAATTTACCTGGGCCACCTGTGGTCACAATGCTGCCAGCTTTGAAAATGTATGATCGTTAGTTGGCCCCTCTGTTAAAATTGTGTGCATATCCTGATGACCTCTAGTTTGCCTTCTACCATCCTGGTGATGCAATAATAATGGAGTTGTTGACTAATAATAGCAATCAATCTATATCATCAAGGCAACATTTGGCCGAGTGTGGCATCAATGAACCCAAGTCAAATTGAAGCCAGTGGGAATTGGGCTGAAAACTCTCCACTGGCTGGAGTTTTACCAGCACAAAGGAAGATGGTTGTAGTTGTTGTAGGTCAATTATCCCAGCCCCAGGACATCGCTGCAGGAGTTCCTCAGGATAGTGTCCTGGGTTCAACCATCTTCAGCTGCTTCATTAATGACCTTCCCTCCATCATAAGGTCAGACATGGGGATGTTCGCTGATGATTGCACAATGTTCAGTTCCATTTGCAACTCCTCAGATAATGAAGCAGTCCATGCCCATGTATAGCAAGACTTGAATGACATTCATGTTTGGGCTGCTAAGTGGCAAGTAACATTCACGCCACACAAGTGCCAGGCAATGTCTATCTCCAACAAGCGAGAGTCTGGCCATCTCCCCTCAATATTCAACGGCATTACCATCACCAAATCCCCCACCATCAGCATCCTAGGGTGTCACCATTGACCAGAAACTTAATTGGACCAGTCACATAAATACTGTGGCAATAAAATGCTGGGTATTCTGCGGCGAGTGTCTCAACGCCTGACTCCCCAAAGCTTTTCCACCATCTACAAGGCACAAGTCAGGATGTGATGTAATACGCTCCACTTGCCTGTAGCTCCACCAACAGTCAAGAAGCTCGACACCATCCAGGACAAAGCAGCCCGCTTGATTGGCATCCCATCCACCAGCTTCACCATACACTCCCACCACCACCGGCACACCGTGGCTGCAATGCGCACCACCTATAAGATGCACTACAGCAACTCGCCACGGCTTCTTGGCAGCACTTCCCAAACCCACGACCTTTACCACCGAGAAGGTCAAGGGCAGCAGGCACATGGGAACACCATCACCTGCAAGTTAACCTCCAAGTTACACACCTTCCTGACTTGGAAATATATCACTGTTCCTTCATTGCTGGGACAAAATCCTGGAATTCTTTTCTCTTCCCCCACCCCCCCTTCAGCACCGTTGGGAGTACTTTCACCACAAGGACTGCAGCGGTTGAAGAAGACGGCTTACCACCACCTTCCCGAGGGCATTTGGGGTTGGGCAATAAATGCTGGTCTTGCCAGCAACGCTCACATCCCGGAACGAATAATAATAATTAAAAAAATTAGTCTGCAACAGACCCAGACATGACATGAGAGAAACCCCAGTGGTGGAGTGTTTGGGAACCATGGGTCCAAAGTCACCTGTTCCTGCCAAGTATACTGCACTGGTCATATGTCATGTCTCAAATTGCAGCGTCGAGAATTCGGAACCCTCGGGACTGTGGCCATTCCGGATCTTGGGCTTTTCCGGACTTTCGGTCATCTTTCTGACATCACGAATCCGGAAACACCCAAGCCCAGGTTCGGGTATTTCGGATTTCGGAACGTCAAAGTGAGTGGAAGGGTGGGGGCCCCGCCATAGAGGTGTTCGGGCCGGATGGTCCCACCGAGGAGGTGATGTTCGGGCCAGCTGGTCCCGCCGAGGAGGTGGTGTTCGGGTGGGGCCCCGCCGAGGAGGAGATGTTCGGGCCGGCTGGCCCCGTCGCGGAGGAAGTTTTCGGGTGGGGCCCCGCCATAGAGGTGTTCGGGCCGGCTGGTCCCACCGAGGAGGTGTTCAGGCCGGCTGGTCCCGCCAAGGAGGAGGTGTTCGGGCCGGCTGGTCCCGCCGAGGAGGAAGTGTTCGGGTGGGGCCCCACCATAGAGGTGTTCGGGCCGGCTGGTCCCGCCGAGGAAGAGGTATTCGGGTGGGGCCCCGCCGAGGTGGAGATGTTCGGGCCGGCTGGCCCCGTTACAGAGGAGGTGTTCAGACGGGCCGGCGAGGAGGCCCCAAGGTAAGGGGGGCGGCGACGGCATGTGAGGCGAGCGGTGGCGAGGTAAGAGCAGCAATAGCAAGGCTCGAGGTTGGCGGGTCCGAATTCCAGAGCATTTTAAGAATTCCGGATAACCCTGCCACCGATCATTCCGGAACTCTGGATTTTCAACACTACACCTATACTCGTACATGCTGAATCTGTAAAAGCTTGAGGAAAACGGGGAAAGAGCAGAATGGTGTAGTTAGCTTCGATGTCAATCTAGTACTGACATTGATCAAATGGTCTCTTTTTATGATGAAATTTCCATAATTATGATTCTGTGACATGATTATAAAGGCTATGCTTGTTTTGTGTTTTCTGGGAAACACCAGAATGTTGCAGAGCATTCTATGTAAAGTGATTTTACTTAATAAATCCATATCCTAACATACACACACTAATTTTTCTCTTGTTTTCAGTTTTCCGAATACCTGCATGAAAATGCCTCTTACGTTCGTCCTCTAGAGGAAGGGATGTTGCACCTATTTGAAAGCGTCACTGAAGAAACTGTTACTACACTTGTAAGTTTATTAAATTGGCTTAAATATAGATATGTTAATCCAAATGTTTTTAATTCAGTATTAATGTGGATTGTTGTACATACTAGTGAGAATCTGTCTTTCTCTTTTCTAGGAAACTACTGTGAAACTCAAACCATTTTCAGACATCTTTACTTCATATGTTTGCTTCCTAAAGAAGATTCTACCATACCAATTAAAAAGGTAAATTCAGTTGATCCTTGCAACTAGAGATTTGTTTCAAGTTTCATACGCCGGACTTTTTGATATGCAAGAAATACTGATTTTTTTTTTCTTCCATTTTCCATGCACACAATTGATGAGGAATCAGATCGCTAGAATCATACAATCATAGAATAGTTACAGCACAGAAGGAGGTCATTCCACTCGTCGAGCTTGTGCTGGCTCTCCAAGAGCATTTCAGCTAGTCCCACTCCCCTGCCCTTTCCCTGTAGCCCTGCAATTTTTTTCCTTCAGGTACTTTTCCAACTCCCTTTTGAAAGCCACACTTGAATCTGCCTCCGCCATCCTTTCAGGCACTGCATTCCAGATCCGAACCACTCGTTTCGCAAAAAGGTTTTTTCTCGTGTTGCCTTTGGTTCTTCTGCCAATCACCTTAAATTTGTGTCCCCTGGTTCTCGACCCTTCTGCCAATGGGAACAGTTTCTCTCTATCTACTCTGTCTCGTCCCCTCTTGATTTAGAACATCTCTATCAAATCTCCTCTTAACCTTCTCTGCTCCAAGGAGAACAACCCCAGCTTCTCCAGTATATCTATGTAACTGAAGTCCCTCATGCCTGGAACCATTCTTGTAAATCTTTTCTGCACCCACTCTATAAGGCCTTCACAACCTACATAAAGTGTGATGCCCAGAATTGGACACAGTAGTCCAGTTGAGGCCTAATTAGTGTTTTATAAAGCTTCATCATGACTTCCTTACTTTTATACACTCTGCCTCTATTTATGAAGCCCAGGATTCCGTATGCTTTTTTAACTGCTTTCTGAACCTGCCCTGCCACCTTCAACGACTTGTGCACATATACCCCCAGGTCTTTCTGTTCCTACACCCCCTTTAGAATTGTACCCGTTAGTTTATATTTCCTCTCCTCGTTCTTCCCACCAAAATGTATCACTTCGCACTTCTCTGTGTTAAATCTCATCTGCCACTTGTCTGCCCATTCCATCAGCCTGTCTGTCTTCTTGATGTCATCACTATCCTCCTCACTGTTTACTAGACTTCCAAGTTTTGTGTCATCTTCAAACTTTGAAATTGTGCCCCGTTCACCCAAATCTAAGTCATTAATAGATATCAAGAAAAGCAGGGGTCCTCGTACCGACCCCTGGGGAACACCATTCTCGATACCTTCCTCCAGTCCAAAAAACAACCATTCACCACTACTCTGTTTCCTGTCGCGTAGCCACTACTTTTTATTTCATGGGCTTCAACTTTGCTGGCAAGCCTATTTTGTGGCACTTTATCAAACGCCTTTTGGAAGTCCATGTACACCACATCAACTGCATTATCCTCATCAAACTTCATCAAAAAACTCAATCAAGTTAGTTAAATGCGATTTGCCTTTAACAAATCCGTGCTGGCTTTCCTTATTCTATGCTTGTCCAAGTGACTGTTAATTATCATTTTGAAAAGCTTCCCTACTACCCAGGTTAAACTGACTGGCCTATAGTTGCTGGGTTTATCCTTACACCCTTATTTGAACAAGGGTGTAACATTTGCAATTCTGCAGTCCTCTGGCATCAGCCCTGTATCCAAGGAGGATTGGAAGATTATGGCCAGTACCTCCACAATTTACACCTTTACTTCCCTCTGCATCCAAGGACGCATCCCATCTGGTTCTGATGACTTATCTAGTTTAAGTATAGCCAGCCTCTTCAGTACCTCCTCCTTAGCAATTTTTTTTATCTCATCCAATATCTCAACTGTCTCCTCTTTCACTGTATCTATGGCAGCAGCATCTTCCTTGATAAAGACAGATGCAAAGTATTCATTTAGTACCTTAGCCATGCCCTCTGCCTCCATGCGTAGGTCTCCATTTTGGTCCCTAATCTGCCCCACCCCTCTTCTTACTACCCATTTACTATTTATATGCCTAGAAATAGAGATTTGTTTTATGATCAGGTCTGTTCTGTGTGAAAAAAAATCTATCGTATTTAAAACACAACAATGCTTTTATTCATTGGGTCACATCCTTTCATCTCCTGGTTACTGAAAATGCATTTCAACACCACCAGACTTCCATCAATCTCTGAATATGAATGATCAGCTCTGCAAGGTGAAACATTTTTATATACATTAGTGACTGCTAAAACATATCTTGCAACCAGGGACATGGACAAGAAGTCAATGGAAGTTTCATGATCTTAAAATTGTGACTGAACAAGATGAAATAAAGGGTTTGGAAAAACAATCAGCATTCCACTTTCTTTCCTCCCAAAGGGGAAGGGGTGGCACAAAGGGCAAAACTTGATCATTGTGATCAAGTATAAGTTACTATTGATGAATCATGATTGAAACAGGTGTACTGGCTACTGACTGTTTAAACTTAACGTGTCAGTCACATCAATGTCATAGCTCCAACAAATGCAATGAATAGTATATCTAAGTTTGTACTGCTTTAAAACAAGCAAGTTCTGAACCTGTCTCTTTCTCCTCTCTTCCTTTCAACACTCAATTGTGACATTAATGTGGGAGTTCCAAGAAAGTTGATGTGAAACTTTTATCTGAATATGTTCCTTTTAAGTAAAGGCTGATCTACAACACTTCACAAATGCACTGCTGAAAACTAACCAGGGACCATATTCTTTTTTCTTTCCTTAAATTTGATAAATGTTAAACTCAAAGTGTTCAGGATTTACTTTTGAAAATAAGAATGCGCAGAATTATCCATTTACCTATTTTGTACATCAGGACCACAAATTTGTTTTCTATGTAAATTACAAACATTTCACCTAATTTTTCACCAAGGCTGGTGAACAAGTAAATCAGATTCTCGTTCATTTTGAGAATGGGAACGATTTGAGTTTCTCAGTTAAAAAGACTTGGATTTTTTTCACTGAACTTGATGTGATTCCTCCTTATCAGAATCTAGGTTCATCTGACAAAATGGCTATGATTATCACTTGTCAAAGATGCTATTCTCATTTTATTTTAAACCAGGCAGGGTAACTTATTTTTTAACAGAATCTGAATTTTGTCAAAAATGTACATGTTGAGAACCATCTGCATACCCATTTGTATAAACTCACGTGTCATCTTGATTCTGATCCTATGTCTGGTATTCACCAAATTAAAATTTGGTTGATGTAGATGTATAGCACAGAATTTTGGTGTAAAGCTGCTCACTCAGGATTTCATTTTTTCTTTAGGGTGCAATAATATTGGGCTAAACAGAATTTGTGATTTACAGTAGATTTTTCTATCTTATTAGCCTGTGTCCATAGCTCTCTGTGGATTGGTTTTGAATGATTTAGTGAATCTCTGTGCTGCTTTTACTTCTGGATTCAAGTGAGCATTATTCACTCTTCGAGTTATCAGTGCCATGACCTGTGTTGCCAATTCTCATTTACAGCACATGGCATTTTTAGGGTTGATGCACATACACCTCCCATTGTGTCAATGATGCTATCCGAAGGGGTAAATTTGTTTATTTGGTTTGTATAGAATTGTCTCAGTTCTGATTGACGTGTTCAGAAATGCATTAAAGAATGAGTGACTTGACTTAGATGCTTATAAGGAAACCTTAATCATTTTGCCTTGTTGAATTTCTAGCTTGGAAGAGGAATGTGAGTATTCGCTCTGCACAGCTAATTTACAAGCAAGAAACATGGAACTGCAGAGTGACATGCAAAAGATGACTGCTGTCTTTGAAAAGCTGCAGGTTTACATAAGTCTCCTTGCTTTACCAAGTGAGTTCACAGAATGGCTTTGTTGTTTTTGTCACTTGAGATTATCATGGAAGCCACCGTGTGTGTTCCTGTAAAGATCTGTCCCCAGAATGTTTTTGCCACTGGTTAGAAGATGCATCTGTGTTTTGAGTGGGGCTGAGTAGACCCTAAAGGTGGTGTGCAGGAGAGTAATAAGGCTGATCACATTGTAGAAAGAATGAGTTATGATCAACAACTAATCTAGGGCTCTGTGGCCTTGAAGGGGCAATTTAGGGGTATACAAGATGAAGAAAGTAAACAAGAACAATCTTTTCAGATACATTATGCAGCAAAACAATAGGTTCAGGCAATCTTAGAACCGTTGTCAGGAAATTTATCTCTGCGCAGACAATGATCAATAGATGGAAAGTCAGGAAGAGTGGTTAAAATCAAAACACTGGGCTCATTTAAGAAACTACTGGATACTGAAATGGAAAACTTGAAGGGTCAGTGTCCTGGAACATTAAACCAAATTGGCCAAAGGGCTGCTTTCTTCCAATTCAATTTTATAGTCTTGTTTGAGTAGTTTGTCCATAACGGTAAAGGAAGTAAAGATAATTCAAGGCCTGTCTCCTTTTCTTAAGTCTAATGACTAATTTATTGGATCAAGTCATTGCTATATTCTTCTCTTGACAATTAGATGTGCTGAGATAATTTCTCCGATTGACCTGAAGATGTAGTCTTAGTACATTGATTTTTGGGTGATAATCACATGTAAGGTACCAGATTTGATGGTGTGCATATTCTTTTACTTTAATCCAATTATTTTAATGCTGTGCTTGAGAATTTATTGGACTTTTAGTTCTTGTTTGATATTTTTCTCCATTAATGAATTGTATCATGCCTGAGAAGTTAGGAAGTATTAAATATGATTATGCATAATTTATATAAATTAGCTTTTGGAAAAACATGAAATTTATTAGAATTTTTATCTGATGCTGTAGGAATGTTTTTTCTGAAACTTGCTTGAAAACTATAAGGTGAGCAATGAGGCTGGTACTGAGCAAGTTTTATGCAGCTGGCGGGGGGGGCAGATGTTTTAACTGTTTTGCCTATTTAGCGTTGATGTATGAAAATTTATTGTTTCTTATACTCTATATCTTGTGTTTTTTTAGGTACAAAACCTGAAAAGCTCCTTCAGACAAATTATAATGTAGTTTTCACACAGCTTGCTGCTTGTCTTCATTCATTGCATGATGTCATGACGGGTAAGTCTAAAAACAATTAAAGAAAAGGTGTTCCTTATGGTCTTTTCAGTGAGACATATGGATTTGCTGCGCTATTGTGTATAACTATTTTAATAACAGTTTTGAAAGACAATAAAATTAAACAACCAAAAGAATAAAAATAAAAATGTAGTAATCTGTTTATTCCTCACTTTTTTTTATGACCTGATTTCTAATTCCTTGTATCCCTATAGTATACTGAATTGTTAATGAAATTAATTTTAGATTGTATGTCCAGTGTACTAAATGACTGTCTATCCAGAAGTTCACAACTCTAAGAGTGTGTATAATGTCATTCCCTTTTTAATAAAATAAAGTAATGTACATAGCAATGTATAGCTCAAAACCCAACTTCATGTCTACTCAAAATTGTTTTCCCTCTATCATGTAAAATTATCTTGATCAATAATACTTGTGTAAATTTGAAAATAATTTGCTTTGATCAGTGTTGGAGAAATAAAGAGCAAGATTTTCTGCTGTGTATATTATAAACTGACTTGTTTATAAATCCTATTGTACAATATACAACAACTTGCATTTATGTAGCTCCTTTAAAGTAAGAAAACATCCCAAGCTGCTTCATAGGAGTGCAATCTGACAAAAATTGATACTGAGCTAAAGAAGGTGATATTGGGAGAGGTGCCTCAAAGCTTGGTCAAAGAGGTAGGTTTTAAGGGAGAGTCTTGAAAGAGGAGAGGTTTAGGAAGGGAATTCTAGAGCTTGGGGTCTATACAGCTGAAGGCATAGCTGCCAATGGTGGAGCAAAGGGAGTGGAAAGACATGCAAGAGATCAGAGTTGGGGGAAATGCAGAATTCTCAGAGTTTGGAGGGCTGGAGGAGGTTCGAGATGGATGCGAGCCGTATAAGATTTTGAACACTAGGATAAGAATTTTAAATTTGAGGGGTTGCTGGACTGGGAGCAAATATAGGTCAATGAGAGCAGGGGTGATGGATGAGCGGGATTTGGTGCTTGTTTTGTTTGAGCTCAAGTTTATGGCGGGTGGAAGATGGGAGGGCAACTAGTTGAGTCTGGAGGTAAAAAGCAGTCATACTTTTAATAAAATAATTTTGTTCACTTGTTTAAATACATTCTTTTTTTGAAGTTTTCCACTTTTTTTTTGTTTTATTTAACTTTTGATTTTCTTTGTATGTAGACCCATTTTAAAGATTCAATATTAACTTCTTATGTTTCATCTGACCAAACAAGTAATCTCTTGGATTAAAGTCCTTTTGGAATTATTGTTAGAATATGCACATACTGCATGAGGACACCAGCGGCAGGTCGGGGCCATAAAAGGAGCAGCGGCCTAGGAGCGGTGTGAAAGCATACTACTCCAGGGAGCAGCACGAGCTGCGAAGGTCCAGGTCGGTGATTGGAGCGTGGGCAACTACAGCAGGAGCAGCGAGGTCGGGGCGAAGAAGCCAGGAGAGGCGTGAGTTTGGGGCCAGAGGCCCAAGGGCAGCATGGGCCAGCCCACACTGCGATATGTGTGCGCACTAGGTCCGTGCAGCAGAGCAGGTCTCCACTCGTCTTGGGTAATCCTTGCCACTGGACCAAGACCTAGCTCTGTCAAGCCCGTGTGGTGGCTGGTGTGCAACGGCCACCACACGTTAAAAAAAAATCTTCCATCCCTTCAGGATGCAGCTCAGGACCTGGAATTTTAGGTCCTTCATTGGACCACCTGTGAACTTATCCTTTTTTGGCGTGGAAGCAAGTCCTCCTCGTTTTGATGATGATGATGATGATGATGACACACATTATCCTATTAATTCATCCAAGTAGTTTTAGATTGCAATTCCCTTGTGTTTGTGTTCCTAGATTTATTCTTCCACAGCTGTGTGTCGGAGCAGTAAATGACATCACCACTGGCAGATCCCAATGGGCTGCAGCTGCTTGTAATTGATTCTTTATGAATCAATTCAGTCATTTGCAAGTGAGCCAATTCTGTCCAAAACAAGCAACATGCTTTTTGTCTTTCATTTAAATTGGACTCTGAAAAGTATTTTATGAAGCCATTAAATCACACACATATTTTCAGGTCATTGTACATTTTATGAAAATGTGTATTTTATGAAGCCATTGCACGCTTTGATTACACTGTGCTCACACATGGAGTGTGTTGATACCTTCATATTTCTTGGCATGACTGTACTTATACTGGAAAAATGCAGATCAACGGATTGAGATATCTTGTTAGGCCTTGGTTTCTGCAGGTTAGTTAAGCTGTGAGGAAGGGACTGTGCATACTTATGGTTCTGTTGTTGGGGGTTTGTGCCCCTTCATGCTTAGAGTGGGCTACCAGAGAAAGGCCAGTTTGTGTTGACTGAGCCTTCAAGAATGTGCCACTAACTGCTTGGTATTTCCCACAGTTTCAGGCAGAGGCTAGGCATCTCTGATTATTATAGATTGTAGCCACTTGATTGTTGTGTAGAGCTCTGCACTTTCCCATGGAGGGGGTTACTGCATCATGCAGGTAGTGATGAGAATTAAGCTAGCCTGCTCATTGCTGGGAGGTCCTCCTGCTCTAGTGGGCAAACCCAGCAAGGTCCTCTGATTGTAAGACCGTTTGGTCTCAGCAGCCTTTGGACTGCAATCCAAAACGGCTAGATGTGATGACATGATAAGTATATGTGGAGAAGGATGACCTCCAACAGTTGTGGAGTATGGCTGGATGGAATTTGTGCATCTTGTACATGTAATGAGGAGTGGGCAGGGAAGTGGAGCCGAGTCCATGATCCGATCAGCCATGATCTTATTAAATGGAGGAGCAGGCTCGAGGGGTCAAATGGCTTACTCCTGCTCCTAGTTCTTGTGTTCTTATGTAATGTAAGATATTTGTGTTTTTCTCTACATTCGGTGGTATTTGGAATCTGATTCCAAAAGAAGGGTGAATATTCAGCTAAGTGTGATATGAATAAGTTGTTCATGTGGTTAGGTCGGCATATGTGCTGCATAGGTGAGTGGAGAGGGTTCTTTTGTACAGGATGGTGACTTTGGTGTGACATATAGGCCAAAGTATTCAAAGATGGCCCCTGACCATGCAAAGGGACAAGATTCTTATATTTGTGAGGGACATGTTCTCTGTTTCAGAGCAGTTTTTCATTTGTTCACAGGCATTGGTAAGCCAGCATTTATTGCCCATCCCTTATTGCCCTTGAGAAGGTGTTAGTGAGCTGCCTTCTGCGTGGTGAAGGTATTCCACAGTGCTGTTAGAGAGGATGTTCCAGGATATTGATCCAAGGATAATGAAAGGCAATATTTCCAAGTCAGGATGGTGTGTGACTTGGGACTGATAGTGTTCCTATGCGCCTGCTGTTTCTTCTAGGCAGTAGAGGTCGTGGGTTTGGGAGGTGCTGTCAACGAAGCCCTGGTGAGTTGCTATAGTGCATCCTGTAGATGGTACACGCTGCAGTCATGGTGCGCCAGTGGTGGGGTGAAAAATGTTTAAGGTAGTGGATGGGGTGCCAATCAGGTGGGCTGCTTTGTCCTGGTTGGTGGCCAGCTTCTAGGGTGTTGGAACTACACTCATCCAAGCAAGTGGAGAGAATTCCATCACACTCCTGACTTGTGCCTTGTAGATGGTGGAAAGGCTTTGGAAAGTAAGAACCAAAGTTCCCTTTAACATTTTTGGGGGGTTTATGGTTTTTCCTATTTAAAAGCCGATGAGCCGGCTATGCAGGAGCTGCAGAGCGCTGAGCGACTGAGCAGCTTAAAGGGAACATTGGTCACTTGCTGCAGAATACCCAGCCTCTGACCTGTTCTTGGTATTTATGTGGCTGGTCCAGTTAAGTTTCTGGTCAATGGTGATTCCACTGCGCCCCCCCCCCGCCAATGTTGCCAGGATGTTGATGGTGGGAGATATGGCGATGGTAATCCTGTTGAATGTTATGGGGACTATTACTGGAGATGGTCATTGCCTGGCACTTGGGTGTCATGAATGTTGCTTGCCACGTATCAGCCCAAACCTGAATGTCATCCAGGTCTTGCTGCGTGCGGAAATGGGCTACTTCATTATCTGAGGAGTTGTGAATGGAACTGAACACTCTGCAGTCATCAACGAACATCCCAACTTCTGACCACCTGATATTGGGATGGTCATTGATGATGCATAGAAATTAGGTGCAGGAGCAGGCCATTTGGCCTTTCGAGCCTGCACCGCCATTCAATAAGATCATGGCTGATCATTCAACCTCAGTACCCCTTTCCTGTTTTCTCTCCATACGCCGAGATCCCTTTGGCCGTAAGGACCATATCTAACTCCCTTTTGAATATATCCAATGAACTGGTATCAACAACTCTCTGCGGCAGGGAATTCCACAGGTTAACAACTCTCTGAGTGAAGAAGTTTCTCCTCATCTCAGTGCTAAATGGCCTACCCCTTATCCTAAGACTGTGTCCCCTGGTTCTGAACTTCCCCAACATTGGGAACATTCTTCCCGCATCTAACCTGTCCCGTCCCATCAGAATCTTGTATGTTTCTGAGATTCTCTCTCATCCTTCTAAAAAAGACGGCACCTTCGACAGTGCAGCGCTCCCTCGGCACTGTATTGGGAGTGTCAGCTGAGATTTAAATGTTCGCGTCGCTGGAGTGGGACTTGAACCCACAACTTTCTGACTCTGAAGGTGAGTGTGCTGCCCACTGAACCACATCTGACACTAAATTATTGTATGTTTCTATGAGATCCCCTCATTCTTCTAAACTCCAGTGGATACAAGCCCAGTTGATCCAATCTCTCCTCATATGTCAGTCCTGCCATCCCGGGAATCAATCTGGTGAAGATGGTTGGGCCTAGGACACAGCACTGAGGAACTACTGCAGCGATGTCCTGGGGCTGAGATGATTGACCTCCAGCAGTTGATTGGGGTCTTTACCGAGTGTTTTAATACAATTGAAACAGCGATGGAAGTGGACTGCTTTGGTGGTTCCCCATTATAGTGTGGGGGAGACGTGTGGGATATCTGGTATTCAGCAATGTGACTTACATGGAAATAGGATAGAAACTCTGGCTCAACATAGGAGGGCAAAGTTGAAATGTCTGTGTCAGAAGAGGCAAGGGTGGTTGGCTAGAATGAACTAGAGTGTAATGCAGGATATGACCTGAGATGGCTATTAATCCCATGTCACAGTATGTGTCTCAGAAGACGTAATGTACCCTGGAGTATGCCTTTCGTGGGTTCACATTGAAGATGCATTCCTTCTCTTGGGTACAGAGCCCGTGAGAATTCCACCTGTCCAAGGTCCTCGGATTGTTCAGACTGCTTGACCTTGGTACCTTGTGCCTGCCAGGAGCCGGTCCTAGTCGTCTGCACCCATAATTACTGCTTTCCATAGTTGTGGCATATGTGGGGATTTAAAAAAAAACGTATTAATTCACTTGATGTGGGTGTCGCCGACAATGCCAGCATTTATTGTCCATCCCTAATTGCCCTTGAAAAGGAGGTCGTGAGCCATCGTCTTGAACCACTGCAGTCTGTGTGGTGAAGGTTCTCCCACAGTGCTGTTGGGAGAGAGTTCCAGGATTTTGACCCAGTGACGATGAAGCAACGGCAATATATTTCCAAGTCAGGATGGTGTGTAGCTTGGAGGGAAACTTGGAGGTGGTGGTGTTCCTATGTGCCTGTTGCCCTTATACTTGTATATGGTCATGGTCGTGGTCATGGGAGATGCTGTTGAACAAGCCTTGGCGAATTGCTGCATATTGTCGATGGTATACTATAGCCACATTGCGCAGGTGGTGAAGTGAATGTTTAAGGGAATGTAAGGAAGTCCTCATTTGGGGCACAGGTGTTGAGTATAGTTCTGGATTCTCCACTATTTAACCTTTTTATTAGGGTGGAATAGCTGTCCACTACAGGTATAGTTGCCTGCAGAATGAAGTGAAATTTTTGCCTCTGCCCTTACCTTAGCCTATCTGCTGCTGAAACCCTCTGCATTTGTCATCTTCAGACTAGACTATTCCAATGCTCTTCTTGCCAGCATCTAAATTCTCACCCAATTGTGAACTTTAGCTTATCCAAAACACTGCTGCCCATACCCTATCTCACACTAAGTTCCACTCACCAATCACCCCTGTCCTCGCTGTCACCTAATGTCTCAAATTTAAAATTCTCAATCTTCGTGCTTAAATTCCTTCATAGCCTCACCCCACCCTATCTCTGCAACCAACTCTAGCTCCCAAAGTCTTTTTTTCCTGACTTTTTGGCCTCTTGTACTCCCTCCCCCCTTCATCCCATCATTGGCAGCCCTGCCTTCAGACCATAGCCCACATACTCTGGACGTCCCTTTCTAAACATTTCCACCTCCCTCTTCACCATTTTGACCAAGCTTTTGATCACCCAGCTAATATCTCTTTTTTTTTATACCTCTAAAACACCGAGTCATTTTTCTGCATTAAAGAGTTATATCAATACAAGTTGTTGTATAGCCACTACCCTGCTCCCGAGTAGGAGGCAAGTGGTATTTGTCACCCAGTCATTTGTAAGTTTGGTGGGTTTTTTTGAGGTGGGTTTCTTTTTTGTCAGAATGCCACATCTGCCCATTCTACCTTCGAGTAGGTCATAATTTTCTTCTGTTTGGGTGATTGAGTCCCATGTCCTTTAGTGATATCATACTTCAAAAAAAGTGCTTGCACTTGATTCTTTATAGGCCCAATCAATAGCTGCAAGCTAATTGTTTTAGCAGCCTTTTGGAGGATTTGTAAATACACTTTACCACATGTTTTGCATTTGTTCAAAAGGTGCTTTTCTGGATGGGTTTCTGGCAACAGAGATAATTGTCTGGATAGATTTGTGTTGCGAATCCTTTCGCTTTCTAGAATTCTATTCCCAACTCCTCCCTCTGGCTTTTTTGCATTCCATTTATATTTGTATTGCCCGACACCCACATCTCCGATTCAATCTCTATTGATAAATGTGCTGGTGGATAAAGTAATGTTCCGAGTATGCCTGGAATGCCAACAATTCCTGATAGTTTTTTCCCTCCAGTGGCTCAATCTCTCGGAAAAGGATGGGAGGCACTATACTGGCTCCAACATTTTGTGCTCCTTCCTAAAGGGAAGAAAAGTTGCCTATCTGCATAATGACGTACCACTACCTTGTTGTATTATTCAGTTAATGTCTGTTGCCTACCAAGACATGTCTCATGTTACTGTCAATCCCAGGTAGGGAATGTATGTATCTTGATTAGTCATGTGTATCAAAATTACCCGCATAATCTTTGTACAAAACACACATTCTTGGAAAATGTGATTTTAAAATTGCTATCTTTTTAAGAAATCAATGTTTATTGCAGAGCTAATGAGTGCTTTTCTGCCTTTAGATATTTCCAAGCACTACAGTCAGAAGGTTTCATTAGAGCAAGAACAACCCACGATTACACAGAAGCTTAAAACTACCAATGACTGCATTCTTTCTTCTGTTGTAGCATTGTCAAATGTTACAGGAAAGGTAACTGCCCATGAGCTACAACTGCGACAAAATGAGGAAAATGTTATTGCCAGTTTTTAAATTGTTGCTACATTTGCTTACAACTAATAAGATAAGTTAGTTATTAATTGTATTGAAATCCCAGATAAGTTGCAGTTACTTCTGTAAGCTGAGCACAATCTGCTAAACAGGCCTCCCAGATTAATAGAAAATTCAGCACAGAAGGTGGCCATTTGGTCTGTTGTGCCTTTGCCAGTATTAGCTCTTCAACTCGAGCTGTCCAATCCCATTTTTCTTTTTCAAATACTCTGATTTTTAAAATACAAACTTTAAAAGCTCAATTGAAATATTATCATAGGCAGTCCCTCAAAGTCGAGGAAGACTTGTTTCCACTCCTGAAGTGAGTTCTTTGGTGGCTGAACAGTCCAATACGAGAGCCACAGACTCTCAGGTGGGACAGATAGATGTTGAAGGAAAGGGTGGGTGGGACTGGTTTGCCACACGCTCTTTCCGTTGCCTGCGCTTGATTTCTGCATGCTCTCGGCTTTAAGACTCGAGGAACTCAGCGCCCTCTCGGATGCACTTCCTCCACTTGGGGCGATTTTGGGCCAGGGACTCCCAGGTGTCAGAGGGGATGTCGCACTTTATCAGGGAGGCTTTGAGAGTGTCCTTGTAACGTTTCCGCTGCCCACCTTTGACTCGTTTGCCGTGAAGGAGCTCCGAGTGGAGCACTTGCTTTGGGAGTCTCGTGCCTGGCATGCGAACTATGTGGCCTGCCCAGCAGAGCTGATCGAGTGTGGTCAGTGCTTCAATGCTGGGGATGTTAGCCTGGATGAGGACGCTGATGTTGGTGCGCCTGTCCTCCCAGGGGATTTGTAGGATCTAAAATGTTAACCTGTCTTTTTCAGGTGTTGACTGACTTGTACTTTTCCAGAATTTCCTTTATTTCATTTGTTGAAATATTTCTTAACAAAATAATGGAAATGCTGAATTGTTTTATTTAACTGATTGTTGGGCTAACTACTTACTTGCAGTAAAATCGTCATGGGAAGACAGGCAAGTGTATCGTAGTTCAACAAAATTGCGTAACGCACCATCTTCACTTCATAATGAGACTATTTGAATGCTGTCTTTCACTTCTCTTTATTTTTTTTTTTTTTAAAGTGTCTGCTAGTGGGCTATCAAATTTGTTTTGGACACTGCGCAATACACGTACAAGTAAAATGGTGTGTGGGATGAGGGTCAACCTCTAGTAAAACCAGATCCTTTCATCATCACTCTGTTTCAGTTGCAACAGAAAGTTACTTATTCCTTCCTCCACTTCAATTTACTGGTCATAATTCAGTCTTTGTCGCAAGTTACTTTGTATGTGACCTCTGCATTCAACTTCCCTCCACTGGTTCTAGTGTAAATTTGTTAATATTTAAATGTTTATGGCAGGGGTCACAGTCTAAGGATAAGGGGTAAGCCATATAGGACTGAGATGAGGAGAAACTTTTTCACCCAGAGAGTGGTGAACCTGTGGAATTCTCTACCACAGAAAGTTGTGGAGTCCAGTTCATTGGATATATTCAAGAGGGAGTTAGATGTGGCCCTTACGGCAAAGGGGATCAGCGGGTATGGAGAGAAAGCGGGAGTGGGGTACTGAAGTTGCATGATCAGCCATGATCATATTGAATGGTGGTGCAGGCTCGAAGGGCCAAATGGCCTGCTCCTGCACCTATTTTCTATGTTTCTATTCACTAAAGTATGAGTGTGTCTGCAGCTGTTGAGCATAATAATACTGCAGTATCATAAATGTTTCTTCAATACATTGTAGAATTCAGTCCAGCAATGGGAAATGTAAATTGTTGCTGAAAATATTTCCCAGTGCAGGATCCTTCTGGATGGATGATTTAAAATGCACCAAATGACCACTATTCATTTGCATATATGATTTGGATTCAGTTCCTCTGTGCAAATTGATCGAATTTGCTGCTGATCCCAAACTAAGGGGCCAGTGGAACTAGGAAAACTAGTATTACGGAAGGAGTTGTGTGCATAAATTACTAAATGGGTTCAACAAAATGTGTAGACAAATAAAATGTGATGCAGAGAAGTGCAAACATAGAAACATAGAAAATAGGTGCAGGAGCAGGCCATTCAGCCCTTCTAGCCTGCACCGCCATTCAATGAGTTCATGGCTGAACATGAAACTTCAGTACCCCCTTCCTGCTTTCTCGCCATAACCCTTGATCCCCCGAGTAGTAAGGACTTCATCTAACTCCCTTTTGAATATATTTAGTGAATTGGCCTCAACTACTTTCTGTGGTAGAGAATTCCACAGGTTCACCACTCTCTGGGTGAAGAAGTTTCTCCTCATCTCGGTCCTAAATGGCTTACCCCTTATCCTTCGACTGTGACCCCTGGTTCTGGACTTCCCCAACATCGGGAACATTCTTCCTGCATCTAACCTGTCTAAACCCGTCAGAATTTTAAATGTTTCTATGAGGTCCTCTCTCATTCTTCTAAACTCCAGTGAATACAAGCCCAGTTGATCCAGTCTTTCTTGATAGGTCAGTCCCACCATCCCGGGAATCAGTCTGGTGAATCTTCGCTGCACTCCCTCAATAGCAAGAATGTCCTTCCTCAAGTTAGGAGACCAAAACTGTACACAATACTCCAGGTGTGGCCTCACCAAGGCCCTGTACAACTGTAGCAACACCTCCCTGCCCCTGTACTCAAATCCCCTCGCTATGAAGGCCAACATGCCATTTGCTTTCTTAACCGCCTGCTGTACCTGCATGCCAACCTTCAATGACTGATGTACCATGACACCCAGGTCTCGTTGCACCTCCCCTTTTCCTAATCTGTCACCATTCAGATAATAGTCTGTCTCTCTGTTTTTACCACCAAAGTGGATAACCTCACATTTATCCACATTATACTTCATCTGCCATGCATTTGCCCACTCACCTAACCTATCCAAGTCACTCTGCAGCCTCATAGCATCCTCCTCGCAGCTCACACTGCCACCCAACTTAGTGTCATCCGCAAATTTGGAGATACTACATTTAATCCCCTCGTCTAAATCATTAATGCACAGTGTAAACAGCTGGGGCCCCAGCACAGAACCTTGCGGTACCCCACTAGTCACTGCCTGCCATTCTGAAAAGTACCCATTTACTCCTACTCTTTGCTTCCTGTCTGACAACCAGTTCTCAATCCACGTCAGCACACTACCCCAAATCCCATGTGCTTTAACTTTGCACATTAATCTCTTGTGTGGGACCTTGTCGAAAGCCTTCTGAAATTCCAAATATACCACATCAACTGCTTCTCCTTTGTCCACTTTACTGGAAACATCCTCAAAAAATTCCAGAAGATTTGTCAAGCATGATTTCCCTTTCACAAATCCATGCTGACTTGGACCTATCATGTCATCATTTTCCAAATGCGCTGCTATGACATCCTTAATAATTGATTCCATCATTTTACCCACTACTGAGGTCAGTCTATAATTCCCTGTTTTCTCTCTCCCTCCTTTTTTAAAAAGTGGGGTTACATTGGCTACCCTCCACTTGATAGGAACTGATCCAGAGTCAATGGAATGTTGGAAAATGACTGTCAATGCATCTGCTATTTCCAAGGCCACCTCCTTAAGTACTCTGGGATGCAGTCCATCAGGCCCTGGGGATTTATCGGCCTTCAATCCCATCAATTTCCCCAACACAATTTCCCGACTAATAAAGATTTCCCTCAGTTCCTCCTCCTTACTAGACCCTCTGACCCCTTTTATATCCGGAAGGTTGTTTGTGTCCTCCTTAGTGAATACTGAACCAAAGTACTTGTTCAATTGGTCTGCCATTTCTTTGTTTCCTGTTATGACTTCCCCTGATTCTGACTGCAGGGGACCTACGTTTGTCTTTACTAACCTTTTTCTCTTTACATACCTATAGAAACTTTTGCAATCCGCCATAATGTTCCCTGCAAGCTTCTTCTCGTACTCCATTTTCCCTGGCCTAATCAAACCCTTTGTCCTCCTCCGCACATGCAAAGGGAAAATAAGCGATGCACGTATTTGATAAATGATAAACTAACTAAGGATGAAGCTGAAAAGACCTAGGAGTCTTAATAGACTCAACACTAACTATGTCCTGCAAATGCAGAGAAGCAATTGATCAACAACAACTTGTATTTATATAGTGCCTTTACCGTAGTAAAATGTCTCAAGGTGCTTATCAGGGGTGTTATAAAATAAAATTTGACACCGAGCCACATAAGGAGCAATTGGGGCAGATGACCAAAAGCTTAGTCAAAGAGGTAGGTTTTAAGGAGCGCCTTAAAGGATGAAAAAGATGTAGAAAGGCGGAGAGCTGTAGGGAGGGAATTCCAGAGCTTAGGCAGCTGAAGGCATGGCCACCAATGGTTGAACGACTTAAAATCAGGGATACTCAAGAGACCAGAATTAGAGGAGCGCAGATATCTCATGGGTTGGAGGGGATGGTTTGTAGGGGCTGTGGGGCTGGAGGAGACTAAAGATAGGGAGGGATGAGGCCATGAAAACAAGGATGAAAATTTTTTAATCGAAGCGTTGCTTGACCGGGAGCCAATGTAGGTTAGTAAGCACAGGGGTTGATGGGTGAATGGGACTTGATGCGAGTTAGGACATGGGCCTCAAGCCAACATACTACATAGCCAAAACAATAGTTTATAAATCCGAAGTAGTAGTAATCAAACTGTATGGCATGGTGTTCAGATTTCAGCTTGAATACTGTATCCATTCTTGATTGTCAAGACACAAGTGAGACGTTCAAATGTTGAAGCAGTGCAGGAAAAAGACACAAGGTTGATTCCTAGTGTTTTAGCTGTATGTTAGAGAAAGGCTAGATCTCCATCCCAACCAGAAACTGGTCCCGCTTTATCTTGAATGAATTTAGTAAATTGGTGTCCACCACATGAACCGGCACTATTCTCTGGGAACAGGCTGCCGGCTCGTGCAGTGGACGCCAATTCACTGAATTCATCTGTTGGGAACTAACCATAAATCCTATGGGAATCTAATCTGGCCTGAAGCTGTAATAATGGGATATTTGGCATTGCGAGTGTTGCATAAAGTTTCTGCATCATTTTGTATCTTCTCATGCTTTCCTTGGAGAACAGTATGAAGTAGTGGAAGGATTCACACGCTGATTAATAGTCTGACTGGCTGTGACGTGAACACTCCTTTCATGGCCGTAACCATCTTTATACCAGCCGATAATGTGGGAGGGTTTTATGGGCTTCCACAACCCAGACGCTGGATGTCAACCCAGAATTCAGAGCTGGAGCTCTGACTCTACTTGCCAGCATTGTCTGGAGTGGAGTTTGATCCCTGCACCTTCTGAATCGGAGGCGGGAATGCTACCATTCGCTCAGAGTTTCTATTAAAGTATCCTTTTGAAGTTGTATGTGGCACCCATTTTTTTCTTAGAAAACAGAGTTTTTATACTCAAAAGTGAAATGTTTGGATTTGTATGAGGGTTAGTTAGTTAGCACAGCAGGAATATATGGACTACAACAGGAAGAGGAAAGCTGTATGTTCAGATACAGAACAGCAGATGGTGATCTTGAGGGATGAGCAGATGATTCAAATTGAAAAGCGAAAGATAAGATCATGTAAATCCCAAAATATTGGAGCCTACTGTTCGCACTTTGTATCTTCGTGTGCACCAGAGTGAATTAAATTCAAGTGCATTAGTAAAGCAAGTTATTCAGTGTTGGCAAAGAATGCTGCACCACAATTCAGCATTTTGAACAATGAACATGTCTCCACAATTGGTGTTTCAAAATCTCTGAAAGGGAGCCATGCACACCACAATGTGGAATAGTAATGGCATAGGTTGCAATGTTGGCTACTGATGTGTGCCCACAGAACAAAGATGGCTGCTGAAATTGCATTCGGGGAAAATCTATTCAGTATAAGAATATTAACACTGCCCAGCTTTTTTTATAGAAATGCGATATTCCAATTTATGAACTGTTTGGTCAGCCCACTGATGGTATCTATCATCTGTGTATAGCTATGTTAATCAATAGATTTTGGTTGTCAAGATTGAAAATGTGTAAAGGGTCACAATTGGTCACTATTTCCATATTTTTAATGATGGTAATTCATCTCTATATATTTGAAAATGTGTTTTTTTTCCTGCTGAATTGCAGGCTGTTGTTTAAAGAAGCCTTAGTTTTATTTAAAATGGGATTATGGCCAGTTATTCGTGAATTCTTTGT
The DNA here is from genome assembly GCF_044704955.1 of Pristiophorus japonicus. Lineage (NCBI taxonomy): Eukaryota > Metazoa > Chordata > Chondrichthyes > Pristiophoridae > Pristiophorus > Pristiophorus japonicus. Next base: position 46,609,601 of record NC_091985.1, on the reverse strand, counting down.
GAATTGTAGCATACTGTAATAGTTTCCACATAATAAACTTGTTAGCACAATTGAGGCCCATAAGATTAAAGGGACATGATGTGGATTCAAAATTGGCTAAGGGACAGAAAGTAGAGAGTAGTGATGAATGTTTCTTTTTCAGAGTGGGGTGGGGGCAGGTGGGGGAGGGGGGGGGTGACTGGTATCCCCCAGGGGTCAGTATTGGGACCAATGTTCCCCCTAATCTTTTTCAAAGTGATTATCTGCAGGAGCATTTTCGTGTCCTTCTGTGCATGTGCGTGGTCGGCCCCGCCCCGCCCCCTTTTGCGCATGCGCGCTGTCACTGAGGTCCGGCCGCGCATGTGCAGTACCCCACAGTTGCGGCTACCCTGTAGTGTGGACCACACTTTCCTCAGCTCTGTGGATCCGAGAAGATTGGATCGAAAAGGGAGAGAGAGAGGGGAGGAGGGGGGGATGAGAGAGAGGGGGTGGATTGAAGGGGGAGAGGAAGATCGGAGGGAGAAAGGGGGAATTGGAAGGAGGGGGTAGAGAGGAAGACAGGAACTTGGTGGGGTGGATGGTGTAGAGAATATGGAGAGCACAGTGGGGATGGCGGAAGAATGTGATCCAGGTCTAAATGGTGATTGAGAGCGAGAACGTGATCCAGGTGGTATGACTGGACGAAATCCGGAAGTCAAGACACTATCACTACTTACTTCATATCCAATAAACCGTGACCCCCATGCAACGCCCCATATATGGTAGTCGAGGGGGTTCAGGAACTACTTGCGGGGTTGGGGGAGGAGGTTATGAATCTGTGAAGGAGGAACTTGGGCAGTGGGGGAAGGTCTTGGCGAGGAGGAGGTCAGAAACTTGGGCAGGGGGCTAGGCGGTCAGGAACTTGGGTTGGTGGAAGAATTTCAGATACTTTTGGTGAGAAGGTCAGAAACTTGGGCTCTGGGGAGCAGATCAGGAATTTGGATGGCAGGCAGGAACTTCTTTGGGGGATGGGAGAAGGTCTTAACCAGTGAGAGTGAGCCCTGTCTGTTCCAAGTGAGCTCTGTTCTGTCTGGAGTTGGCAGTCAGCATGGCTTGAATTACACTTTGCAAAGAGAAACTGCTGGATGTGTCTTATCCTTCAGTGGTACCAATCAGCAATCCGGACTTGTCATCGAGGCCCAATCAAAGCTTTAGGTGTTGCAAATTAACGCGTCCAATTTTTTTTTTGGGTGCATGGTCCCTTTTATGGACTGCATGCCCATTCAAAATGTTGCTTTATAAACAGAGGCAGAAACTATGAAAGCAAGGAAGTTATGCTAAATCTTTATCGAACACTGGTCAGGCCCCAGTTGGAATATTGTGTCCAATTCTGGACACTACACTTTAGGAAGAATGTCAAGGCTTTCGAGAGGGTGCAGAGGTGATTTACTAGAATGGTAAGGGATACATGGAGAGACTAGAGAAGCTGAGGTCGTTCTCCTTGAAGTTGTTCAAAATCATGAAGGGTTTTGATAGAGTAGGTAAAGAGAAACTGTTTTCAGTGGCAGAAGGGTCGGTAACCAGAGGACACAGATTTAAGGTACTTGCAAATAAACCAGAGGCGAGATAAGACATTTTTTTACGGAGCGAGTTATGATGATCTTGCACTGCCTGAAAGAATAGTGGAATTAAATTCGATAATAACTTTAAAACGGGAATTGTTTAAATACTTGGAGGGGAAATAAATTGTCAGAATATGGGGAAAAGACCGGTGAGTGGGATAATTGGATAGCTCTTTCAAAAAGCTGGCACAGGCATGATGGGCTGAATGGCCTCCTGTGCTGTATCATTCTATGTTTTATAAATTTTAAGTGATTTACAAAAAACCTCAGTAGGTCTTTTATTGTAATAGCTTCTGTTAATAGGCTCTTCTGTTTAGAGCCTATTTTACTGTCACTGAAAGATTTGATTTTGAAAATTCATACTGTGCAAAACAAAAATACCTTCAACTTCTTGATATACATACACCGTTTGTTGCAGTCCATGTTTTTGTGTCTCTAGATTGGTACATTCTTCAGCAACAACCTGGACTTCTTCACGGCTCCTTCAGTGTATGGCTCAAAGGGAAGAATGGGGGTAATCGACCCCCTCTCAGCACAGTGTATGCTGCAGAACAAGAGGAAAGCAGCTGCTTATATTAAGTCTCTAAAGAAGGTTTGTATAAATATGCTAATGTTAAACAAATACATTGTATGATTTCATGCTACATCTGATGTTGGGATAGGGTAGGGGATTGAAGCATGGATCTTCATTTGCTTGAGCAAGTTGCTTATGCTTTGCTGTTCTTGCTGTAATTGATGTTCTAGTTCAGTAGCTGGGTAATCTGGTCTGTAGCAGGGTCATCTATGCAGGTTGATCTATTCCGAGCTCTCTGGCAATTCTAGTCTGCACAACTTTGTAACTTGATACTAAAGAAGTGATCATATAGGTCATGAACTGCCTTGCCCATCATTATCCCCTTTTTTATCTTTCTTGCATGTCAAGTTGTCGTCAACAATTTTCATGCTCCTGTCACACATGGATTTGAGAATTAAAAACTGAATGTTCCAATAAGTATTAGATTGTATTAATAACTAACAAATATTTGTCAGTAGTTCTATCTTCTAGTTAAATTCTAAAGTACTGAATCCGTTTATTGTAGTTTTATTACATCAAAACCGCTGAATTGCTGCTAGGTTTTGTGTGTGGATTATATATATTTATTGTGTAGATTATATACAATTTTAATTTATGTGTACATATACTTGTATAAGCATATTCATGTACCGGGAAAGAAGGTGATTGAGAGATTCAGGTACTCGTGATGCGAGGAGAACAAGGGGATAGCTTGATAGTTGCAAAAAGTCCATTAATCAGTGCCTGGCATGAGATCCATTTGTAGAAACTATGGGGTCAAGTTTCGGCTGCCTGCTAGAACACCTAATTTATAGAACAAAAATTGCGCCGAATACTTACCTCGCGATTCTCAGACAGCTGTCGGCCCATTTCCACTTCGGCGCTGCGCAGCAGGAGCTGGTGGGGGCAGAGCTACAGCCTTGCACCGAAACTGCCTGCAGCTGCGCACATGCCCTGTCCGAAGAGTCGGCAGCCCGGCATCGGCTGCTTGCGGGCCCTGCCCGAAGTCCTCGGCGGGACCCGGCTTCATCTTCTCTGTCTCTCCTCTCCACCATCATCTTCTCCTCTCCTCCCCCCCCCCCATCATCTTCTCTTCTTTCCCCCCCCCCCCCCCCCCATATCATCTTCTCTTCCCCCCCCCCCCCCCCCAATCATCATCTCTTCTCTTCTCCCCCCCCCCATCATCTCTTCTTCCCCCCCCACCCATCATCTTCTCTTCTTCCCCCCCCCCCTCATCTTCTCTTCTTCCCCCCCCACCCATCATCTTCTCTCCTCCCCCCCCCCCCATCATCTTCTCTTCTTCTCCCCCCACCCCCATATCATCATCTCTTTCTCCCCCCCCCCAATCATCTTCTCTTCTCTTCTCTTCTCCCCCCCCCATCATCTCTTCTTCTCCCCCCCCCAATCATCTTCTCTTCTCTTCTCTCCCCCCCCCATCATCTCTTCTTCCCCCCCCCATCTTCTTCTCCCCCCCCCCCCATCATCTTCTCTTCTTCTCCCCCCCCCAATCATCTTCTCTTCTTCTCTTCTCCCCCCCCCAATCATCTTCTCTTCTCCCCCCCCCAATCATCTTCTCTTCTTCTCCCCCCCCAATAATCTTCTCTTCTTCCCCCCCCCCCCATCATCTTCTCTTCTTCTTCTTCTTCCTTCCCCCCCATCATCTTCTCTTTTTCTCCCCCCCCCACCATCATCTTCTCTTCTTCTCCCCCCCCCATCATCTTCTCCTTCTTCCCCCCCATATCATCTTCTCTTCGTCCCCCCCATATCATCTTCTCTTCTCTCCCCCCCCATATCATCTTCTCTCCCCCCCCATATCATCTTCTCTCCCCCCCATATCATCTCTCTCCCCCCCCCATATCATCTTCTCTCCCCCCCCATATCATCTCTCCCCCCCCCCATATCATCTTCTCTCCCCCCCCATATCATCTTCTCTCCCCCCCCATATCATCTTCTCTCCCCCCCATATCATCTCTCCCCCCCATATCATCTTCTCTCCCCCCCATATCATCTTCTCTCCCCCCCATATCATCTTCTCTCCCCCCCATATCATCTTCTCTCCCCCCCATATCATCTTCTCTCCCCCCATATCATCTTCTCTCCCCCCCATATCATCTTCTCTCCCCCCCATATCATCTTCTCTCCCCCCCATATCATCTTCTCTCCCCCCCATATCATCTTCTCTCCCCCCCATATCATCTTCTCTCCCCCCCCATATCATCTTCTCTCCCCCCCATATCATCTTCTCTCCCCCCCATATCATCTTCTCTCCCCCCCATATCATCTTCTCTCCCCCCCATATCATCTTCTCTCCCCCCCATATCATCTTCTCTCCCCCCCATATCATCTTCTCTCCCCCCCATCTTCTCTCCCCCCCCATATCATCTTCTCTCCCCCCCCATATCATCTTCTCTCCCCCCCATATCATCTTCTCTCCCCCCCATATCATCTTCTCTCCCCCCCATATCATCTTCTCTCCCCCCCATATCATCTTCTCTCCCCCCCATATCATCTTCTCTCCCCCCCCATATCATCTTCTCTCCCCCCCATATCATCTTCTCTCCCCCCCATATCATCTTCTCTCCCCCCCATATCATCTTCTCTCTCCCCCCCATATCATCATCTCCTCCCCCCCATATCATCTTCTCCTTCTCCCCCCCATATCATCATCTCCTCCCCCCCCCATCATCATCTCCTCCTCCCCCCCCCCCCCCCCATCATCATCTCTTCTCTTCTCTCCCCCCCCCATCATCATCACCATCATCTCTTTCCCCCCCCCCCCCATCTTCTCTTCCCCCCCCCCCCCCCCCCCCCATCATCATCTCTTTCCCAGCCCCCTCTTCTCCCTGGTGCTGCAGTAGGTGAGTAGAAATAAATGTTTATTTATTGAGTCATTTTAAATTTTTTTAAAATTTAATAATTTATTTGGATTGATTTATTGGTTGATTTATTGATTTATCATTTATTATTGATGATGGCTCTTTATTTTATTTATTACTCCATTCTAAGTTAGTTTGGAGTAAGTTTTCGCTGCCTAAACTTGCAAAACAGGCGTAAATGGCTCCAAAAAAATAGGAGCAACTCAGGCCGAAACTTGACCCCTATAAGAATGAAGAAGGGGACCAACTAGTGCAGGCAAAGCATCTTCAAGTAGTGATGGTGGTTGAGGCCAGGGGCAACATTGATGTTCAAAAGCATATTTAGAAAGCTTGTAAAGACAGGGAGAGGATGACCAATGAGCCATGTACAGGATGAAACAGTTGGAGAAAATTTTATTTTGAAGTTTTGTAATGCACTGGATATTGTTTGTTCTGTTGCATAGAGCTTTTTTTTTAGTTTTTAAAATCTAATGGAGTAATCTTGTTACAGCCTTGTCCAGGATCAGTACCTTATGTAGCAGCTTTGGCAAATCGTAGGGCCATTCTAAGTTCTACTGAAAGCCGGGAAGGTCTTTCACAACAGGTAATGATGCATCTTCTGTGTTGTTGCTTCAGGAATTTTAGAATAAAAACTGAAATAGCATTCGTTTAATAAAATTAAGCAGTTAAAGAAGAACTTTATTACACAATAGTCACTTGATTTGATAAATACTTGGAGTGCACAGAGCACCCTGTCATTTCTTGCTTTGGACACCTCTTTGCCATCTCAGACCCGAGGTACAGCCCACCATTACAGTCAGCTGAGTTGTTCCCTGTTGAGTGCAGAGACCTGACTTTTTGAGGCAAAAACACTAATGCTCAGAATTTCGGTAAATGGCAGAACCAGCAAGTTACTCTAAAATTTACGTCAATCTTGCCGTCAATCCAACGCTGGAATATAAAAATCATTCTTCAAGTTCCTCTTTTTGTGTATTAGAATTAAAGTTTGAAGCCACCAAACCGTGATTTCTGCACATTAGGCTCAGCTGGTTTAAGAAATGTAATTGTGGAAACTTATCTAATTTTTAATATAACTTTCTGTTGCTGTAAAATCCATTCAAAGGTACAGAAAATATAGTGTAGGTCTCAGATTTTTTTTTAAATCTGCATAAAGCGGCAGAATTATCACTGGGTCCTTCTGTGCCTAAAATTTTAAGGGTAAATTTGCAGCTCATTCAGAACTTGAATTAATGTAAGAAACCTTGCATTTTCCAGTGTTTTGTATGGGGGCGGAGCTGTGTTAATGAGTGGCACAGGTTTTGCTGAATTGATGCAAACAATTGTATAAACTCTGGCATAATGTGAGAAAACAGCTGCAAGTCAGGTCCGCGTCAATCTTTTGCACTTATAAACAGCGTTGTCACACTTCTGCCATTATTTCCGCACAAGTATTTTCAGAAAATTCCAAGCCTTAATATTAAACATGGCCTTCGTAGTAGGAGTGTTACATTTACTGGCTACAATATGGTTAAATTAATCTTTTGCTTCTTTCCCACCACTTAATTTTGCCTTTAATGATGGCTGACTTCACTTTATACTTTTACATTCATCTGAAAGGACTTGCTATTATCAGCTTGTATTGCTGTCCGCAGTGGTGCTTTCAAATAACTAAAACTTTGTTCTTTTGTTTTAAATAGCTTTTTTTTGTACATATGGTGTGCTCCATTTTTTAATTGACCTGAACTCCAAGTCTGTATTATGTGAATTTTTTGAAGTCAATTTTCAAAGGTATATTTAAGAAGAGGAAAGGAGGGTTAATGAGTTACGTTTCTGGGTGAATTAATTCTCTCACGCCTTCTATAGTTGAGGCTCAACACAGTCCAATAGCCCATTAGCCTGAATTATGGAATCATCATCATAGGCAGTCCCTCGGAATCGAGGCAGACTTTCTTCCACTCCTGAAGTGAGTTCTTTGGCGGCTGAACAGTCCAATACGAGAGCCACAGGCTCCGTCACAGGTGGGCCAGATAGTCGTTGAGGGAAGGGATGAGTGGAACTGGTTTGCCGCACGCTCTTTCCGCTGGCTGCCCTTGATTTCTGCTTGCTCTCGGCATTGAGACTCGAGGTGCTCAGCGCCCTCTCGGATGGATAAAGCTAATACAAAAGCAAAATACTACGGATGCTGGAATCTGGAATAAAAACAGAAAATGCTGGAAATCTCAACAAATCAGGCAGCATCTGTGGAGAGAGGGAGGAAGCAGAGTTAACGTTTCGGGACAATGACCGATGTCAACGTCGGTTCTGACAAAGGGTCATCGACCTGAAACGTTAACTCTGCTTCCTCTCCATAGATGCTGCCTGACCTGCTGAGATTCCCAGCAATTTCTCTAGGGAATAAAGCTGTTGAGTGAGAGCTGACTAATGTTGGAAAGAAAGAAAGACTTGCATTTATATAGCGCCTTTCATGACCACCAGACATCTCAAAGCGCTTTACAGCCAATGAAGTACTTTTGGCGTTCGCTGACTGTTGTAATGTCGGAAACGCTTCAGCCAATTTGCGCATAGCAAGCTTCCACAAACAGCAATGTGATAATGACCAGCTAATGGGCTGGATTTTCAGCTCATTTGTGTCCCATTTAGCACCTTGGTGAGGCGCAAAATGATTTTTTTGTGGGGCGTGAAACGAGGCACACGATTTTGCGCCCAGGTGGAATTTTCGGCAGTGATTTTGCGGTGGCACGAAAACTTCACACCCTGCTGCTGTTTTGACCATTTGGATGACGTAAATCGTCGTGTATCACTACGCTAGCGCCCTGGGTGGAACTTTCGAGCATTTCACCCGATTTAACGTCTGCCCAAGAACCTGCCAAGAAAAACGTGACTGACCCAGGGCGCACCAGGTGCTAACGGAGGAGAAAGTTGCAGTTGTGAGTGATTAAAAGGATTGGGTGAAGAACGCTGCATTACTGCATACTTTTCATTGTGAAGTTTGTGAGAGTTTCTAGTTTGCTTTAAAGGACATTTTAAAAGATGGGGGCCATGCTATGTCGGGAGCCAGTAATCCTGGCTGCTATATTCATATGGCGTCGAGCTGGAAAAAGGCTTATTGATGATCATTTGCAACATAATCGAAGAGGTCGCAGACGTATGGGGAGGAGGCCTTACCCTCCACGAGTTTACAGGGAATATCGCTCATACCTGCAGCTCTCTGAGGCACAGTGCGTTAGAAGGCTGCGCTTCCGAAAAGAGATGGTCGCAGAGATATGCCAGCTCATCCAGGGAGACCTACAGCCTACCAGCAACAGGACTGCAGTGCCCATCGAGGTGAAGGTGACTGTGGCACTTGCCTTCTATACCTCCGGCTCCTTTCATGCGTCAGCAGGGTACATATGCTCCATCTCGCAGCACAGCTGCATTCGCCAGGTGACTAATGCACTGTACGCACGCAGAATGGACTTCTTAAACTTCCCAATGACCAAGGAGACCCAAAATGTGAGGGCTGTAGGTTTTGGACGATTTGCTGGCTTCCCCAAGGTTCAGGGTGCCATTGACTCTACGTACATCACCCTGCGAGCACCTTTACAGAATCCAGAGATTTTCTGAAACCGAAAGAGATTCCACTCCATGAACATACAGATCATCTGTGACTATACTCGGCACATCATGGTAGTCAATGCCCAATATCCAGGGATCATCCATGATGCTTTCACCTTGCTTGAGAGCACGGTCTCGGACATATTCCAGCGTCAACCACAAGGCCAGAGCTGGATGCTTAGGGACAAAGGTTACGGCCTCACCACCTGGCTCAAGACCGCCCCCCACTCCAGAACCCTCCGACAGAAGCCGAGCATCGCGAGACTGAGAGCCATTCAGCCAGATGCAGCATCGTCGAACAGACAATTGGAGTGCTCAAGCAGCGCTTCTGATGCCTGGACCACTCTGGAGGCAAGGCAGCCTGCAATACTCCCCTCAGCTAACCATCATGAGGGGACAGGAATTGCCAATGGGGATTGCAGGACCACCTCCGGAGAAAGAGGATGGGAGGAGGAAGAGAAGCCTGGTGAGGAACCCATGCCACCAGCACCACCCCCGCCACAATAACGGGAGGCATCGTGGAGATTTCGCCGCTGCCAAAGCCTTACGTTGGCAGCTCATCATCGAACGCTTGGCTTGAAGAATGAACATCAAGTTTGACCGTTGCCTGGCCACTCGAACCCACCATGTTGACTACTCCCCCCCTTATTCTGCAAATGCGACACTACATAGGAATGGTTATGGTGAACAAAAGAATTTATTGAACATTGTAAACTTAATTGTGAAACATTTAATAAAATAACATAAATTTGCTGCATCTAGCAGTGTGAGACGACGACGACATTGTCATAGGCAGTTCCTCAAAATCGAGGAAGACGTGCTTCCACGCTCAGTGAGTTCTCAGGTGACTGTACAGTCCAATACAGGAATTACATAAGAACATAAGAATTAGGAACAGGAATAGGCCATCTAGCCCCTCGAGCCTGCTCTGCCATTCAACAAGATCATGGCTGATCTGGCCGTGGACTCAGCTCCACTTACCCGCCCGCTCCCCGTAACCCTTGATTATCTTATTGGTTAAAAATCTATCTATCTGTGACTTGAATACATTCAATGAGCTAGCCTCAACTGCTTCCTTGGGCAGAGAATTCCACAGATTCACAACCCTCTGAGAAGAAATTCCTTCTCAACTCGGTTTTAAATTGGCTCCCCCGTATTTTGAGGCTGTGCCCTCAAGTTCTAGTCTCCCCGACCAGTGGAAACAACCTCTCTGCCTCTATCCTGTCTATCCCTTTCATTATTTTAAATGTTTCTATAAGATCACCCCTCATCCTTCTGATCTCCAACGAGTAAAGACCCAGTCTACTCAATCTATCATCATAAGGTATCATCTCCGGAATCAGCCTAGTGAATCGTCTCTACCCTCTCCAAGGCTAGTATATCCTTCCTTAAGTAAGGTGACCAAAACTGCACGCAGTACTCCAGGTGCGGCCTCACCAATACCCTGTACAGTTGCAGCAGGACCTCCCTGCTTTTGTACTCCATCCCTCTCACAATGAAGGCCAACATTCCATTCGCCTTCCTGATTACCTGCTGCACCTGCAAACTAACTTTTTGGGATTCATGCACAAGAGTTTCATGCACAAGGACCCCCAGGTCCCTCTGCACCGCAGCATGTTGTAATTTCTCCCCATTCAAATAATATTTCCTTTTACTGTTTTTTTTTCAAGGTGGATGACCTCACATTTTCCGACATTGTATTCCATCTGCCAAACCTTAGCCCATTCGCTTAACCGATCTAAATCTCTTTGCAGCCCCTCTCTGTCCTCTACACAACCTGCTTTCCCACTAATCTTTGTGTCATCTGCAAATTTTGTTACACTACACTCTGTCCCCTCTTCCAGGTCATCTATGTATATTGTAAACAGTTGTGGTCCCAGCACCGATCCCTGTGGCACACCACTAACCACCGATTTCCAACCCGAAAAGGACCCATTTATCCCAACTCTCTGCTTTCTGTTAGCCAGCCACTTCTCTATCCAAGCTAATACATTTCCTCTGACTCCGCGTACCTTTATCTTCTGCAGTAAACTTTTGTGTGGCACCTTATTGAATGCCTTTTGGAAATCTAAATACACCACATCCATCGGTACACCTCTATCCACCATGCTCGTTATATCCTCAAAGAATTCCAGTAAATTAGTTAAACATGATTTCCCCTTCATGAATCCATGTTGCGTCTGCTTGATTACACTATTCCTATCTAGATGTCCTGCTTTTCTTCCTTAATGATAGCTTCAAGCATTTTCCCCACTACAGATGTTAAACTAACCGGCCTATAGTTACCTGCCTTTTGTCTGCCCCCTTTTTTAAACAGAGGCGTTACATTAGCTGCTTTCCAATCCGATGGTACCTTCCCAGAGTCCAGAGAACTTTGGTAGATTATAACGAATGCATCTGCTATAACTTCCGCCATCTCTTTTAATACCCTGGGATGCATTTCATCAGGACCAGGGGACTTGTCTACCTTGAGATCCATTAGCCTGTCCAGCACTACCCCACTAGTGATAGTGATTGTCTCAAGGTCCTCCATTCCCACATTCCCGTGACCAGCAATTTTTGGCATGGTTTTTGTGTCTTCCACTGTGAAGACCGAAGCAAAATAATTGTTTACGGTCTCAGCCATTTCCACATTTCCCATTGTTAAATCCCCCTTCTCATCTTCGAAGGGACCAACATTTACTTTAGTCACTCTTTTCTGTTTTATATATCGGTAAAAGCTTTTACTATCTATTTTTATGTTTTGCGCAAGTTTACTTTCGTAATCTATCTTTTCTTTCTTTTCTGCTTTCTTAGTCATTCTTTGCTGTCGTTTAAAATTTTCCCAATCTTCTAGTTTCCCACCAACCTTGGCCACCTTATACGCATTGGTTTTGAATTTGATACTCTCCTTTATTTCCTTGGTTATCCACGGCTGGTTATCCCTTCTCTTACCGCCCTTCTTTTTCACTGGAATATATTTTTGTTGAGCACTATGAAAGAGCTCCTTAAAAGACCTCCACTGTTCCTCAATTGTGCCACCGTTTAGTCTGTGTTCCCAGTCTACTTAAGCCAACTCTGCCCTCATCCCACTGTAGTCCCCTTTGTTTAAGCATAGTACGCTCGTTTGAGACACTACTTCCTCACCTTCAATCTGTATTACAAATTCAACCATACTGTGATCATTCATTCCGAGAGGATCTTTTACTAGGAGATCGTTTATTATTCCTGTCTCATTACACAGGACCAGATCTAAGATAGCTTGCTCCCTTGTAGGTTCTGTAACATACTGTTCGAAGAAACAATCCCATATGCATTCTATGAATTCCTCTTCAAGTCTACCCCGTGCGATTTTGATTTGACCAATCGATATCTAGGTTAAAATCCCCCATGATTACTGCCATTCCTTTTTCACATGCCTCCATTATTTCCTTGATTATTGTCCACCCTACTATGAAGTTATTATTTGGGGGCCTATAAACTACGCCCACCAGTAACTTTTTCCCCTTACTATCTCTAACCTCCTCCCACAATGATTCAACATTTTGTTCATTAGAGCCAATATCATCTCTCACAACTGCCCTGATATCATCCTTTATTAACAGAGCTACCCCACCTCCTTTCCCTTCTTGTCTATCTTTCCGAATTGTCAGTTACCCCTGTATGTTTAATTCCCAGTCTTGGCCACCCTGCAACCACGTTTCTGTAATGGCCACCAAATCATACCCATTTGTCATGATTTGTGCCGTCAACTCATTTACTTTATTTCGAATGCTGCGTGCGTTTAGGTAGTGTTTTAATACTAGTTTTTAAACCATGATTTTTAGTTTTGACCCCTCTGCAGCCCCTTTAAATTCATACATATTGTCCCTTCCTAACACCATGTGGTTTACACTTACCCCAGTGCTACTCTGCTCTGTTGCCTCCTGCCTTTTGCATTCTTTCTTGGGTTCCTGTTCATCTGCGCTCTCACCCACTCCAACTAGCTCAGAGCCCTCTCCTGGGTTCCGAATACTCCTCGCATTGAGGCACCGAGCTTTCATGCTTGCCTTTTTATTACACTTTGACCCTTTAGAATTTTGCTGTACAGTGGCCCTTTTTGTTTTTTGCCTTGGGTTTCTCTGCCCTCCACTTTTACTCCTCTCCTTTCTGTCTTTTGCTTCTATCTCCATTTTGTTTCCCTCTATCTCCCTGCATTGGTTCCCATCTCCCTGCCATATTAGTTTAGCTCCTCCCCAACAGCACTAGCAAACATTCCCCCTTGGACATTGGCTCCGGTCCTGCCCAGGTGCAGACCGTCCGGTTTGTACTGGTCCCACCTCCCCCAGAACCTGTTCCAATGCCCCAGGAATTTGAATCCCTCCCTGCTGCACTACTGCTCAAGCCACGTATTCATTTGTCACAGGTGGGACAGACAGTGGTTGAAGGAAAAGGTGGGTGGGGAGTCTGGTTTACCGCACGCTCCTTCCACTGCCTGTGGTTATTTTCTGCATGCTCTCGACGACGAGACTCGGTGAACATCATAATGCAACATAAAACATAGGATGCATCCAGCATCAAGAATATAATGCAGCAATCCCTGGCACACTATTTTTTACCACCAGCTTTTGCCCCATTCCCCTTATCACCCTCCCTTGCTTGCTGCTCCGAACCAAAGTGTAACTAAAATGGCGTGCAGCAAGATTGCCAGAGCGCTTTGGCGAGAGAGAGAGAGAGAGAGAGAGAGAGAGAGAGAGACACAATGGGGACGCCAGCTAGGGACACACTGGACCAGCTCGTGCCACGGAAGGCCTGAGTTCTGACTGGCGAGCCTTTTCATCAACCTTGCCAGTCACAGGTGGTTTGGGTGTGACAGTGGGGAACGCAGAGTGTATAGCGAGAGGGTTTATGGACTGCATCATCTGCCCAAGCTGAAGCAGAGCTTGTGCCTGTGATGCGCCATATTCCGCAAGGGTTCTTGCCACACTCTCCGGGACTCCACTGTTGCTGCTGGAGGCCACCAGCCTCGTGTGGGTATTGATGGCCTCACAGTTTTCATGGCTCGCACCGACAATCTGCGACCCTACCTCCGTAATTATCGCAGTGAGACTCTCGATGATTGTGGGAATCCTACACAGGACATCAAGAAGCCGACGGGTGAGGTGGATGTTTTCCCTGGACATTCTCACCGTATCCAGTTCCACGCCTGCCTGTCTGTCAGCAGATTGACTTTGGCAACTCGCCCTCAAGAGATGGCATACTGGATTCGACCCCAGTAGTGCGTTGCTGCATGCCACTCGTCTCAGGAACCTCGGCGTTGTCAAACCTTGAGAAAGTCACATTGTGGCGAGTGCCAGCGGTAAAACAGGTGTGGATTGCAGTTGCATCAGAGTCAGCTGATGAGTGTTGCCTTGAGGGATACTGTGGCTGGTCATCTGGAAGTCGGAAGCAAAAGACGAGTGGTTAGCCGCACGGGAGGAGACAGGGTAACATGAAGAATTTCGCATAGCACCGGCTCATTTGAAGGAGCGCCGCTACTCCATTATATCTAGTCCAGAGACACTGCATGCCATTGCCCCAATCCGGCCTAGGGAGTGTGCAGGACATTGCCCCAACCCTAGTCCATAGACACTGCATCACATTGCCCCAACACAGCCCAGGGAGTTTGCAGGACTTGCTCTCAGTTTCCAAGTGGGGGTCAGTGACCCCACTGGCAGCTGTCCAACCTGAGACGCTGATGAGGCCTGCCACTCGTTCTTCAATGTCTGAGTGGCAGGGTCTGAGGCGGACCGCCACATGTCCGCACCTGCTCGCACCGATTATGTGACTTCTTGGCCTGCAAAGATGAAAATGGGAATGGTTACAAGAGGGTCCATCTGCTCTTGTGGCACAGATTGCCACCAAAGCACTTATGCCATACTGTCTGAATGTAATAGTCTTCTTTAATGGCCTTGGAAGTTGTACGTTGTTCAGGAGGACATCAAAGTGTGGAGACATCTGATGAGATCGCAGAAAGCAATCTTCATAATGTGTAAAGATCGTTCATGGCAAATAGGGTGCCAAACTAAGCCTACCTATGTGTCATGCATTTTAGGAGGCAACCCACAGAGTGCTGAGCGACACCAAAAACATGAGAACATGAGTGTGTCAGATTTATAATTGAAGTAATGAAGGAATGCATGAATTAAAATTGTGCTCTTACGACCCTTGAAAGATCATTGAACTTCTTTCGGCACTGTGTGCCAGTCCTGACCACAGTGTCTGAGGCAGAGACCTCCTCAGCAATTTCTCTCCAGATCCACTTGAAAATCGTTGGCAATGGTCTAGATCCACCTCTACGATGCAACTCTTGCCATCTTCTCTCTACAGCCCCCACTAGAGCTTTGTTGGCCTCCTGGCTGAACCGCCTGGCATGCTATCTTGATTCGTCGTCCTCCATCATGAAAATCCAGATTTAAAATGGCTGATTCAGCCCCGGGTGTACTGCGCATGCGTGCGGCCGTGCCCTGCATTAGGGTTTGCGACTGGACAGCAGACCTGAAGCGTAGGAAGAAAAAAACATTTGTGCATGCGCAGGACAGCCAATTTTTTTTTAACGCCGCTGGAACTTTTGGCATCCGGAGCACATTGTGTGGTGCAACATCGGAGTTAGCGCTAATGCTCCGCGTGAACTTTTATTTGGCGAAAGTTGCACACTTTGGCGTTAACGTTAACCCAGCATTAAATTTTTGAATCTGCCACGAATTGTGCCCGAAAATGGACGAAAACACAAAAAGCTGAAAATTCAGCCCAATCTATTTTTGTTATGTTGATTGAGGGATAAATATTGGCCAGAACACCGGGGATAACTCCCCTGCTTCTCTTTGAAATAGTGCCATGCAAAATAGTGTCATGGGATCTTTTGCATCCACCTGAGAGCAAACGGGGCCTCGGTTTAACGTCTCATCCAAAAGACAACATCTCCCTCAGCACTGCACTGGAGTATCAGCCTGCAGTGTGACTTGAACCCACAACCTGCTGACTCCGAGGTGAGTGTGCTACCCACTGAGTCACAGCTGACGGTATGGGCAATCGGTACTGTCTAAATTCAACTTCAAATTACACTGTGTATCACTGATAAGAATCTTGAGTTTCAAAGGCAGCCCAGTGTGCTATTTCCGAAGGGGACTAGGCTGAGCATATGTACTTGAAAAACACTGTTCCAAGCATTCCACTCACAGATCACCACTTTCGAGAACATGAAAGATTTTGGCCTCCAGAATATTGGAAACATAAATTAATTTCCAATGAACTTTCACATACCCCAGAGAACAGAACAATGGATTGACTTCATTTTTAACTGAGTTGAGACTCATTTATGGAATGCTTGTAAGAATTTATTCTCCCCAACACTGAACTCATTAATCTTCCACGCAACAGATCTTTGTCACTTCAGCAGCAGTATTTAAGGGCCCGAAATTGGCCTTGCCGCCGACATTCCCCCTCGAGTTGCACCCAGTGCCACTTTCGATTTGGGCTGGAGCGGGCAGGAGGGGAGAACTGCCGGGAACCGCCCGCTGATGTCAGCGGACAGCCGAGTGACATAAGTGGACTCCCGCCCGCCGTGATGCCATATTGATGCGGGCGGGAGTCGGCGCCAGAACAGGGGTGGACCACTGGTCTGTCCCCGACGGTAAGTATGAAGATCTGAAAAAAAGGTGAGTAAACATTTTATAATTTTTTTCTTTTACGGGACATACCTGGATGGGGTCCCCTGAAGGTTTTTTTTGATGCTTTCCCTTTTCCGGTCTTCGACCCTCCGTGGGCTCGACTCCATCCTCGGCAGCACTTGGGTGGCAAGTGCCTTTGCCGCCGAGATTGGGAGCTGCCGCCCAGATTGGAGGCGGAAGTCCCTTTTTTGCCGCTGGCCGACCTTTGAAGGACCTTTTCGATGAAAACCCCACCCAAAGAACCGTCAGGTACCTCAGCGGTCCTTCGGGCGGGTGGGGGCCTTCACCAATTTCGGTCCCAGTATTTAAATCAAATTTGCCTACATAATCGGTCATGCGTTACAAAAGCAATGCATCGTATTTTGTTTGTATCCATCCACGGGATGTGGATGTTGCTGGCAATGCCGGCATTTATTGCTCATCACTCGTTGACCTCACTAAGTGGCTTGCGAGGTAACTTCAGAGGGCCCTGAAGAGTTAACCACATTGGTGTGGGACTGGAGTAACTTATAGGCCAGACCGGGTAAGGATGGAAGGTTTCCTCCCCTAAAGGACATAGTGAACCAGTTGAGTTTTTACAACTGGTTATGGTCACTTTTACTGATTCCAGCTATTTACTTCTAGATATTTTTAAACTGAATTCAAACTATCAATTGGATTACTGGTCCAGTAACATAACCACGACACTACCGTAGCCAGTATGAAGCTCTTGAAATATTTTGACTTGATATGGCTCGTGTAGAAATGTTTAATTTTCCTGCCGTTACTTTCATTATTGTAATTCTGCACCAACATCTTTTCAGGTCTTTACAGTGCAGGTTCAAACTGTGCTAGAGAGAGAAACTTGATGTACTGCAGCAGAGATTACAGAAACAAGTTAACAATAGGTGCAAAAGTACCATTAAATTGATTTCATATAATACAGACTTGAAGTTCAGGTCAATTTATAAAATAAAAATGGGGCACACCGTATGCAAAGAAAAGGTTATTTAAAACAAGGAACCAACTGTGTGCAGCCAACCCTGAATTCAAAGCCAGCAAATTTATCTTTGTGAAATTCAGATCAAAAGGTTAAATTACTGGAGTCCTGATAGGTAAAGGACTTTTGGTGAAAAAGCAATATACATAGAAACATAGAAACATAGAAAATAAGTGCAGGAGCAGGCCATTCAGCCCTTCTAGCCTGCACCGCCATTCAATGAGTTCATGGCTGAACATGAAACTTCAGTACCCCCTTCCTGCTTTCTCGCCATACCCCTTGATAACCCGAGTAGTAAGGACTTCATCTAACTCCCTTTTGAATATATTTAGTGAATTGGCCCCAACCACTTTCTGTGGCAGAGAATTCCACAGGTTCACCACTCTCTGGGTGAAGAAGTCTCTCCTCATCTCGGTCCGAAATGGCTTACCCCTTATCCTTAGACTGTGACCCCTGGTTCTGGACTTCCCCAACATTGGGAACATTCTTCCTGCATCTAACCTGTCTAAACCCGTCAGAATTTTAAACGTTTCTATGAGGTCCCCTCTCATTCTTCTGAACTCCAGTGAATGCAAGCCCAGTTGATCCAGTCTTTCTTGATAGGTCAGTCCCACCATCCCGGGAATCAGTCTGGTGAATCTTCGCTGCACTCCCTCAATAGCAAGAATGTCCTTCCTCAAGTTAGGAGACCAAAATTGTACACAATACTCCAGGTGTGGCCTCACCTAGGCCCTGTACAACTGTAGCAACACCTCCCTGCTCCTGTACTCAAATCCCCTCGCTATGAAGGCCAACATGCCATTTGCTTTCTTAACCGCCTGCTGTACCTGCATGCCAACCTTCAATGACTGATGTACCATGACACCCAGGTCTCTTTGCACCTCCCCTTTTCCTAATCTGTCACCATTCAGATAATATTCTGTCTCTCTATTTTTACCACCAAAGTGGATAACCTCACATTTATCCACATTATACTTCATCTGCCATGCATTTGCCCACTCACCTAACCTATCCAAGTCACTCTGCAGCCTCATAGCATCCTCCTCGCAGCTCACACTGCCACCCAACTTAGTGTCATCCGCAAATTTGGAGATACTACATTTAATCCCCTCGTCTAAATCATCAATGTACAATGTAAACAGCTGGGGCCCCAGCACAGAACCTTGCGGTACCCCACTAGTCACTGCCTGCCATTCTGAAAAGTACCCATTTACTCCTACTCTTTGCTTCCTGTCTGACAACCAGTTCTCAATCCACGTCAGCACACTACCCCCAATCCCATGTGCTTTAACTTTGCACATTAATCTCTTGTGTGGAACCTTGTCGAAAGTCTTCTGAAAGTCCAAATATACCACATCAACTGGTTCTCCTTTGTCCACTTTACTGGAAACATCCTCAAAAAATTCCAGAAGATTTGTCAAGCATGATTTCCCCTTCACAAATCCATGCTGACTTGGACCTATCATGTCACCATTTTCCAAATGCGCTGCTATGACATCCTTAATAATTGATTCCATCATTTTACCCACTACTGAGGTCAGGCTGACCGGTCTATAATTCCATGTTTTCTCTCTCCCTCCTTTTTTAAAAAGTGGGGTTACATTGGCTACCCTCCACTCGATAGGAACTGATCCAGAGTCAATGGAATGTTGGAAAATGACTGTCAATGCATCCACTATTTCCAAGGCCACCTCCTTAAGTACTCTGGGATGCAGTTCATCAGGCCCTGGGGATTTATCGGCCTTCAATCCCATCAATTTCCCCAACACAATTTCCCGACTAATAAAGATTTCCCTCAGTTCCTCCTCCCTACTAGACCCTCTGACCCCTTTTATATCCGGAAGGTTGTTTGTGTCCTCCTTAGTGAATACTGAACCAAAGTACTTGTTCAATTGGTCTGCCATTTCTTTGTTCCCCGTTATGACTTCCACTGATTCTGACTGCAGGGGACCTACGTTTGTCTTTACTAACCTTTTTCTCTTTACATACCTATAGAAACTTTTGCAATCCGCCTTAATGTTCCCTGCAAGCTTCTTCTCGTACTCCATTTTCCCTGCCCTAATCAAACCTTTTGTCCTCCTCTGCTGAGTTCTAAATTTCTCCCAGTCCCCAGGTTCGCTGCTATTTCTGGCCAATTTGTATGCCACTTCCTTGGCTTTAATACTATCCCTGATTTCCCTAGATAGCCACGGTTGAGCCACCTTCCCTTTTTTATTTTTACGCCAGACAGGAATGTATAATTGTTGTAATTCATCCATGCGATCTCTAAATGTCTGCCATTGCCCATCCACAGTCAACCCCTTAAGTATCATTCGCCAATCTATCCTAGCCAATTCACACCTCATACCTTCAAAGTTACCCTTCTTTAAGTTCTGGACCATGGTCTCTGAATTAACTGTATCATTCTCCATCCTAATGCAGAATTCCACCATATTATGGTCACTCTTCCGCAAGGGGCCTCGCACAATGAGATTGCTAATTAGTCCTCTCTCATTACACAACACCCAGTCTAAGATGGCCTCCCCCCTAGTTGGTTCCTCGACATATTGGTCTAGAAAACCATCCCTTATGCACTCCAGGAAATCCTCCTCCACCGTATTGCTTCCAGTTTGGCTAGCCCAATCTATGTGCATATTGAAGTCACCCATTATAACTGCTGCACCTTTATTGCATGCACCCCTAATTTCCTGTTTGATGCCCTCCCCAACATCACTACTACTGTTTAGAGGTCTGTAAACAACTCCCACTAACGTTTTTTGCCCTTTGGTGTTCTGCAGCTCTACCCATATAGATTCCACATCATCCAAGCTAATGTCTTTCCTAACTATTGCATTAATCTCCTCTTTAACCAGCAATGCTACCCCACCTCCTTTTCCTTTTATTCTATCCTTCCTGAATGTTGAATACCCCTGGATGTTGAGTTCCCAGCCCTGATCATACTGGAGCCACGTCTCCGTAATCCCAATCACATCATATTTGTTAACATCTATTTGCACAGTTAATTCATCCACCTTATTGCGGATACTCCTTGCATTAAGACACAAAGCCTTCAGGCTTGTTTTTTAACACCCTTTGTCCTTTTAGAATTCTGCCGCACAGTGGCCCTTCCTGTTCCCCGCCCCGGGCCTCTCCGCCTCCATCTCCCCTCCGTCTCCTGCCTCTGCCTCCCTTTTGTCTCCCTCTGTCTCCCTGCATTGGTTCCCATCCCCCTGCCATATTAGTTTAACTCCTCCCCAACAGCACTAGCAAACACTCCCCCTAGGATATTGGTTCCGGTCCTGCCCAGGTGCAGACCGTCCGGTTTGTACTGGTCCCACCTCCCCCAGAACCGGTTCCAATGCCCCAGGAATTTGAATCCCTCCCTGCTGCACCACTGCTCAAGCCACGTATTCATCTGCGCTATCCTGCGATTCCTACTCTGACTAGCACGTGGCACTGGTAGCAATCCTGAGATTACTACTTTTGAGGTCCTACTTTTTAATTTAGCTTCTAGCTCCTTAAATTCGTTTCGTAGGACCTCATCCCTTTTTTTACCTATGACGTTGGTACCAATGTGCACCACGACAACTGGCTGTTCTCCCTCCCATTTCAGAATGTCCTGCACCCGCTCCGAGACATCCTTGACCCTTGCACCATGGAGGCAACATACCATCCTGGAGTCTCGGTTGCGGCCGCAGAAACGCCTATCTATTCCCCTCACCATTGAATCCCCTATCACTATCGCACTCCCACTCTTTTTCTTGCCCTCCTGTGCAGCAGAGCCAGCCACGGTGCCATGAACTTCGCTGCTGCTGCCCTCCCCTGATGAGTCATCCCCCCCAACAGTACTCAAAACGGTGTATCTGTTTTGCAGGGGGATGACCACAGGGGACCCCTGCACTACCTTCCTTGCATTGCTCTTCCTGCTGGTCTTCCATTCCCTATCTGGCTGTGGACCCTTCTCCTGCGGTAAGACCAACTCACTACACGTGATACTCACGTCATTCTCAGCATCGTGGATACTCCAGAGTGAATCCACCCTCAGCTCCAATTCCGCAACGCGGACCGTCAGGAGCTCGAGGCGGATACACTTCTCACACACATATACGAATTACAAAGTGTTAACATTAAACAGGCCCACAAGCTAGACTGGGTTGAGAATATTTTATGGTAAATGGCAATCACTTTAATACTCGGAGAAGGAACCAAACATCTTCAGCTGCTAGATCTTTGCAGTTCTTAGGGCATTCAAAATGGCTGTTGAGAAACTAAGGTCTCTGCACTAATGGCAGATGGCCACCATATTGAAGTATGAACAGGTGGTTAGAGTTTGGAAGTCTGTACCCTCGAGGTCTTATGAAGAGTTTCAAAAAGGCTAGAATCAGGTGCAAAATGACTTCATTTTGGGTTTACATTGTTATTTTGTTGCTAATGCAGAATCGGAACCCAATCTGACTCTCGAGTAGAGCAACACAAGACCTTCATGCAGTTAGACTGCTCTCTCCAGGAGTATGTGTCCAGTTTGATGTCGAACCTGGTGTGTAATGTCTCCCGAGTCCAATAGACCGTGCATACCATATCAACCTATCTGGCCTTAATTCAAATATTTATAAGAGCAGGAATTCTCCCTGCTCTGCTTCCTCCATATTTAAATGTCTAATTTTGAGGAAACTGTTATTGTGCAGGCATGTAACCAGACGATAATTGACCTCTTTCCTAAACAGGACAGCTAAAATTCCACTCTCACCAGCCTAGCAATGTTAATGGGGTTCTGCTTGGCTGGAACCCCAACTGCAGCTACTGGTCTCTATTGTAGCTGTCGTGTGACTGTACCCTGAGATGCACGTCAATCCAATGTGAACCTGGTAAGGGTGGGTTCACCTGAAGACTGGACTGAGTTCTAATTAGGCAGTGGTGCAGACCAGTTTTGGCCCAGATCAGTGATTTTACTATTACATACCCCTGTCTATTTTGTTTTACTGGTTTTCAGGTTTAGTTATACAGTTAAAGTAACACTTGAGGTAATCTATAAGTTATACTGGAAAACAAGTAAAATAGTTGATTTATAAATTGTGCTTTGCTTTGTAGTTCAAAACTTTGCCATGAAAGGGTGCTTATCAGTTTTTATGTTACGAGAATAGAATGGAACAAAGAACTCTACCAACAAGATTATAGAATGAAAAAGCGAAGTAAAATTTTAGTTTTGTATGGTTTCTCGCCTCGCCCCCCCCCCCCCCCCCCCCCCCCATCAGTCAAACACCATTCCTAACTAGTGATCTCCACCCAATTACTTTTTGTAACCAACCTTAGATGGTTTGTGAGCAGCTGGAGTCCATTCGCTCTGACTTCTTAATGTGGTATCAGATCTTGATAAATTTCATCAAGGATCAAGTTTTTGATTATATTGGTTAATAAATGACCTGCCTTGTTAGGGGGTCACTTTGTGCCAGAAGTAATTCCATAGAAAAGCTATGTTTACAGTGATGGATGGTTTGCACAGAGACTCCCCATGTGATGGTTCTCTGCTGTCTTGAAGGGTAAAAGGTGAAAAGCTATAGATTACCAGGGATCATATTTGCTATCTCCTGGGTTTTAGACCAGAATGTGGAGAAGGTTGGGAGCAGTTCACCCACTTGCCCTATTCGATGTGGTCTGGAGGATGGCACAAGCACCTCAAGAAACTTGTAACCATGTAGTATTTCCAACCTCTGCAGGTGCAACAAAGCCAAGAGAAGATAGCAAAACTGGAGCAGGAGAAAGAACACTGGATGCTGGAGGCTCAACTAGCCAAAATAAAATTGGAGAAGGAGAATCAACGTATAACTGACCTGGAAAGTCAATTTAAAATTACATTCACCGGGCAGATGCCTTCAGTTGATTCTATCCAGGAGAATGGTTCTATTCCCAAAATCGAAGAGTTGCAGCTTGTTGAAAAGGACTCCAAAGAACCAGTTCGAAGCACTAGTCTGGTAATTGGTGTAAAGCTTAAATTCAATGCGACTGAGAATTGAGTGTTTTTTTGATTTGTTTTCTCCCTTCCTGAAAAAATAGGGCTTCACAGCCATGCCCAATCTAGGATAGCAATTTAGAAAGGAAAACCTAGTTGATTTTTACCCCCCGCCCCCCCCAACCTTTCTTTCTTCCCCCTCCCCACCACACTTGAAGTCTGAGGTGCTGAGGTCATTTGTAGCTCTTGCTGTCACCCTGGCTGAGAATATTGAATCTAGGACCATCTTGGTCTTTTGGCTCAGTTTTACACAGTGCAATGATTTACTAACTGAGCCATTGGGGAAGTATATCCTGGGGGCGGAAAGTTTTGAAATTTGTGAAGATTCTCGAGATAACCTAAGTTTAAGGTATATTAAATGTGATTTTAATTTTTCATCGACCCAAAAGAATGTATAGAAATTTACAGCGCAGCAGGAGGCCATTTCGGTCCATCGTGTCCGCGTGTTTGTATCTTGACATCCATCCTCTCAACCACTGTTTCGTATTCTAGCAAGTCCTCTGCTTTTCCTTGTGATGTACATTTAACATGTTTTCAGTTGCATGAGTCTTGAGCTGAATGAGGTATGTTTTTTTTGTTAGGTTGGAATGCTAACCACTTCCACCAGCAATAATGAGGTACAGTGATGCCCTTCAAGTTCTTATTGGAAATGAATTGAATTAAGTGTACTGCAATTCTTATTTTTGAATGAACATATATTAGTGTAATTGTGTATCTTTAAAATCTAAGACTTTGGTGCTTCATTTTTAGTTACGATGTAAGTTGGCAGCTATAACTAATGAGATTGAGGAGCTTATGCAGAAACTGATTGTACAATGTAGATTTTAAATAGCCTTCACTAGTTGTTGGGTGTCTCGGCACATAATATTTTAAACATTTGTTTAAATGAAACTCTCAGCTTTTTAAGTGTCACATAAATTCATTTATCGCAGCTAAAGGAATATCCCATGTGTCTACTTTTAGATTCCAGATGAGGAGTCACGCGAACAGTTGATCAAAAGTCACTACATGATGAGGGTGGCGGAGCTAACTTCACAGCTTCAGATAGCAGACAGCAAGTCGGTGCATTTTTATGCAGAGGTAATACTAATAACTAGCAACAGGCTTTTAGTGTTGACATTTTCATATCCTGTGCACGCTTTAGATGAACAAAATCCAAAAATAATTCTTCATTTGAGAGATAATCCTTGTAAACTTAATAGCCTAAAGAAATTGTATTTTGTCATTGTTGCATAGGTATTCAGTGAATCTTTGAAAATCAGTCTGTTTCCTTACACTTTACATTTTACTGAAGAAATAAAGTACTTCAGTTCCTCGGGGTGCCCTCAAAGTACTTCAGAGCCAATTAAGTATTTTTGAAATGTTGTCACTGTTGTAATGTAGAGAAACATTGGAGGCAATTTACACACACCAAGGTCCCAAAAACACCAATGAGATGAATCGTCAGATAACCTGTTTTTAGTGATGTTGGTTGAGGGATAAATTCCCAGGACTCTGGGGAACTCAACTCGTCGTCTTCGAGTAGTGTCGTTGGGCCTGTTACATCTGCTTGAGAGGGCAGAGGGGACTCCTGTTTTAATGTCTCATATGAAATATAGCACATGCAACAATACTCAGTAGTGCACTGCAATGTCAGCCGAGATTATGTGCTCAAGTCTCTGACCGTTCTATAATTCAATTTACTTTGAGAGGGCAGCAATATTTTTAGATTAGGAGAAAGGTATTTTTTTTCCCAGTCTTAGTTCACTGGCTTGAGGGGTCAGGGCTGCCAACTGCTCTCAGGCCCCTGCTATGCCACAATAATGGATTGGTAGAATCAGAAATTTACAGCACAGAAGGAGGACATTCGGCCCATCGCGTATAAGATGGCCAAGGTTAGTGGGAAACTAGAAGATTAGGAAAATTTTAAACGACAGCAAAGAATGACTAAGAAAGCAATAAAGAAAGGAAAGATAGATTACGAAAGTAAACTTGCGCAAAACATAAAAATAGATAGGAAAAGCTTTTACTGATATATAAAACGGAAAAGAGTGACAAAAGTAAATGTTGGTCCCTTAGAAGATGAGAAGGGGGATTTAATAATGGGAAATGTGGAAATGGCTGAGACCTTAAACAATTATTTTGCTTCGGTCTTCACAGTGGAAGACACAAAAACCATGCCAAAAATTGCTGGTCACGGGAATGTGGGAAGGGAGGACCTTGAGACAATCACTATCACTAGGGGCGGGTAGTGCTGGACATGCTAATGGATCTCAAGGTAGACAAGTCCCCTGGTCCTGATGAAATGCATCCCTGGGTATTAAGAGATGGCGGAGGTTAAAGCAGATGTATTCGTTATAATCTAACAAAATTCTCTGGACTCTGGGGAGCTACCATCGGATTGGAAAGCAGCTAATGTAACGCCTCTGTTTTTAAAAAAAAAAAAAAGGGGGCAGACAAAAGGCAGGTAACTTTAGGCCGGTTAGTTTAACATCTGTAGTGGGGAAAATGCTTGAAGCTATCATTAAGGAAGAAATAACGGGACATCTAGATAGGAATAGTGCAATCAAGCAGACGCAACATGGATTCATGAAGGGGAAATCATGTTTAACTAATTTACTGGAATTCTTTGAGGATATAACGAGCATGGTGGATAGAGGTGTACCGATGGATGTGGTGTATTTAGATTTCCAAAAGGCATTTGATAATGTGCCACACAAAAGGTTACTGCAGAAGACAAAGGTACGCGGAGTCAGAGGAAATGTATTAGCATGCTTAGAGAATTGGCTGGCGAACAGAAAGCAGAGAGTCGGGATAAATGGGTCCTTTTCGGGTTGGAAATCGGTGATTAGTGGTGTGCCACAGGGATCGGTGCTGGGACCACAACTGTTTACAATATACATAGATGACCTGGAAGAGGGGACAGAGTGTAGTGTAACAAAATTTGCTGATGACACAAAGATTAGTGGGAAAGCGGGTTGTGTAGAGGACACAGAGAGGCTGCAAAGAGATTTAGATAGATTAAGCGAATTTGGCAGATGGAATACAATGTCGGAAAATGTGTCATCATCCACCTTGGGGGGGGGGGGGGGGGGAAAACAGTAAAATGGAATATTATTTGAATGGGGAGAAATTACAACATGCTGCGGTGCAGAGGGACCTGGGAGTCCTTGTGCATGAATCCCAAAAAGTTAGTTTGCAGGTGCAGCAGGTAGGCGAATGGAATGTTGGCCTTCATTGCGAGAGGGATGGAGTACAAAAGCAGGGAGGTCCTGCTGCAACTGTACAGGGTGTTGGTGAGGCAGCATCTGGAGTACTGCGTGCAGTTTTGGTCACCTTACTTAAGGAAGGATATGCTGGCTTTGGAGGGGGTACAGAGACGATTCACTAGACTGATTCCGGAGATGAGGGGGTTACCTTATGATGATAGATTGAGTAGACTGGGTCTTTACTCATTGGAGTTCAGAAGAATGAGGGGTGATCTTATAGAAACATTTAAAATAATGAAAGGGATAGACAAGATAGAGGCAGAGAGGTTGTTTCCACTGGTCGGGGAGACTAGAACTAGGGGGCACAGCCTCAAAATACTGGAGAGCCAATTTAAGACTGAGTTGAGAAGGAATTTCTTCTCCCAGAGGGTTGTGAATCTGTGGAATTCTCTGCCCGGGGAAGCAGTTGAGGCTAGCTCATTGAATGTATTCAAATCACAGATAGATAGATGCTTAACCAATAAGGGAATTAAGGGTTACGGGGAGCGGGCGGGTGGGTAAGTGGAGCTGAGTCCACGGCCAGATCAGCCATGATCTTGTTGAGTGTCTGAGCAGGCTCGAGGGGCTTGATGGCCTACCCCTGTTCCTAATTCTTATGTTCTTTTGTGTCCGTGCCGGCCAACAAAGAGCTATCCAGCGTAATCCCACTTTCCTGCTCTTGGTCCGTAGCCTTGTAGGGTTACGGCAATTCAAATCCAAATAATTTTTAAATGCTATGCAAGTTTCTGCCTCTACCACTCTTTCAGACAATGAATTCCAGACCCCCACCACCCTCTGGGTGAAAAATTGTCTCCAAATCCCTTCTAAACCTTCTACCAATTACTTTAAATCTATGCCCCCTGTTTATTGACCCCTCTGCTAAGGAAAATAGGTCCTTCCTATCCGCTCTATCTAGGCCCCTCATAATTTTATACTCCTCAATATGAACAAAGGACTCAATCTGGTAAAGTGAATGGGCATCATGGAATGAATCTCCTCCTGATTCTTGGTTCTAGCCAAGATGCACCCACTTTCTGCTATGTATTTCCCTCAACTGCACATTTCAGATCAGAAACTCTGCAAGGGATACTGCAAGTATGGTTTTCACTATTTGTTTCAGAGCAATGCTCTGTGATCTGCTATCCTTTTAAAGTGTTTGGGGGAACCATAAGAAAACTGCACAATTGCAGAGTCTGTCAGCTTCACAGTGCCGTGGTTGGAAATGTTTTTGTGCCCAGAATATTTATTTTGGTGAGTTCCCAATCAATTTCCCCCCATCCCTCAGCGTGAACTCCTGTTCTGACAAAGAATCCACAAGAAAACCTCCTTCCCCCCCGCCCCCCTGAACACCAACAGACCCACTCCATATCCCCCAACACCCCCACTGAAGAGTAAATGGGAGAGCTAAGGAGTTACCCAAGTCAATGTTCAGACCAGGAGGTTGCTGAATGCCAAAGAGAAAGATGAGATGTTGCTTGGGTTGGAACAGTGTCATTGGAAAAGAGTGGGATGTTGGCGAGAAAATTGGAGGGGTGTTAAAGTGGCGAGTCAGAGGTCGGGATCACATTTGCCAACAGAATGGAGGTGGTTTGGAAATGAATCATCCAATATGCTCTTTGGTCTCCCTGATGTCATAAATGATGTATTAAGATCAGTCAAATGGCGGAGCAGCTCGAGGGGCCATATGGCCTACTCCTGCTATTTTTATGTTCTTGTGTAGAGGAGACTGCACTGTGAGCAGCAAATATAGGATACTCATTAGAATTCTCACAAATTGCAGCCTCACACGAGTGTTTGAGGCCCTGGATGGTAGTGTGGGAAGAGGTGAATGAACAGATTTGTATTTGCATAGGAAAATGCCAGTGGAAGGGCAGCTGGAAGTTGATGTGAAAAAAAGAACAAAGCATCCTGGAGGGAACAGTTCATTTAAAGGAGAGTTGATTTTAGTTCAAGGGTGCTTGATCAAATGTTTCAAATCGGTGCGTTCTAAGTGCATTGAGGCAGGTTTGCAGACTACAGTTAGTTTCTAGTTGAATTATTGCGTGAATTTGAAAGCTTTATACAGAATTATGTTTTCTTTATAAATTAATAGTGCCGAGCCCTTGCTAAACGCTTAGCACTGGCAGAGAAGTCCAGAGAAACGCTCTCAGAAGAAATAAAAGTTGCCAATCAGAACATTGTGCGATTGCAGGTAGGAAGAAATGTGAACCCGCTTGTGTGCCTATTCTTGGTTAAATGTAACCCAACAGCATCCAGCTTTGTGCCTATTTGTAGCAGGATGTGTGTGTTTGTGTATTAAAATAAACAAGTAAGTTGGGGGTAATATTTCTGGTGCTGGGACGAAGTACATCAGAATGCAGAAGACTGTCCGAACCAGTAACATATCTACTCATTGTGCTGTTGTCAAGATGGTACAAAGCAGCTATGTTTCTGTCACTCTGGCTGATCCATTTGGTCATTCTGCTTTTGCGAGTGTCGGTATGGTATCATGTAAATTCAAACAACAGATCGCAGTGTATGCCTTAGGAATGTTTAATTTTTCTCGGGGTGATTGACTAGTGTGATCGGCTTTCAGAGGCAGCAGTGAAAGAGCCATCACTTGGTCCATTTTGTTTTTACTGGACTCATCCTATACCTCCCTCTTTTTCTCCCCACCCCGTCCTCCCCCCAGCCAGGTGGCCACAAATCCATTGGTTATCATGCAGAATCTTGTATTTCTCCTAATCTAGTTTTCAAAAACATGTCTAACACCTTCTTGAGGGAGTCCGTCCGTCCTCACTACCACCTCCAGAAGCATGTTCTACAAGTCGATCATCCTCTAAGAAAAATAAAACATCCAACCTCACTTTATGCTTTCTCAATTTAAATTGGTGACTTCTAATTCTACCCAGCCCTGTCAACTCCACTATCTATCTACTTGTATGTTATCAATGTCTTTTAATAATTTTAAATGCTTGAATCCGATCTCCCTCCAAGTGTGTGTTTCTTCCGCAATCCAAATACAAGGCATGGCATCTATCTTCAGCCTCCTTGCCTTCTCTGTAACATGTGCAGAGCCATAATATCTTTAACCTGGAGGTACCAAAATGGAACACACTACTCCTGGATGAGGTCTGACCAAAGCCTTGTATAATCCTGTTATCGTGGCCCTAGTTTCATACTGAACAGTCCAGGCAGTACAGCTCAGGACCGTGTTCACATTGGCAAAAGCTCTTGACCCACTACTTGAGAGCCATCACTGATCACTCCCATGTGTCTCTCTCTCTCTCTCTCTCTCTCTCACCCTTAACCTATACCCACTCATTCTATACTCCTTATCTGTGTTCTGTGCCCCCATGTGTAAGTCTGCTTAATTATCTATATTGAAGGGCATTTATCAGTCTTGGGCCAACTTCCTCAATCTAGGTTAAATCCCATGGCAATCTATTTCCTCCTTCCAAGGCCCTAACCGTACCACACCATTTACTATCCACAAATTTGATAACTGTACTCTGCCCTTTCTGGATCATTAATAAACATGGACAAAAGGGACTTGGCACCTCACTTGTGACTAGACCCCCATCGGGAAACTAACAACTTTTTCTTAAGGTTCTTGACCCAATTTGTGATCCAACTCACCATATTGCCCATCATACCATGGGACTTAATTTCAATGCATAGTCCCTCATGGTGCTTTTATCAAAAGCTTTTTGGATATCCAAATAAATTATGTCTAATGCAGCTTGCAATATAGTGCTATTTTTGTGATTCTTTCATTTTTCTCCCCACTATGCTACATGGTTAAAACATCTGATTTAGAATAATCTGTGATCAATCCTGTGATCTGATTTAGGATTTTGTAACTAAATCATTCTGTGTAAAAGTCTTGAGCTGAAAAATTTTACATTGGCAGTGTGCATATGCTGTTAATTATTTCATTTACAACTGGCTTTTTCAGTCTGCCACGTGTTTTAAATAAAATGTATGATGGCAGGCATTGAAACCGTTGTATTATTTGAGTTCAATATCCAAATGGGAAATCAGTGCCATGTGCAGCTAACCAAGCTTGTGTGGAATGGTAAAATTTCTAAATTCTCTTACTGTGAGAATATCAGAAGGTTGTATTTGTGCTGGATTATTGAAGGATAAAGAAAGACAAAAATTCCCAGCATTTTGGTTCAATAATAGTGTAGAAGTGGATTGGTTTCAGTATCTAATGGAGAAGGTCTTACTCAAACATGTACAGCTGAATAAGGATATTGTGGTGAACAGCTATGAAAGCAGTGCAAAAATAGAAATCTTGGTGGACCATTAATTAAAAGCAGTACGTCGCAAAAAAAAAAGCTTATTCAGTGCAACATGTTAGAATGATTGACCACCTCAGATCATTAGCCAGGATACAGACATTGTTGGTGCCCATTATTTTAGAATTGACATAAGCCAAACATGAATAGGTCCATTCTCCCAACCCAAGATGTTGAGATATTTTAAGGGAGAGGACACATTGACATCAATTATTTGTGCTGGTAAGTGGAGTTTTACTCAGTTATTTGGGTGAGTAAAAGACATGTACTTTGTATTGGATCTACACAGAGTATTCTTCAAATATCAAAGGTAGAAGTTTTGAATAGCTCCTTCTGCAGAGTCCACTTGTTGCCAAAATGGGTGACTGCAACTGAACTGACTGACTATTCTTCAGACTACTGTTTTTGTAATGCTTTTGTTTTTGCGGAGACCCAGAACCAAAATTTGACTATACTATGAAAGAGTTGCATGAAAGACAAAAAAAACATGTAAACGTGGATGCCAGAGTGCAAATGTCTGTTTCTCCATCTCCCTCATAGCAGTTTGATGGCATTCACCCCAGCCAATGTTTTTATTATATTAACACAAGCCAGTGATGTAGGATTGTTTTCTACTTTAAGATTTTAATGTAGTAACATGAGAGGCAGCAGCCAGAGTGACAAATGTATAAAAACTTTCTGGGGATTGGATGAGTGGCAGGTGGTGGGTGAGCTGATGACAATCATAGGTTTGCACCACCATAAATTCAACCCATTGAAACCAAACCATGTTGATAGTAGCAGGAGCTCTGTGCTTGGTTAAATCAAAACAATGATGTGGATTACTATGATTTATATTACTATGCTGTGGAATGAAGCAGTTGAGTGACTTGTATCTGGCCTTGTCTTGCCGTGTGTTTTCTTGGACAACCTTTGAAAAGATTGGAGAGGCAAATGGGGGCAGGTGTCCAAGACATGAATATCCAGTTCACATCACAAGCGTTTACTACTATTCGATCCCTCGGTTACGCAATCATGGGCCCAAGTTTCGGGACACGCCTAAAACGGCGCAGCCCGGACCTGGACGCCCGTTTTTCGCGCCAGAAAGTGCGCCTAAAAAAAAAAACTTCAAGATTCTCTGGCTCCCTGCAGGTCTTCTGCAGCCGGGCGCAGCGCAGCACGAGCTGTTGGGGGCGGAGCCAGGTCCCTGCGCCGAAAACAGTGCCGGGACCTCTGCACATGCGCGCTACAGTGGGCGCGCATGTGCAGTAACTCCAGGCGCCCAAAACTGTGTGGGAGGGGCCCGAACCACGCAGCTCCTAGCCCTGGCCGAATGGCCTCACTGAGGCTGCGTGGATAAGGCTCCTCCCACGCCCGGCTCCTGCTTCCTCCCGACTCGACTCCCGCCCCCCCTCGACGACTCTCTCTTTCCCCCCCCCGGACCTCCGCGACTCTCTCTTCTTTCCCCCCCCCCCCCCCCCCCCGAGACCCGACAGTACCTACCTGTAAATCTAGCCCGAGGTCTTGGGCCCGGCTGTTCAGCCTCCTTCTCTCCCTTCCCCCCCCCCCCCCTCTCTCTCCTTCCCTCCCTCCCTCCCTCCCTCTCACTCCTTCCCTCACTCTCACTCCCTCCCTCACTCTCACTCCCTCCCTCCCTCTCTCTCACTCCCTCCCTCCCTCTCTCCTTCCCTCCCTCCCTCCCTCTCTCCTTCCCTCCCTCCCTCCCTCTCTCCTTCATTCCCTCTCTCCTTCCCTCACTCCCTCTCTCCTTCCCTCACTCCCTCTCCCCTTCCCTCCCTACACCCTCTCTCCTTCCCTCCCTCCCTACACCCTCTCTCCTTCCCTCCCTCCCTACACCCTCTCTCCTTCCCTCCCTCCCTACACCCTCTCTCCTTCCCTCCTTCCCTACACCCTCTCTCCTTCCCTCCCTCCCTACACCCTCTCTCCTTCCCTCCCTCCCTACACCCTCTCTCCTTCCCTCCCTCCCTACACCCTCTCTCCTTCCCTCCCTCCCTACACCCTCTCTCCTTCCCTCCCTCCCCCTCCCTACACCCTCTCTCCTTCCCTCCCTCCCCCTCCCCACCCCACCCCTTCCCCTTCTCCCCCTCCCCACCCCCCCCTTCCCCTTCTCCCCCTCCCCACCCCCCCCTCCCCTTCTCCCCCTCCCCACCCTGTCAGAAACACAGACAGAGAGTGAGAGACACACACACACACACACACACACACACACACACACACACACACACACACACACACACACACACACACACACACACACACACACACACACACCCGCGCACTGTGGGGGCCGTCCCAGCACTCTGTTGAAGGACTCCCGGTGCTGCAGTCGGTAAGTAGAAAATGTTTTATTTATTGATTTTTCAAAAGTTTTTATTTTTTATTAATTTTTTTTTGATTGATTTATTGGTTGATTTATTGATCTATTTATCATTTATTATTGATGATGGCTCTTTATTTGTAAAACTGAAGTGTTTAATGTTTGTAAACACCGCCCCCCCCCCCCCCATTCCCTACGCCTAATTTGTAACCTACGCCTGATTTTCTAAAGTTAGACAAGGTTTTTTCGAACGTACAAAAATCTTCACTTACTCCATTCTAAGTTAGTTTGGAGTAAGTTTTCACTGCCGAAACTTTGAAAACAGGCGTAAGTGGCTGGACACGCCCCCTTTTGGGAAAAAAAAATTCTGTTCCAAAGTGAAACTGTTCTAACTGACTAGAACTGGAGCAAACTAAATGCCGAGAATTTGAATTTCTAAGATACTCCGTTCTACACCAGTTGCTCCAAAAAATCAGGAGCAACTGAGGCCGAAACTTGGGCCCCATATATGTAGATATTTGGGCAGTGGGATTGAACTGTGGCACATAAGTGGAATGGGATTGGATTACAGGAGTACCTGATGCCTCTGAACTAAAATTCATAACACAGCAATTGAGTCTTTTGGAAATGGAAATTCATGTGTCTAAATTTAAGATTTTTTAAACTAAGCAGTAATGAATTTCATGCTTTTGTTCAGGTCGGTATTTTAAAGGAGTACTGATATGTTCTGATCAAAGTAATCCTATATAGAATCCATTAGATTCTTCAAGTGATCAATACCTTTCTATAATACCCAAAATGTCCTTGCTTGTACATTAAATATTTTCCTGTGGCAGCTTCTCTGTTTTAATACAGTGTTGTCTATATTTTAATATAGGATGAGCTGACTACAACGAAGAGGAGCTATGAAGATCAGCTGAGTATGATGAGTGATCATCTTTGCAGTATGAATGAGACTTTGTCGAAACAAAGGGAAGAAATTGACTCTCTCCGTATGGGCAATAAGGTAAACCACTGTGCACATTTGCCTCTTGATTTCTTATTTTAGTCTTTAGCTGGTCGATAGAGTAACCTTTTCAGTTGTTTTGTTCATTCCTTGAATCCATTGATGACCAATTTGGAACCTGCAGATTTGATGCAACTTGTAAATAAAGCTTGTACAAATGGGATGTATCATCCTGCAAATGTACAGTAGAGGACCACCTTAAATGAACTAAGATCAAACCATTTACAAAACCACTTGGCTAAATCAAGAATTCTCATTATATGGCCCGCAGCCCAGTTGTGACTCTTGGTAGCCCTTGTGGCAGCACTGATCCAATCATGTGTTTCCTGCCCCTAAAGCTGATCCCAATTCTCCTCTCCCCTCTAAGTTACTTTTGTCATTCCTGTTTGCAATCTGGCCAGCATACTTTTTGATGAGTATAAGTTGATGGATGGGTGCTTAACATTTGAAAAGCACGCACAAAAACATTGGAGGCAATTCTGGACTGAGAGCCAATAACAATAGCTTCTAACATTTAATGCAATTGTTGAGATGAAAAGCCTACAGAAAACAGTACATGAAGCTGAGAAAGGGTGAATGTACTGATCACACCAAGTACATGAGTTAAAGAAGACCTGAAAAAAGAGGAAAAAGTAGATGGGTATGTATTTTTGTAAATGCAGTTTTTTTTTGGGTGGGGCGGGAGGTGGTGGTCAGGGAGAAGAGTAATGTTTGTATTTTCTCCCTTAGTTTGACTTCTGTAAATCTCCATTATGGACACTTTTTTTTTATAAAGAGAGGCTGTAAATGTGATTCCATAAAACTGTATCTCAGTTGCAGGTGTCCCTTTGTTTCTACACTTTTTGATCCTTCATCCCAATTGAGCAGCATGTGAAATCGGAAATTTCTGAAAAGCTGTTGAGAGACATGAAAGGCTATGGCGCCTGTAGTGGAGGTGCAACTGTCGAGTCGGATTCCGACCTATTCCTTGGCACTTTGGTGGAAAAAGTGCATGGAAGGAGACTAATGAACTCGTAATATTTGATTGATCAAGCTAATTTTAGCTCCTCAAAATAAATGTTGACCATTTAGTTTAAAAAAGCAGCTAAACATGCTGTGTACTGTATCTAATGCTAATCAAAAACTGCTTGTGATTTCATGTTTTGAGATTTTGGTTGGCATTTTCTTTTCAAGTAGCTGTGTTTCGCTCATATGTTAGAAATAAGCATATTGGGCCGTAAATTGCGGTCTCTCCGGGTGTGTACGATGTGCGCACACTCTCGAAGAGACCCCGCAAGTTCTGGATTTAGGGTGCACTGCGCATACACCTAAACCCGGCACTTGCGATGTGTCAAAATTTCTTTTGAGTTTCCGCCCCCCCGAGGCCCAACCGCAACCTCGGACTAAATTTCAAGTACTTGCCGTCCATTCCAGTAAGAACCACCCCTTTCACCTAGTTTCGCCTTTAACCGCCGAGAATATTGGTGCAAGATCCATTTTCTCGCCGGCGATATTTTTTACCTTTTTATTATGGAAATTTTCGCCAGCGTTGGTTGCAGAACGTTAGCGGTGTTTCTGGGTGGCAATCGGGTAGTGAGGGGCTTTAGGGAAAGTCTAGCCCGAAGAGTTTTAAAAGCTGGAAAAATGAAATGTTTTGATTGATTTTTTTTAATTAAAAACCCTGTCCATTCAGCTAAGTTTATTTTTTGCAACATTAAAACATTTTTTTTTTTAATTCAATTTTTTTTTTTTCGAAAACATTTAATTTAATTCAATTTCTATTGATTTTAAATAAGTGAAGCTTTTAAAAAAATTTATGTATAGTGTTCTTTTGTTTTTGGGGTATTTGATAAGGTGCCACATAAAAGGTTACTGCACAAGATAAGAGCTCACGGGGTTAAGGGTAATATATTAGCACGGATAGAGGATTGGCTAATGAACAGAAAACAGAGAGTCGGGATAAATGGGGCATTTTCCGGTTGACAAAAGGTAACTAGTGGGGTACCACAGGGATCGGTGCTGGGGACTCAACTATTTACAATCTATCTATATTAGTGACTTGGATGAAGGGACCGAGTGTAATGTAGCCAAGTTTGCCGATGATACAAAGATGGGTGGGAAAACAAGTTGTGAGGAGGACACACAGAATCTGCAAAGATATAAACAGGCTAAGTAAGTGGGCAAACATTTGGCAGATGGAGTATAATGTGGAAAGTGTGAGATTATCCACTTTGGTACGAAAAATAATAGCAAATTATTATTTAAATAGAGATTACAAATTGCTGCATTACAGTGGGACCTGGTGGTCCTTAGAAACATAGAAATTAGGTGCAGGAGCAGGCCATTCAGCCCTTCGAGCTTGCACACCCATTCAATAAGATCATGGCTGATCATTCAACCTCAGTAACCCTTTCCTGCTTTCTCTCCATATCCCTTGATCCCTTTGGCCGTAAAGGCCATATCTAACTCCCTTTTGAATATATCTAACGAACTGGCCTCAACAACTTTCTGCAGTAGAGAATTCCACAGGTTAACCACTCTCTGAAGAACTTTCTCCTCATGGTCCTAAATGGCTTAGACTGTGATCCCTGGTTCTGGAGCTCCCCAGCAACGGGAACATTCTTCCTGCCTCTAACCTGTCCAATACCGTCAGAATTTTATGTTTCTATGAGATCCCCTCTCATTCTTCTCAACTCCAGTGGATACAAGCCCAGTTGATCCAGTCTCTCATATGTCAGTCCTGCCATCCCAGGAATCAATCTGGTGAACCTTCACTGTACTCTCTCAACAGCAAGAATGTCCTTCCTCAGACTAGGCTGATTCCGGAGATGAGGGGGTTACCTTATGATGATAGATTGAGTAGACTGGGTCTTTACTCGTTGGAATTCAGAAGGATGAGGGGTGATCTTATAGAAACATTTAAAATCATGAAAGGGATAGACAAGATCGAGGCAGAGAGGTTGTTTCCACTGGTAGGGGAGACTAGAACTAGGGGGCACAGCCTCAAAATACGGGGGAGCCAATTTAAAACCGAGTTGAGAAGGAATTACTTCTCCAAGAGGGTTGTGAATCTGGAATTCTCTGCCCAAGGAAGCAGTTGAGGCTAGCTCATTGAATGTATTCAAATCACAGATAGATAGATTTTTAACAATAAGGGAATTAAGGGTAACGGGGAAAGGGTGGGTAAGTGGAGCTGAGTCCACGGCCAGATCAGCCATGATCTTACTGAATGGCGGAGCAGGCTCGAGGGGCTAGATGGCCTACTCCTGTTCCTACTTCTTATGTTCTTATGTTAGGGGACCAAAACTGAACACACTATTCCAGGTGTGGCCACACCAAGGCTCTGAACAACTGCAGTAAGACCTCCCTGCTCCTATACTCAAATCCTCTACCTTTGAAGGTCAACATGCCATTTGCCTACTTCACCGCCTGCTGTACCTGCTTGCCAAACTTTAATGACTGATGTACCATGACACCCAGGTCTCATTGCACCTCCCCTTTTCTTAATCTGTCACCATTCAGATAATCTGTCTTCCTGTTTTTGCCACAAGTGGATAACCTCACATTTATCCACATTATACTGCATCTGCCATGCATTTGCCCACTCAGCTAACCTGTTCAAGACACCCTGCAGTCTCTTAGCATCCTCCTCACAGCTCACACCGCCATCCAGCTTAGTGTCATCTGCAAACTTGGAGATATTACATTCAATTCCTTCATCTAACTCATTGATGTATATTGTAAATAGCTGGGGTCCCAGCACTGACCCCTGCGGCACCCCACTAATCACTGCCTACCATTCTGAAAAGGACCCGTTTATTCCGACTCTCTGCTTCCTATCTGCCAACCAGTTCTCTATCCATGTCAATACATTACCCCCAATACCATGTGCTTTGATTTTGCACACCAATCTCTTGTATGGGATTTTGTCAAAAGCCTTTTGAAAGTCCAAATACACCACATCCACTGGTTCTCCCTTGTCCACTCTACTAGTTACATCCTCAAAAAATTCTAGAAGATTTGTCAAGCATGATTTCCCCTTCATAAATCCATGCTGACTTGGACCGATCCTGCATGAAACACAAAGTTAGTATGCAGGTACAGCAAGTAAACAGGAAGGCAAATGGCATGTTGGCCTTTATTGTTGCAAGGGTGGTGGAGTATAAAAGCAGAGAAGTCCTGCTACAACTGTACAGGGTATTGGTGAGGCCACAACTGGAGTACTGTGTACAGTTTTGGTCTCTTTTTTTTTTTATTTAAGGAGGGATATACTTGCTTTGGAGGCAGTTCAGTGAAGGTTCATGAGGTTGATTCCTGAGATGAAGGGATTGACTTATGAAGAAAGGTTAGGCCTATACTCATTGGAATTTAGAAGAATGAGAGGGGATCTTATTGAAACATGTAAGATACTGAGGGGGCTCGGCAAGGTAGATGCAGAGAAGATGTTTCCACTCGTGGGGAAAATCTAGAACTATAAGGGGCATAGTTTAAAAATAAGGGGTCACCCATTTAGAACTGAGATGAGGAGGTTTTTCTTGAGGGTTGTAAATCTGTGGAATTCTTTGCCCCAAAGAGCTATGGAGGCTGGGTCATTGAATATATTTAAGGTGCAGATAAGACAGATTTTTGAACGATAAGGGAGTGAAGGGTTATGGGGAGCGGGCGGAGGAGTAGAGCTGAGCCCAAGATAAGATCAGCCATGATCTTATTAAATGGCGCAGTAGGCTAGAGGAGCCAAATGGCCTACTCCTGCTCCTATTTCTTATGTTCTTATGTATTCCCATTCATAGTAGTGACAGCTCCATGCAACAATACTGGAGTTTAAAAATATCGGACGTGGCCTATTCAAATTAACTTTTTTGACAGGTGTTTGGGGCGGTACTATTTTCCGAACTAAGTCACAGGCCTCGCGCGCACAGCGTTCCTGGGTGGCGTGACGTCATGCGCTGCCCAGGACTCTGCCGGTTCAAAATGGAATACTCATTGTGCGCAGCGACTACAGGTAGGTGCGGATCGTATTCGGTGGTCGGAGGCTTGCGTCTGCGGGAATCCTCCAACCGCAATTTTTGGCCCGAGTTGCTTTAGAATGAGTTTATGCAAATTGTTGCTTAGCATTGTGACCTTCAGTGACAAGATAGAAAATAGCCTGGTCCATATCAATTGCAGGTAGTGAAACCTTGGTCATGGCACACCTTGTAAACCATAACCTGTTGATACCTTCTGCCTTCCTCCAGTGGGAAGGCAATCCAAGGATGAGTCAGCACCCAATGATCAGTCATTGGTATTGCCATTTGAGTCAAGAAATGGTGAATGACATAGATATCTGGAAAAGGAAGTGGAGAAAATAGACAAAAATGTGTCCATAGCTTTGTTCGCCTTTGTGCAGATTTTCATGAACCACAAATTTTAGTACATCATTTGTTCTGGTACGCTTTAAAAATTCAGCTGAAATTAGAAAGAGGTATGTTATTTCGATAGATGTTACCAAGACACTAGATTTTTTTTTTGGTACTTGCCAAATGAACTTGCCTGTTACTGGAATTATTCACAGCATCAAACGACAAGTCATATCAATCAACAGGTTTTTTTTCTTGTTCTGTCTTTGAAGGGTACTGCAAAGAAAAACAGAAGTCGATAGGGTCTGACGGCACAATGCAGTTAGAGATCTGTCGTTGAAGATGCGGCTACTGTTATCTACAGGGAAGTTTATGATGCCAAATGAAGATTTGTGTCGCAGTTCTTGCTGGGAGTAAAGGCGTGCACTAGAGAGCCTTGGAATCAAAAGAAAATTCTACTTAAAAGGGATGTTTTTTAAAAATCATTCCCTAAAGTTGTAGGAACATAATGGAAAATATTCTGGCATTTAAAACCTATTCCAAAAATAATGTACCTGTGAAATTCCCATTCAATATGTAATTTGTAACAATAGCTTTTTAATCATTTTACTTCATTATGTGAATCCATAATGAAGGGGGTTTTGTACATTGAATTATGTGACAATGTATATGTTA
The DNA here is from genome assembly GCF_044704955.1 of Pristiophorus japonicus. Classification (NCBI taxonomy): domain Eukaryota; kingdom Metazoa; phylum Chordata; class Chondrichthyes; family Pristiophoridae; genus Pristiophorus; species Pristiophorus japonicus. The sequence continues at coordinate 46,569,564 of NC_091985.1, read as the reverse complement.
ATTGTGTAACTATTTTCTGAAATGAAAAATCCAGCACATTGTGCGCATCAAGTGTTTTGATTTCTTGAAATGTGGAGCACAATTCTAATTTATCCAGTTTACGCCTGCTTTTTGACCCCCGTGTTTATAGGCTACTAATACTGCACCTTCTCCCCCTCCCCCCACCACCATCCCACACCTCCCCACATCATCCTCTGCTCTTCCCCCCCCCCCCCCCCCCCCTCGGAAAGTCTGAATGTGAAAATCTATTCAGTGCATAAAATGTTAAGGTTAAAAAAAACTGATCAATAAAAAAGTACACTTGGAGTGCTGTCTTATTAAAGAAACTTTATTTGCCCAGTAGCCAAGCAGATTACTTTTCTAGGTGATGTACAACTATTTTAGTTAGGTGCTGTACATACACTGTGGGATGTGCTCAGGTGTTTAGCAATTGAATATTCTGTTGATTGGATATGGTTGCATTGGAGCATCATGAAAATGGTGCTGTCTCCTTAATTATTATGTGTCTTCAGTGTTTCAGTATTTTGCAACTGAAACACCAGCATGTTTAGCATTTCTCTCCTAACTGCTATTTAGAGAAGACCAAAATGATCCTTTATTTACTAAACCTCCCATGACGGGAGGATTTTACTTTTTTAAAAAAAAAACAAACACACAGTTTTCTTCTTATCCAAAAAGACTTTTTTAATTTCTCAAGGCTGGCTGTTTCAATGCTGGGTATTGGGGCACTTCTAGTTTTTCCACTTTTGGCATTTATATAGCGTATTTATAGATGTAATACAGGTTAGACCGCAAGGCTCCTGTACTCTGCCCAACAATGTCCCATTGACCCCTACCACACAATACTACTGTATTCCTTTAATACCACTTTATATAGTGCTTTTGTTCGGAACTTGGTTGAGAGTTGAAAGCACCAACTGTTGAACCTGATGTGGTTTTGGAATTTCAGATTCTACAATAAAATGAACACCTTCATTTTATTCAAACACAAACCAATTCTTCTTGTGCCCTAACCATTTTGATTAAAAGACATGTTGTGTAAAATCAACCCTTGGAATTATTTTACAATTACGTATCTACTTTACAATATACATCAATGATTTAGATGAAGGAATTCAGTGTAATATCTCCAAGTTTGCAGATGACACTAAGCTGGGTGGTGGTGTGAGCTGTGAGGAGGATGCCAAGAGGCTGCAGGGTGACTTGGACAGGTTAGGTGAGTGGAAAAATCCATGGCAGATGCAGTATAATGTGGATAAATGTGAGGTTATCCACTTTGGTGGCAAAAACATGAAGGCAGAATATTATCTGAATGGCGGCAGATTAGGAAAAGGGAAGGTGCAACGAGACCTGGGTGTCATGGTACATGAGTCATTGAAAGATACAGCAGGCGGTAAAAAGGCAAATGGCATGTTGGCCTTCATAACTAGGGGATTTGAGTACAGGAGCAGGGAGATCTTACTGCAGTTGTATAGGGCCTTGGTGAGGCCTCACCTGGAATATTGTGTTCAATTTTGGTCTCCTAATCTGAGGAAGGACATTCTTGCTATTGAGGGAGTGCAGTGAAGATTCACCAGACTGATTCCCGGGATGACAGGACTGACATGTAAGGAGAGACTGGATCAACTGGGCCTGTATTCACTGGAGTTTAGAAGAATGAGAGGCGATCTCATAGAAACATATAAAATTCTGACAGGACTGGACAGGTTAGATGCAGGAAGAATGTTCCCGATGTTGCAGGGAGTCCAGAACCAGGGGTCACAGTCTAAGGATAAGGTGGTAAGCCATTTAGGACTGAGATGAGGAGAAACTTCTTCACTCAGAGAGTTGTTAACCTGTAGATTTCTCTACCGCAGAGAGTTGTTGATGTCAGTTCGTTAGATATATTCAAGAGGGAGTTGGATATGGCCCTTACGGCTAAAGGGATCAAGGGGTATGGAGAGAAAGCAGGAAAGGGGTACTGAGGTGAATGATCAGCCATGATCATCTTGAATGGTGGTGCAGGCTCGAAGGGCCGAATGGCCTACTCCACCTATTTTCTATGTTTCTATGCTTCAGCTTCAAATCGATAGTGCGTTTTTTTAAATTTAAACGTTCAAAAAGTGCATCCTAAAATTTTAGAAACTCATTTTTCTCTCCCAACATTTTCTTCTCCCCTTCCCCCCTCTCATGATGACCTTGGCTGAGTTACTGGGCTACCGTTGGAATGCCCATGTTCTACCACCTTGACGAAGTGAGTATTAATCACACACCATAAATGATAAATCATTGATGCTGTAGTTTTTGTTTAGCACTGGATTTTCACTAGTGAAAGAAAGGATTGTTACACAATGAACATTCAGCATGTGTTGTTGTGCCAAGTAAATTGCCGGTGGGATGCTTTTGAAATTCATTGGGGAAATGGCCTGTAAATTGCTTAAAATGGAGCTTGGCTTGAAAGTGGCCTATTTAAAATGGAGTTCAGCTGTTGAACTGAATGCTGGGAAGTGTCCAAGCTATAGCTTTATGAGCTAATTCAAACCATCACCCATATAATTTAGAAAAAATCTAAAAGTCATAAAAGAATTAAAGCCATAAATCCATCTTCATCATCATAGTCCCTCGGAATCGAGGAAGACTTGCTTCCACTCCTGAAGTGAGTTCTTCGGTAGCTGAACAGTCCAATACAAGAACCATAGACTCTGTCATAGGTGGGACAGATAGTCGTTGAGGGAAGGGGTGGATGGGACTGGTTTGCCACACTCTCCGCTGCCTGCGCTCGATTTCTGCACACTCTTGGCGTTGAGACTCGAAGTGCTCAGCGCTCTCCCGGATACACTTTCTCCACTTAGGGCGGTCTTTGGCCAGGGGCTCCCAGGTGTCAGTGGGAATGTTGCACTTTATCAGGGAGGCTTTGAGGGTGTTCTTGTAACGTTTCCGCTGCCCACCTTTGGCCGTTTGTCGTGAAGGAGCTCCGCATAAAGCACTTGCTTTGGGAGTCTCGTGTCTGGCATGCGAACTATGTGGCCTGCCCAGCGGAGCTGATAGTGCGGTCAGTGCTTCAATGCTGGGGATGTTAGCCTGGATGTTGGTGCGTCTGTCCCCCCAGGGAATTTGTAGGATCATAGGAGACATCGTTGGTATTTTTTCAGCGACTTGAGGTGTCTACCGTACATGGTCCATGCCTTTAAGCCTTACAGGAGGGCGGGTATTACTACATCCCTGTAGACCATGAGCTTGATGGTAGATTTGAGAGCACTCTTTTCCTCAGGTGGCTGAAGGCTGCATTGGAGGCGGTGTTGTATCTCATCACAAGGCCTTAAGTGATGACCCCAGAAAAGACTATGTTTCTACTATGGACATTCCATGCTAGTGTGAGAAGCCATTATCTCTTGCTCGGCCTTTTAGTAGAACTGTTCACTTGTCAGTTATTTAAGAAGTTACTTTGAGTAATCTCAGCAATTTTTAATCTCTGACTGATCACTGCTATAATTAATACTCCGCGTCCGTTAATGCCAATTTACTGAATTTCCTGTGCAACCTCGGCAACTTGCTTTAAGTAACTTTTCAATGAGATCACCTTTCTTTCTTCTAAACTCGAGGGAATATAGGCCTAGTCTACTCGATCTCTCCTCATAGGACAATTCTTTCTCTTCCACTGCCCACCCCCATCCCAGAAATCAATCTAGTGAACCTTTGTACTACCTCTAAAGCAAGTATACCCTCCCTTCAAATTGTCGCACCAAAACCTATATAATTGCAGTAAGACTTCTTTACTCTTATACTACAATCCTTTTGTAATAAAGGCTAAAATACCATTTGCTTTCCTAATTGCTTGCTGTATCTGCATGCTAACTTTGTGATTTGTGTACAAAGACACCCAGATTGTTCTGAATACCAACATTTCCCAATCTCTCTCCATTTAAAAAAAAAAATTCTGCTTTTCTATTTTTTGTACCAAAGTCAGTAACTTCAAATTTCTCTGTTATATTCCATCTACCATTCTTGCCCACTCACTTAACTTGTCTATATCCCTTTGCAGCCTCGTTGTGTCTTTTCACAACTTACTTTCCCACCTAGCTTTGTATTGTCTGCAAATTTGGATACATTACACTTTGCCCCCTCATCCAAGTCATTAATATAGCTTGTAAATAGCTGAGGCCCCAGCACCGATCCTTGCGGTTACCCCACTAGCCTGCCAACCTGAAAAAGTCCCGTTTATTACCACTCTGTTTGGTCCGTTAACCAATCCTCAATCCATGCTAGTATATTACTCCCAATCCTATTAGCTCTAATTTTGTGTTAAAACTTATTGTGTGGCACTTTATCAAATGCTTTTTGAAAATCCAAATATACTACATCTGTTGGTTCCCTCTTATCTACCCTGCTAGTGACTTTCAAAAACTCTAACAGATTTGTCAAACACGATTTCCCTTTCATAAATCCATGTTTACTAGCATGGATTGAGGATTGGTTAACGGACCAAACAGAGTGGTAATAAACGGGACTTTTTCAGGTTGGCAGGCTAGTGGGGTAACCGCAAGGATCGGTGCTGGGGCCTCAGCTATTTACAAGCTATATTAATGACTTGGATGAGGGGGCAAAGTGTAATGTATTCAAATTTGCAGACAATACAAAGCTAGGTGGGAAAGTAAGTTGTGAAAAGACACAACGAGGCTGCAAAGGGATATAGACAAGTTAAGTGAGTGGGCAAGAATGGTAGATGGAATATAACAGAGAAATTTGAAGTTACTGACTTTGATTTTCTAATTGCCCTGTTACCACATCCCTAATAATAGATTCTAGTATTTTCTTGTGAGCCACAGTTGGACCAATTTTCCTATGCGGTTTTTATTCCTTAAGTGAATGTATACTCGTTGCAGATTATTTTCTGTAATGACGGCACTTGTTTCAACAACAACAAACAATAACAACTTTTATTTATATAGCGCCTTTAACATAGTAAAATGTCCCAAGGGGCTTCACAGCAGTGTTATAAGACGAAACAAATAAATTTGACACTGAGCCACGTAAGATGAAATTACAGCAGATGACCAAAATTGATTCCAGAGATGAAGGGGGTTGACTTATGAAGAAAGGTTGAGTAGGTTGGGCCTCTACTCATTGGAATTCAGAAGAATGAGAGGTGATCTTATCGAAACGTATAAGATTATGAGGGGGCTTGACAAAGTGGATGCAGAGACGATGTTTCCACTGATAGGGGAGACTAGAACTAGGGGGCATAATCTTAGAATAAGGAGCCGCCGATTTAAAACTGAAATGAGGAGGAATTTCTTCTGAGGATTGTAAATCTGTGGAATTCGCTGCCTCAGAGAGCTGTAGAAGCTGGGTCATTGAATAAATTTAAAACCGAGATAGACAGTTTCTTAACCAATAAGGGGTTATGGGGAGCGGGCAAGGAAGGGGACCCGAGTCCATGATCGGATCAGTCATGATCGTATTAAATGGCAGAGCAGGCACAAGGGGTCGTATGGTCTATTCCTCCTATTGCTTATGTTCTTATGTTCTAAAAGCTTGGTCAAAGAGATAGGTTTTAAGAAGCGTCTTCAAAGAGGATTAGAGAGCTTTACGGACGGAGTTCCAGAGCTTAGGGCCCAGGCAGCTGAAGGCACAGCCACTGATAGTTGAGCAGTTATAATCAAAGATGCTCAAGAGGGCAGAATTTGAGGAACGCAGACATCTTGTGGGGTTGTGAGGCTGAAAGAGATTCGAGATAGGGAGGGGCGAGGCCATGGAGGGATTTGTAAAGATGAGAATTTTCAAATCGAAGCGTTGCTTAACTGGGAGCCCATATAGGTCAGCGAGTATAGGGGTGATGGGTGATCGGGACTTGGTGCGAGTTAGGACACGGGCTGCCGAGTTTTGGATGACCAAGTTTACTTAGGGTAGAATGTGGGAGGTTCAATGCAGTAAATTGTCCTTAACGGAAATAGAATGTAGCAAATATGCTAATTTAATTTGTTTTCTTTATGGTGTGCTGGCAGGGGGAGACATAGAATGAAGGCCAGGTGCTTTCCCCATAGGGAGTGAGTGTCACTTTGAGCTGCTGTTTAGCACTTCCCAGCAGCTTCTGGAAGTCCAATGGCAGAGGCCTGGAGCAGAGCATCTGGCCCTCTCCGTGGCCAAGTAAGTGATGGTGTGCGAAGTATGGAATGATCAACAGGGGAAGGAGAGAAATAATTCAAGAATAGTAGCCTGAGACTTATTCGTTCATGTTTTAAAAATTTAAGTTCAAATTTAACTGTCAGAGGAAACTGGACATGCAACACTCACTGGCCGCTCTTTAGGATTTAGTAAATGCAATAACTTTATGGGCCCAAGTTTCCACATGATTTGCGCCTGATTTTTAGGAGCAACTGGTGGAGAACGTACTATCTTAGAAATCGCAATTCTCCACATTTTTTTTTCTGCAGTTCTAGTCAGGTAGAACAGTTCTACTTTGGAACAGAATTTTTTCTTCAAAAGGGGGCGTGTCCGGCCACTGACGCCTGATTTGAAAGTTTCCACAGTGAAAACTTACTCCCAACTAACTTAGAATGGAGCAAGTGAAGATTTTTGTAGAACTGAAAAAACCTGTTCTACACATTAAAAAAATCAGGCGCAGGTTACAAATTAGGCGTCCAGAACGAGGAGGGGGGGGGAAAGGGAACTCATTAAATTCTACAATAAATCCTTATTTATACTTCTACAAATATTATACAAATAAATCCAACCTGAATAAACATTTATAAGCAAAGAAAAGATTAAATAAACCATCTTTCTACCTGTGTGAAAGTGCTTCAGGCACGGAGAATTCTGCAGTCAGCCTGAGGCGCCCGTTCTTCCCGCGGGGGGGGGGGGGGGTGAGGCGCCCATTCTGCCCGCGGTGGGGAGGGGGAGGGGAGGGGAGGCGCCCGTTCTTTCCCGTGGGGGGGGAGGCGCCCGTTCTTTCCCGCGGGGGGGGGGAGGCGCCCGTTCTGCCCGCAGGGGAGAGGAGGCGCCCGTTCTTTCCCGCGGTGGGGGGGGGGGAAAGAGGCACCCGTTCTTTCCCGCGGGGGAGGGGGGAGGAGACAGTGAGAAGGCTGCAAGTGCTAATGTGCTTTTATTAAAAAAATGTTCAAAAATTAAACAGCTACAAAGAACTACAAAAATGGCCGAGTGCCAATGTTTTTTTCACACTGAGCATGCGCGAACGCTCCAACGCGCACACGCAGCGTTGCTGGCAGGAAAAAAACTAATTTAAATAGTACCCGCCCCCTCCCACTTACAAAATCGGCGCGAGTGTAGGCTCCGCCCCCCTGGGCGCCACGCCAGGCAGACAAGGAGCTGCAGAGCGCTCCAGAATCGCGATTTTTTTTTTAAGACGCGAAAAACGGGCGCCCAGCTCGGAGGGGCGCCCGTTTTTTATCGTGTGGAAACTTGGGTCCTTAGTATTAGTGTAATTCATAGAATAATTAGCTCCTTCAAACTGAATCAATTCTGAGTTTTTGCTTTGACTGCACTGAGAATTGAAATTTGATTCCAGGGAGTGACCCAAATTCTCTTCCTAAGACTGGGTTTCGAGTTGTATTACATCAACCAACAGTCTCAAAACTATTGCTACAAATTTCTCCGTATAATATCCTCCATCTTTTAATTACTTTCAGGGCAATTTTTAAAATAGGCTTAATCCCGAGGTAAATATTTTTACCAGATGATAAATATTTGGAAGAGAGTCAATACTATACCGCTGCTTAATTTGTTTGGAATTTATTAATGCCAAAGGGTTTAATTATAGAAGAAAATACCAGCATTTTACTAATTATATCCCATCTGAGGGGTTTCTAACTCTTAAGTCATCTGTCTTCGATGTAATATTTTAGAGCAGAAGAATGTTAAAGCCATAGCGTGCTTTTAATCTATCAATGGTGAGCTCAATTTCCACTGAACAAACAAGGCACTGATGTGTTTGCGATGCTATGCTATTTTAGTCAGGTTTAATGTGATTCAAGGAAAGAAAAACAAAAACTGTGAATAATGGATATCAATTAAAAACAGAAAATGCTGGAAATGTGTATCAGATCAATCAGCATCTGAAAGAGAAAGACAGGTCAGCATTTTGGGGATAACCCTTCATCAGGTAGAGCTAAAGATCCCTTGCACCAAAAGTCTATTTTAAGAGTGTTAACTAGCATGGACTGTACATGTTTCTGTATCTGCACTTTATTGTTGCACACAATTGGGGAACATTGTCAACATCACTGAATGTACAATCACATTTGATTTCCTGGACTCTTCTGCTATCAGAGCTGCGTTGTTCTGCTGTTATGCCTCCGCTATCGTGACTCCGCTCTGCTCGTCAGTCTCCAGGTTTAAGATAACCTGTTCCAGCCTACAGTGTCCATTCCCCAACTATTGCTGGTACATGCTGAGCTTTTAGGATTGTACTTCAATGCACTGCCAGCTTTTCAGCTTTACTCTTTTGCTGCTGTATTGGGTTCTGAGCAGAAATCCACATTCTCCTGTACCAAAGTCTATTTCTCTGCTTCCTTCTGGGCTCTTCTGTGACCTCCACCTTTACCGCCACTTTCTACTGAGACTGTATACTTTGCTGCAGTCTCTCTATTCCAATAGCTGATCTGCTTCTGCGGGCTAAGTTTACTGCTTCAGTGGGACTCTTCCCTCTATGCTGATCTAGCTCTGATCCATTCCTGCTGATTCCCCATCCTGCTCTGGATTCTGCTCCTTTGCAGCAGAACAATTTCACCCCTATTAACATCTGAGGTCGCTATGCACCTCCACTGAGCCCCTGCATCAACCTCTGCTGACTCGTGGTTGACGCCACTCCTCCAGTGTAATCCGTTTTCCACTGGACAACCTCCAGCAACTGAAAGTCTAATCTTTAAACAGCCGTGGATCTACACCCTGTCTACAAGTCAACTTTGTTCCACCACAGGACCTCAGACTTTAACTTTGAACTTTTTCATATCGTCTCTGTTGAAGACTAGGTCATGTCTCTTTGAATCTCTGCCATGGCCATCTAACTTTACATCCCTTTGTGTCCATTTGTATATGAATTTCAGTTGTTGTTTTGAACCCATGACTTCTTTCTCCCTTTTAAAAATAAAAAAAATAAATAGACTTCTCGAGCCCTTTCCTGTCTCATCCTCTCATCACCCAACCATGCCACCTTTCATTTTTCCCTCTCAGGAACTCTCAGCTACCACCCACCCCACCTCCCCCACCTCACAAATCCCTACCCTCAACTACTCTCCTAATCTCCTGTCGCTGCCCCAAGCTTGAACCCCCTTTGAATAGGCCCACAACAACTCTCTGCTTCTCTTGGCATTCTCCACAGTCACTG